>NC_135137.1:18107380-18414517 GCF_051014445.1 Colletes latitarsis
GCAATAAGCTGGTAAGCATGCAGCAGGCTAGTATGCAAGCAACAAGCTAGTAAGCAAGCAGTAAGCTAGTAAGCAAGCAGTAATTCTGAATGCATGAGGTAAAGTGGCAAGCAAGCAGTGAGTTTGTAAGCGTGCTGAGAGATTGTAAGGAAGCAGTATGCTGCAAAGCATGCAATTAGCTAATAAGTAACCAGTAACCTAGTAAGCAAGCAGTAAGCTGTCATAAAAACGATTAGCTTGAAAGCTAGCAGCAAACAAGTAGGCAAGCAGTGAGCTAGTAAGCGAGGAGTAAGATAGTAAGCAAGCAGTAAGCAAGGAAGCAAGCAGTAAGCATGTAAGCTATCTGCAGGCTAGTAAGGAAGCAGTTAGCTTTTCAGCAAGCAGCAATATAGTAAGAAAGCAGTAATCTTGTAAGCAAGCAGTGGGCTAGTAAGGGAGAAGGGCTCTAGTAAGGAAGCAGTGAGCTAGAAAGCAATCAGCAGGCTAGTAAGAAAGCAGTTAACTATTGAGCATGCAGCAAGCTAGTAAGCAAGCAGTAACCTTGTATGCAAGCAGTGGGCCAGTAAGCGAGCAGGGAGCAATGAGGAAGCAATATTCTAGTAAGCAAGCTACAAGCTAATAAGTAAGCAGTAATCTGGTAAGCAAGCTAATAAGTAAGCGGGCATGAAAGCAATTAGCTTGTGTGGAAGCAGTAAGCTACTATGTAAGCCGCGAGCTAGTATGCGAGGAGGAAGCATGTAAGGAAGCAGTATGCTAGTAAGCTTGCAGTAAGCTAATATGTAAGAACGAAGCTAGTTAGCGAACAGAAATCTAGTTGGGAAGCAGTATGCTGATAAGCAAGCAGTACGCTTGTAAGCAAGCAGTTAGATAGTGTGCATGCAGTGAGCTAGTAAGCAACCAGTAAGCTAGTAAGCAAGCAATGAGCAAGTAAACAAGCAGTTTGCTAGTAAGCAAGCAGTACGCTTGTAAGCAAGCTGTAAGCTAGTAAACATTCAATGAACTACTAAGAAAGCAATTAGCTAGTAAGCAAGCAGTAGCCTGGTGTGCAAGCTATTAGCTAGTAAGCGAGGAGGAAGCTAGTAAGGAAGCAGTATACTCGTAAGCAAGCAGTATGCTAGAAGCAAACTGTTAGCTTCTAAGCAAGTAGTAAGCAAGTAAGCGAGCAGAAAGCTAGTAAGCATGCAGTAAGGTAGTAGGCAAGCAGTTAGCTAGTAAGCAAGCAGAATGCTAATAAGGTAGCAGTATGCTAGAAAGCAAACAGCGGTCCAGTCAGCAAGCAGTAAGCGAGTAAGCTAGCAGTAAGCTAGGAAGCAAGGAGCAGGCTAGTAAGAATGCAGTTATCTTGTAACCAAGCTGTAAGCTAGTAAGCAAGCAGTACGCAGGAATGCAAGATGCAGGCTAGCAAGAAAGCAGTTAGCTATTGAGCAAACAGTAAACGAGTATGCAAGCAGTATGCAAGTAAGTAACCAGTATGCTAGTGTGGTGTGTGTGTGTGTATGGTATGTGTGAATCATCAAGCTTGTAACCTAGCAGTGAGCTAGAAAGCAAGCAGTAAGCTAATAAGCAAGCAGTAAGCTAGTAAACACGCAGTGAGCAAGTAAACACGCAGTGAGCAAGTAAGTGAGCAGGAAGTTAGTAGGCAAGCAGTAAGCTGGTAAGGAAGCAGTTATCTAGTAAGCCAGTAGTAAGCTAGTGAGCAAGCAGCAGGCTACTAAGAATGCAATTAGCTAGTTGTAAAACAGTATGCCAGTAAGGAGACAGTATGCTAGTAAGCAAGCTGTAAGCTAGTAAGCAAGCAGTAAGCTAGTAAGCAAGCAGTAAGCTAGTAAACACGCAGTGAGCAAGTAAACACGCAGTGAGCAAGTAAGTGAGCAGGAAGTTAGTAGGCAAGCAGTAAGCTGGTAAGGAAGCAGTTATCTAGTAAGCCAGTAGTAAGCTAGTGAGCAAGCAGCAGGCTACTAAGAATGCACTTAGCTAGTTGCAAAACAGTATGCCAGTAAGGAGACAGTATGCTAGTAAGCAAGCTGTAAGCTAGTAAGCAAGCAGTAAGCTAGTAAGCAAGCAGTGAGCTAGTAAGCGAGCAGGAGGCTAGTAAGCAAGCAGTAAGCTAGTAAGCATGCAGTAAGCTAGTAAGCGTGCAGGAAGCTAGTAGGGAAGCAGTATGTTAGTAAGCAAGATGTAAGCTAGTAAGTAACCAGTAAGTTCGTAAGCAAGCAGTAAGCTGGCATGAAAGCAATAGGGTTGTAAGCAAGCAGTAAGGTAGTATGCGAGCAGTGAGCTATGAAGAAAGCAGTATGCTAGTAAGCAAGCATTAAGCTGGAAACCACGCAAGGAAGCTAGTAAGCCTGCAGTAAGCTAGTAGGCAAGAAATGTGCTAGTAAGTGATCAGGATGCTAGTCGGGAAGCAGTATGCTAGTAAACAGCAAGTGTGCTTGTTGGAAACATGTAAGCTGGTTAGCAAGCTGCACGCATGTAAGCAATCAGTGAGCTAGTAAGCGAGGAGGCATTTAGAAAGCAAGCAGGAAGCTAGTAAGCAAGCAGAGAGCTAGTAAGCAAGCAGTGAGCTAGTAAGCGAGGAGGAAGCTTGTGAGGAAGCAGTAAGTTAGTAACAAAGCAGTAAGCTAGTTAGCAAGCAGGAAGCTTGTAAGGAAGCATTCGGCTAGTGAGAAAGCAGTAGGTTAGTAAAAAAGCTGTAAGTTGGTAAGCAAGCAGTGAGCTAGTGAGGAAGCGTTTAGTCAGTAACGAAGCAGCAAGCTAGTAAGCAAGCAGTAAGCAGGTAAGCATTGAGTATGCTAGTAAGCAAGCAGTAAATTAGTAAACTAGCAATAAGCTTGTGACCAAGCAGCAAAATAGTGAGCAAGCAGTGAGCTAGAAAGTATGCAGCAGGCTAGTAAGAAAGCTGTAAGCTAGTAAGCATGCAGTATGCTAGTAAGCAGGCAGTAAGCTGGTACGCAAGCACCGAGCTAGTAAGCATCCAATAAACCAGTAAGCAAGCTGTAAGCTGGTAACAAAGCAGTGAGCTAGTAAGAAAGCAGTATACTAGTAAGGAAGCAGTAAGCTAGAAGGCAAGCAGCAAACTAGTAAGCAAATAGTAAGCTAGTATGGGAGCAGGGAGCTAGTAAGGAAGCATAATGATAATAAGCAAACAGTAAGCTAGTAAGCAAGCAGCTGACTAGTAAGAAAGCAGTATGCTTCTGAGCAAGCAGTAAGATAGTAAGCAAGTAGTAAGCTAGTAAACAACCAGTAAGCTTGTAAGCAAGTTGAAAGCTAGTACGCAGGCAGTAAACTTCTAAAGAAGCTGTAAGCTAGTAGGCAATCAGTAAGCTAGTAAGGAAGCAGTAATCTAGGAAGAAAGCAGCAAGCTAGTATGCAACCTTCTGGGTCTGTGCCCGGCAATCGTCGGCCGCAGTAAGGGGCGTAGCGACCCCGAGGTACCTGATGCTTATCACACCGTAAGCCTCCTGTTGGTCGTCACACCGACGCATGCACAATTCCTTCTTTGGTTTTGTGAATGGTACGTGACGGCAGGAGGAACGGGGGCCTTGGCTTAACCGCCTGGGCCACGAGTATGGCGACTCTATAAAATCGTCCTCGAATCCTAAGCTATGGTGCGCGGCGATGGGATGCATGGTTGTGGGAGATGGCCCAATCCCAAGCGACCACCCCCGGGGACACCTGCTGAACCCCCGGATTATTAGGCTTGCCCGGGTATGGCGGCTCTGCCCGGGTGGACCTTTTCTCCGACCTATGCGTGGGAACTAAATGGATTTTCATAACAAAACGGGGTTGGGGCGGGTTATTGCGGGGACGGAGGTCGAAGACGGTGTTGGGGCTGGGGTGACGGCGCTCGCACCTCACTCAGCGCCTGGCCCGGCTTCGTGGAGGGCGCAGGAGGACAACGAGACTGCTTCGGAATGACTGCGTTTCTCTCCAAGAGGAAGCGGACGGGGCAGGCCGTCTCCGGAGTGGGTAGGGCAATGAACCCGGTGGTAATGGTGAGTTGCCTCAGGGAAGAGCTAATCGAGGAGATTTCCGAGAGGATATCCTCGTCTCTGGAGCTGGTGGAGAAGGTGGCCTCATCATGCTCCTTTAAGGGGCAGAAGAGCGGCAGCGCAGAGGCCCTGAGAGAGGCTGCGTAAAAGGTGGGGGAGGCGGCGCAGGAGCTGAGCAGACGGAACTCCCGTCTGCAGCTCCTGTTGGAGGAGGAGGGACGGGGGCGGAGGAGGGCAGAGGCGTGCTGGAATGGCGCGGACCTCCCCCCAAACCTCCCGCCTCCTTCGCCGCGCGGCCCGGCGGTGGCACATAAGCGGGGAGCGGCGGCAGTGGTGCGAGGCTCTACAGACCCTTCCGCCCGCACTCCGTCCGCGCAGAGTTCCCCGTTCTCCTCAGAGGACGAGCTTCTGAGGAGTATTGGGGAAATGATTGACCGGAAGCTGGCCGCCTTCCGGGATGAGCTTCTCCCCGTTAGAGCGGTCAGCAGGAAGGCGGTGCCCCCCCCCCGACCAATACCGGAACAATCGGGGAAGGCGAGTGTGGAGGGAGCGAAGGCTTCGTCCACCGTGGTCACTCCGGGATCTCGGGTCGCGGCCTCCAAGGGGGCCAGACTACCCGCGGTTCCGGATCGGACGCCATCCATGACACCGTCCTAAGGGGGGGGGGGTGTCCTGGAGCAAGATGTTTGGGTGGAAGGCGAGGAGAGCGGCGAGGAAGGCCTCGCAGCTGCAACCTCCGCCTTCGCCGCACGCGGCCAAAGTAAAGGCCGCGAAGACGCGACTTGTGCGCCCCCCCCCCCCAAAAACGGCAACGGTGGTGCTGACCGTCGCGCAGGGTGGCGACCTGACACTCGCGGCGGCGATGCAGCTTGCCAGGAAGAACATCTCCCTGGAGGAACTTAGCATCGCTTCCGTGAGGGCGAAGAGGTCGGTGACCGGGGGTCTCCTGCTGGAGATCGCCGGACCGGAGGGCGGGGAAATGGCGGACCGACTCGCATAGAGGCTCCGGGAGCAGCTGGGCGAGCGGGGTGTCCAGGCCGCCAGGCCCACGAAGCGCACGGAGATGCGCCTTCGTGCAATGGACAAGCCGGTCACAGCGCAGGAGGTGCCCCGTGCTTAGCGAGGGCGGGGGACTGCCCCGAAGGAGACGTGTGGGTCGGAGAGATCCGCAGGTCTCCTTCCGGCCTGGGGTCGGTGTGGGCCCGGTGCCCCCTCTCCGTTGCCCGCAAAGTAGCGGAATCCGGGAGGGTTTTGGTGGAGTGGGTTTCGACGCGAGTGGAGATACTCGCGCTGCGCCCACTCCAGTGTCGCCGCTGCCTCGAGTTGGGGCACGTGAGGCAGTGGTGCACCTCGCCGGTGGGCCGCAGCGGTGAGTGTTACCGCTGCGGAGCGAAAGACCACCGCGCGAGCCTGTGCTCGGCGGCCCCCCACTACCCGCTATGTGCGGACATGGGGAGGCTGGCAGATCACAGGGTGGGGAGCAAAAAATGCTCTCCCCCCTCCCGGAAGAAGAGGGAGAATCGGCCCTCCCCGTTTCAGGCTCCGCCGTTGGTGGCATCGTCCACAATGGAGGTGGACGGTGCCACGGGGACGGACAGCCGGGAGGAGGCTGGGGCGGCCGCTAAGTAATGCCGCCCCGGCTCCTCCTGCAGGCCAACCTCAACCACTACCGCGCAGCACAGGACATGATGTCCTGGGTCCTCGCGGAGTGGGGGGTTGGCCTGGCGGTCGCCGCCGAGCCGTACCGCGTCCTTGATCACCCTCATTGGGTGGGGGACGCGGACGGCTTGGTGGCGGCGGTATGGGTAGGAGGCGACGGGTCCCCCGCCTTTCTCCATCCTGGAACGCGGTCGCCGTGGACTGGGGGGAATCGCCGTGGTTGGGTGCTACATCTCGCTCCGCAGCGGCCACACCGCGTTCGTGCAGTACCTGGCCGAGGTCGCGGCATGCGTGCAACGATGAGCGGCCAGACCGGTGCTGGTCTTGAGGGACTTTAACGCCAAGCCGGTGGCGTGGGGATCCCTCAGGACCTCCGTTCGCGGTGGGATCCTGGTCGACTGGACGGCCGGGCTCGACCTTCGGTTACTGAACTGGGGGTCGGAGCACACGTGCGTGCGGCGATATGGGGGGTCCATCGTGGATGTTGGATTCGCGACCACCAACGCCGTGCGCATGGTGTCGGGATGGCAGGTGGTTGGGGGTGGGGGCAGAGACACTCGGCCCACCTGTATATTCGGATGGAGGTCTCTGCCCCCCGGATGTACATCCCGACACAACTACCCGGTTGGCGCCCCACCGCGCCGCTGGGCGCGTCGGCACCTGGACGAGGTCGCTATGATGGCAGCTGCTCTCGCTGCAACTTGGCCGAAGGGGGCGGCAGAGATGCCGAGCATACAGGAGGAGGTCGCCCGGCTAGGGGGATTAGTCGCACATATTTGCAACGCGGCGATGCCCCGGGTCGGGCGGGCTTCTCCTCGCCGGGCGGTGTACTGGTGGTCGGCCGCGATCGCAGAATCGCGCGTCGCGAGTGTGCGCGCCCGACGCCAGTACACCCGCGCGCGCCGCCGTCTACGAAGAGACGATGGCATGGCGCGAGCGAAGGCAGATGACCTGTATGAGTCATACCGTACGGCTCGGGTTGCTCTGCAGGTCGCCATCAAACGGGCCAAAACCCGGGCATGGAAGGAGCTCCTCCAGACCCTCGATGACGATCCTTGGGGGCGCCCGTATAAGGTGGTGCTAAATAAGCTCCGCCCGTGGGCGGACCCTGTCACCGAGGGTCTTGATCCCCTGCTGCTGGAGGGCGTGGTCAATACTCTCATTCCAATTGGGGTAGGAGGATCTCGTCCTCCGGCGCCGTCAGCTGTCCGAATTGAGTGGTTGGCCGAGCTTGGGGTCACGCAGGGGACCCTGAGGGGACCCTCCTCCCGCCAGGCGGTGCCGGGTCGGACCGGTTGGGGGTAGGAGTGCCTCCCCCTACCGGTCCGACGCAAGGGGAGGTACCCTCGGCGGTCTGGTGCGGCCATGAACGCCCGGCCGCCGAGGGGTGGAAACGGGGTCGCGGGCGGTTGCGAGTTGGGGCTCGCAGCCGCCACTAAACGCGGCCCCGGGACGGATAGCGGCGGGATGGAGTGGCCCCGTCCCGCCGCTATGAGGCAGTGTGTCTACTGGGGGGACCGATTGCCCCCCCGGGGGATGGGCGCGAAAGCGCGGGCACGGGGAGGATACCGGAAGAATGCTTCGAGCGATTCCCGGTATCCTCCCAAAGCGTGCCGAAGGGTCACCGTGGGGTTTTTAGTGGGTAGGTCCCGCGCCTGTCGTTGTACGGGCGCGGGGAATCCCACACACCCCTCCCACCTCTCCCCAAGGAGGTGGGAGGGAGTCTTTCGAAGATTTTCCCCACGACAAAAAAAAAAAAAAAAAAAAAAAAAAAAAAGCCGCATGCAAGACAGAAACAAGTAAGCAAGTAAGAAAGCAGTATGCTAGTAAGAAAGCTGTAAGCTAGTAAGCAAGCAGCTGACTAGTAAGAAAGCCGCAAATTAGGAAGAAACCAGGAAATTAGTAAGAATGCAGTTAGGTAGTAAGCAAGCAGTAAGACACTCAGCTAGCAGTAAGCTAGAAAGCAATCAGTAAGCTTGTAAGAAAGCTACTAGCTGGTAAGAATGCAGTATGCTAGTAAGCAAGCTGTAAGCTAGTAAGCAAGCAGTAAGCTAGTAAGCAAGCAGTTCGCTGGAATGCAAGAAGCAGGCTAGCAAGAAAGCAGATAGCTATTGAGCAAACAGTAAACTAGTATGCAAGCAGTATGCAAGTAAGTAACCAGTAAGCTAGTGTGGTGTGTGTGTGTGTGTATGGTATGTGTGAATCATCAAGCTTGTAACCTAGCAGTAAGCTAGAAAGCAAGCAGTAAGCTAATAAGCAAGCAGTAAGCTAGTAAGCAAGCAGGAAGCTAGTAAGGAAGCAGTATGTTAGAAAGCCAGCATCGGGCTAGTAAGCAAGCAGTAAGCGAGTAAGCTGGCTGTAAGCTAGTAAGCAAGCTGTAAGCTGGTAGGCAAGTAATGAGCTAGTAAGAAAGCAGGATGCTAGTAAGCAAGCAGAAAGCTAGAAAGCAAGCAGTATCCTAGTAACCATGCACTAAGCTAGTAAGCAAGCAGTATGCTAGTATGCAAACAGAAAGCTAGAATGCAAGCAGTATGCTATTAACCATGCACTAAGCTAGTAAGCAAGCAGTATGCTAGTAAGCTAGCAGGGACCTCGTATGGGAGCAGAATGCTAGTATGCAAGCAGGCAGCTGGTAAGGAAGCAGTTACCTAGTAAGCATGCAGTAAGCTAGTAAGCGAACAGGGAGCTGGTAAGTGACCAGAATGCTAGTAAGCAAACAGTTGGCTTGCAAGTATGCAGTCAGGAAGTAAGGAAGCAGTGTGCTAGCAAGCGAGCAGGATGCTAGTAAGGATGTAGTATGCTAGAAAGCAAGCTGTGGGCTAATAAGCGAGCAGTACGCTGGTAAGGTAGCAGTATGCTAGAAGGCAAGCAGTAAACTAGAAAGCAAGTAACAGGCTAGTAAGAATGCAATTAGCTAGTAAGCCAGTAGTGAGCTTGTAAGCTAGCAGCAATAGTAAGCTAGTATGCAAGCAGTAAGTCGGAAGCAAAGCAGTAAGCTAGTAAGGGAACATTAGTCTAGTAAAAAATCAGTAAGTTAGTAAGAAGGCAGTAAGTTAGGAAGAAAGCTGGAAGGTAGTAAGAAAGCAATTAGCTACTAAGCAAGGAGTAAGCTAATAGGCATGCAGTAAGCTAGTGAGCAAGAAGTGAGCTAGTAAGAGAGCTTGAAGCTAGTAAGGAAGCAGCAAGCTAGTTAGCGAGCAGGAAAGTAGCAAGGAAGCAACAGGCGAGTAAGCTAGCATTAAGCTAGTAAGCAAGCAGTTAGCTACTAAGGGAGCAGGAAGCTAGAAAGCAAGCCACTGTCCCCTTTATTCAGTCCCCAAGGAGGGATGCAAGTGATTTCTGCATCGCAGAATTGAAAGAAAAATTACGAGAGAAGGGACTTTCAATATCTGGTTTGAAAGCGGAATTGATTCAGCGACTGCATGAAGCCGATCCGACCGGCGAATGGTTAAAAGTATGTACAAGCAGCGTGGTCGAAGAAACTGCGAGTGACAATAGTTCAGGATGCGCAAGTGATATGGTACAGATGCGGCGAGAAATGGAACTTGCGCAAAGAGAGAAACAACTAGTAGAGCGGGAGCTTGATTTAGCTCGCCAACAAATTGCATTACTTCGAGAAATGCAGAGGCTCAATCTCGATAGAGGTGAGGCAGGGGAATCAACAAGCGTACCGACGGGGCAAAGACGACCGCCACCGGTAAATATCTCTGCCATTGCGGATTTATTAAGTTATTTTGATGGAAGTAGCAATACATTCGTCACGTGGGAGCGTCAAGTTCAAACATTGAAAATGACGTATCAACTGACGGATGATATGGCTAAACTGTTGATGGGATCGCGACTGAAGGGTAATGCACTTGAGTGGTTACATTCGAAACCTGAACATATTGCAATGTCAGTAGAAGAATTACTGAGGAATCTACAGGAAATGTTTTACCATCCTGGAAGCGTTCTTGAGATGAGACGACGTTTTGAGGCGCGTGTTTGAAGAAAACAAGAAACGTTCAGCGAATATGTACATCAAAAAGTGATTTTAGGAAACCGCGTACCTATCAGTGACGCAGAAATGATAGAGTACATTATAGAAGGAATACCTGATCGAGGATTAAGGGATCTGGCGCGAGTGCAGAAGAAAGCAACTAAGGGGGAACTGTTAGCTTCATTCGATAGGATTTCCTTGCAAGGAAGATCGTTGCCATTCAACCCAGCGATCAAGCCAAAGGAAAGCAAGTGTTCACCAGTGCAGACAATAAAGCAAGACGTTAAAGAAGTGCTGAATAACCAATTACGATGCTTCAATTGGGGTGAGAGGAACCATCGAGGTGTAGACTGTCCTGTTAAAAGCAAAGGGCCAAGATGTTTCGCTTGCCGCGACTTCGGACACAGAGCCATGGATTGTAAGAAGGGGCAGGACAAGCAGGTAAACGAGTATACGGCAGTGGCCGTTCAGGACAATAAAGTATACAAGCCTGTTACATTGCTAGGTAAGCAGATAGTAGCGTTTATAGATATGGGTAGCGATTTACATTTAATGAAGGCCGAACAATATATTAGGTTAGGATGCCCAACTTTACACGGTACAGAAATATCTTGTAAAGGATTCGGTTTAAGTAAGGTCACTACTTTAGGCAGTTTTTATGCGAACGTACAAATCGATACAAATATTTTCCGATTTTTAATTCACGTGGTACCGGATGAATATTTGAGACATAATTTTTTGATTGGCTCGGAATTGTTGCAAGAGGCTAAATTGACATTAGACGGAAAGAGTGTTGAGGTTTCAAAACGCGATAACAGGGTAACGAATTCTTATGATGTACCAGAAATATTTTGCATAGATACTTTCGATGAGTCCGAGAACAATGTAACTAATTCTTTAATAGATTTGCAGCATATTAAAAATGATACCGTTAAACAAGGAATAGAAGATATAATAAGTAATTATGAGCCTAAAACTATTAAAAAGTCTAACATTAAAATGAACATTGTATTGAAAGATGATATACCTATATATCAACCTCCACGTAGATTAGCGCCAGTGCAAAGAGAAATAGTTAATAAACAGATCGATGAATGGATGCAACAAGGAATAGTGCGAGAAAGTACATCGGAATATGCCAGTCCGATTGTACTGGTAAGAAAGAAAGATAATGGAATGCGTTTGTGTATAGATTATAGATTACTTAATAAGAAAGTGTGTAAAGATCGCTATCCGCTTCCGTTGATAGAGGATCAGCTGGATCGTTTACAGAGCGCGACGATATTTAGTACTCTCGATTTAAAAGATGGTTTTTTTCACGTCCCGATTGAGGAAAATAGTTGTAAATTCACTGCATTTATAGTACCTGGTGGGCATTTTGAATTTTTAAGAACCCCATTTGGTCTCTGCAACTCTCCAGCTATCTTTCAAAAATATATCAATAATATATTTCGTAACCCGATTCAGACAAGTGTTGTTTTGACATATATAGATGATTTAATTATTCCTACGAATGACGAAAATGAAGTCGTATCAAGATTGCGTGAGATATTGTGTATTGCAAGTTGTTTAAATATGTTAAAAAACTATTTAAAATCGCGTTAGTCTGAAAACATTAAATTCTCGGCTGCGATTCCCGTATCCGTTTGTGTACGTGACACTGCGGAAGGTTAAGCGTTCGTCAGGTTCGTTGAACGTTCGGACGATTTAAAACCGCGGCCGTTTACGTGTTTTTGTACGCCGACCTCACGCGAAGATTCGCTTCGCACCGGTTTAAACGGTATCGTGACGTCAGCGTCGAGAGAGAGATCCGTATGATATATTGAAAAGAGATCGACAGCTGAATTCGGCAGCGCCGCGTCGCGACGACAAGGTGCAACCGAGTCTTCGTCTGTCGATCCGCGACGATATTCACAATTATTCACGAACCGACTGCCAACGGGAGCGGATCCCAGAAGATCTCGCTCCTCAAGTACGGACTCGCATATAACATTTGGACTTGTATAACAAAGAATTTTCTCCGTTGCTGCGGTTAGAGTTTCCCAGAACAATCTACCTGCGACAAAAGGGAGGTCGTAATACACGCTGCGCGTGACGCGACCGCCTTCGCTAGGAAGGATTGTACGTTGCAGTCGTTCAGTCGTTGAGTCGACTCAGGGTGCACCCACCCAGAATCCCTTTAAAGCTATACGGCTTTGGAGCCTCCCAAAGGTCATACCGTTGAATCGGTACCGCCTCGTGGAGTGCTCTTCGTGCAAAGGTCGCCAAAAAACCCTCTCCAAAAACCCGTCGGTGTACGAGTCGACCGTACACCCTACGGAGGAGTTCGGGTTCAAGGTCGCCTCACCTTCCGTCACGCCGCCTACCAAATACGGTCCCCGTGCAACACGGTCGCCGGGTAGGCTTTATAGTGCGGTTGGACCCGCGAGGGATTTTTTGCAAAGGACACTTTACTGTCACGGTCCCCGATAGAAACGGTCGCCGTGCAGTAATTTTACAGTGTCGCAGGAAATCACCTCGCACGACGTTCCTACGTCACCCGCACGGAGAGCGTGCTCACGGGATCCACCCATTTGGAGCTTTACGACCTCCATTTGGTGACCCGTCCGTGGCTAAGTCGCCCCCGACAGATACGAGTGAATTCTCTTCTGTTCAGGGTAAAATTATCGCTGATAATTACAATAAATAATTATCAGCGTACAAGTACAAATTTACAGTCCACTGATTCACGTTAAACGACAGCTGATTCCCCCCTCCCAGCGCACCGCTAGTCGCTAGGAGAGCGAGGCGAACAGCTGACGAGTGTGTTTACGATACGTGTACGCACGTATTTAATCTGAACGAACCTTTGTTACAGCAACCAAGGTCCATCCCAACCGGGGCAACGCCGGTGAAGCCACACCCCCGGCTGGATTATAAAATAATTCTTTTTTGTAATTTATATTTTTTTTTATTTTTTTCATTTTTTTTTGTTAAATTTAAATAAAAGGCTTGTCGCAAAGCGACAAGCGAAAATTACAAAATAAAAAACTTATCAATCACTTTCCCTAGTATTTCCCTCGTCCGGACCCCGGTTAGAACCCTTAGTTTCTAACACAAGTGATTATGGATTGCGAGTGAATTGGAAGAAATGTCGTTTTCTCCAACGTAGCATAGAATATCTAGGTCACATAATTGAGGATGGTCACGTACGTCCGTCGAAGCGTAAGACATTAGCTGTTATGAATTTTCCATTAGTAAAAACTGTTGGAGACGTACAGAGCTTCTTAGGATTAACCGGGTATTTTCGCAAATTTATTCCACAATATTCAACAATAGCCCAACCCTTGACGAACTTGTTGAAAAAGACGTAAATTTTGAACTAAATGAAAAACATATGCTAGCGTTTAAACAATTGAAAATTGCATTGAGCAGTGAGCCGGTTTTAAAATTATACCGCATAGGTGCGGAAACAGAACTGCATACGGATGCGTCGAGCGTCGGACTCGGTGCCATCGTGTTACAGAGAGACGATGTCGATCAACGTTACCATCTAACATATTATGCGAGCTGGAAAACATCAGAGGCAGAATTGCGATACATTAGTTATGAATTAGAGATATTAGGTATAGTTAAAGCATTACATAAGTTTAGAGTTTATCGTTTAGGAATACCGTTTAGAATAATAACCGATTGTCGTGCGTTTACTCTCACTATGAAAAAAAGAGACTTATGTGTTCGAGTTGCAAGGTGGGCATTATTGTTAGAGGAGTTCAATTATACTATTGAACATCGCTCAGGAAGCAATATGCGACATGTCGATGCGCTAAGTCTGAAGCCTATTCCGGTGTGTATGCTTACCAGTGAGTGTGAGACGAGTGTGCTCGTGAGATTGCGAAAAGCGCAATGTGCGGACAAAGACTTATCGGAAATAATGGATTCTATGAATAGTGTACAAAATAATGATGGCGACTTCGTAATAAGAAACGGACTTTTGTTTAAGGTAATTGACGACGATGTTCGCATAGTAGTGCCGCGTGCTATGCAGGGTCAAATAATAAGACAGTTGCATGAGAACGGACACTTCTCTAGTGGTAAAACCGTGACCCTTGTTAGAAAAGATTATTGGTTCAAAGGTCTAAGATCTAAAGTGGAAAAAGTGATTCAGAATTGCATTGCGTGTATTTTAGCTGAACGAAAATCTGGAAAACGAGACGGACTATTATACTCTATCGACAAAGGAAACGTTCCGTTAGATGTATACCACATTGATCACTTAGGACCGCTTCCGTCAACTCGGAAGGATTACAAACACATATTCGTAGTGATAGATGGATTTTCTAAATTTGTGTGGCTTTATGCTACAAAATCTACCAGTACTAGAGAGGTCTTCAACCACTTGAAAAAACAAGCGACAATTTTTGGCAATCCCCGAAAGATTATTTCGGACCGTGGAACTGCATTTACTTCGGCAGAGTTTCAGGCGTACTGCAAAGAAGAAAATATTGAAGCTGGCCTTATTACAACGGGGGTACCAAGAGCGAATGGCCAGGTAGAAAGGGTGAACAGGACAATCATTCCTGCGTTAACTAAGTTGGCCGCACCAAAACCTAATGAGTGGCACAGGTACCTAGACGTATGCCAAAACTACCTGAATGCAACTCCTCACCGCAGTATCGGCAATACACATTTTAAGATTCTATTCGGGACTAATATGAGGTTGAAGAACAATCCCGAGGTCCGAGAACTAATAAGCAACGAGTGGAACGAAATATTTCAAGAAAATCGAGACGAATTGAGACGGCAAGCAAAAAATAACATTTTGAAAATCCAACAGGAGAATCGGCGTAGTTTTAACCGGAATCGAAAAGAGGCTCATCACTATCACGAAGGAGATTTGGTCGCTATCAAAAGGACACAATCAGGACAAGGTTTAATGTTTGCGCATAAATATTTAGGCCCGTATCAAATTGCCCGTGTACTGCGCAATGATCGGTATTTGGTAGAGAAAGTAGGTGAGCACGAGGGGCCACGACAAACATCGACAACTGCAGAATACTTGAAACCGTGGATTGAGGACTTAGAAGATGCATTGACGGATAGTGAGAATACATCTGATATCTGAGGGCAGATATCTCCGCAGGATGGCCGAATGTGGTGTGTGTGTGTGTGTATGGTATGTGTGAATCATGAGTGGTATGAGTAAGCGACGAATGCTTGGAGACGAATGATTGTTTATGCAAGGGTATCGATGCCGATGCCGTCAATGTTGCGGGTGGCGTCATTCGTTTAGAAAACGCACGTGGCTGGCCCTGGGAAAAGAGGGCAGAGTCGAGCGAACCGTCGAAGAGTCGACACCAGCGAGTTAAGACGTAGCGAGTTATATTGTTTACAACCCTTATTTTATTTCATGTTCAAATAAACTTAACATCTTTTATTCTATTTTAATTCCATTTCCTACACTAGTAAGCCACAAGTAAGCTATTAAGCTAGCAGCAGGCTAGTAAGAAAGCAGTTAGCTAGTAGGAAAGCAGTATGCTAGTAAGCAAGCAGTGAGCTAGTAAGCGAGCGGGAAGCTAGTAAGGAAGCAGTATGCTAGTGAGCAAGCAGTAGGCTAGTAAGTATTCAGTTTTCCAGTAAGCAAGCAGTGAGCTAGTAAGCGAGCAGGAAGCTAGTAAGGAAGCAGTATGCCAGTAAGCAAGTTGTAGGCTAGTAAGCAAGCAGTAAACGATTAAGCTAGCAGTACGCTAGTAAGCAAGCACTGAGCTAGAAAGCGAGCAGGAAGCTAGTAAGGAAGCAGCATGATAGTTAGCAAGTAGTAAGCTCGTAAGCTACAAGTAAGCTAGTAAGCATGCAGTAAGCTGGTAAGAGAGCAGTTAGCTAGTGAGCAAGTAGTATGCTAGTAAGCAAGCAGTAAGCTAGTAAGCAATCGGTGAGCTAGTTTGCGAGGAGGAAGCTACTAAGGAAGCAGTAAGCTAGTAAGCAAGCAGTAAGTTGGCATGAAAGCAATTAGGTTGTATGCAAGCAGTAAGCGAGTATGCTAGCAGTGAGCTAATAAGCGAGGAGGATGCTTGTATGGAAGTAGTATGCTATTAAGCAAGCAGTAAGCTAGTAAGAAAGCAGTTAGCTAGTGAGCAAGCAGTAAGCTAGTAAGCAACCGGTAAGCTAGTAAGCAAGCATCAGGCTGGACAGGAAGATGTTAGCTAGTTTCCCTCAGGGGCTGTGTCCGGCTATCGTCGGCCGCAGTACGGGGCGTAGCGACTCCGAGGTACCTGATGCTTATCACACCGTAAACCTCCTGTTGGTCGTCACAACGACCCATCCTCAATTCCTTCTTTGGTTTTGTGAATGGTACGTGACGGCAGGAGGAACGGGGGCCTTGGCTTAACCGCCCGGGACCGCGAGTGTGGCGACTCTATAAAATCGCCCTCCAATCCTATGTTATGGTGCGCGGCGATGGGATGCATGGTTGGGGGAGGAGGCCCTATCCCAAGCGACCACCTCCGGGGCACCTGCCGAACCCCCGGAGTATATAGGCTTACTCGGGTAAGGCGGCTCTGCCCGGGTGGACCTTTTCTTCCGACCTGCTCGTGGGAATACTATGGAGTTTAAAATTAAAACGGGGATGGGACGGGGTAAGTCAGAGAGGGAGGACGAAGGCGGTGTTGGGACTGGAGTGACGGCGCTCGCGCCGCTCTCAGCGCCTGGCCCGGCTTCGTGTAGGGGGGGGGCGATGAGACTGCGTCAGTCACGTCCTTCTCCTCCACCAGGAGCCTCATAGGCTCCAAGAGAAAGATGACGGGGCAGGCCGTCAATGGAGTGGACAGGGCGATGAGCCCGGTTGTCCGGATGCGTTGCCTCAGGGACGAGGTGACCGAGGAGATATCGGAGAGGATCTCCTCGTCCCTGAGACGAGTGGAGAAAGTGGCCGCTGCCTGGAGCTCAGAGGGCGGAACGCCCGTCTGCAGCTCCTGTTGGAGGAGGAGCGACAGGGGAGGAGGAGGGCAGAGGCGCTGTGGAACAGCGCGGCCCTCCCTCCCATCCTCCCTCCTCCTCCACCGCCGCGTCCCTCGGCGGAGGTAAATAAGCGGAGTGCGGCAGCAGTGGTGCGGGGCACCGCGGGCCCCTCCACCCGCACTCCGCCCGTGAAGAAGTCCCCGTCCTCCTCAGAAGACGATCTTCTGAGGAGGATTGGGGACATGATTGATAAGAGGCTGGCCGCCTTCCGGGAGGAGCTCCTCCCCGGAAGAGCGGTCGGTGGGAGGGTGGTGCCACCCCGACCAGTGCCAGCACGGCCGGGGAAGGCGAAGGTGGGGGGAGCCAAGGCTCCGCCCACCGTGGCGACTCCGGGACCACGGGTCGTGACCCCCAAGGGGGGAAGCGGACTCGTGGTCCCGGCTCCCGCGTCCTCCGCGGCACCGCCCCAAGGGGGGGTGTCGTGGAGAGAGGTGGTGGGGCGGAGGGCGAGGAGGGCGGCGACGAAGGCCTCGCAGGCGCAGCCTCCGCCCCCGCCGCCCGCGGCCAAAGGAAAGGGCGCGAAAGCGCAACTTGGCCGCCCCCCTAAAACGGCAGCGGTAGCGCTGACCGTTGCGCAGGGGGGCGACCTGACCCTCGCGGAGGCGATGCGGCTCGCCAGGGACAATGTGTCCCTGGAAGAGCTTGGCATCGCTTCCGTCAGGGCGAAGCGGGCCGTGGCTGGGGGTCTCCTGCTGGAGATCCCCGGTCCAGACGGCGGCGTGAAGGCCGACCGACTCGCCCAGAGGCTCCGGGAGCAGCTGGGCGAGCGGGGTGTCCGTGTCGCCCGGCCCACGAAGCGCACGGAGATGCGCGTGTGTGGGCTGGACGACTCGGCCACCGCGGAGGACGTGGCGTGTGCCCTAGCAAGGGCGGGGTATTGCTCTGAGGGGGATTTGCGGGTCGGGGAGATCCGCAGATCTCCTTCCGGCCTGGGGTCCGTGTGGGCCCGCTGCCCCCTCTCCGCCGCCCATAAATTGGCGGAATCCGGGAGGGTTTTGGTGGGGTGGGTTTCGGCGCGAGTGGAGATACTCGCGCCGCGCCCGCTCCAGTGTCACCGCTGCCTCGAATTGGGGCATGTGTGGCAGTGGTGCACCTCGCCGGTGGACCGCAGCGGTAACATTGACCGCTGCGGGGCAAAGGACCACCGCGCGAGCCAGTGCTCGGCGGCCCTCCACTGCCCGCTATGTGCGGACAGGGGGATGCCAGCCGACCACAGGGTGGGGAGCAGGAAGTGCTCTCCCCCCTCCCGGAAAGAGAGGAAGAGGCGGGCCGTTCCGACTCCGGCGCCGCGGGCGGTGGCATCGTACACCATGGAGGTGGACGGTGCCACGGGGACGGACAGTCGGGAGGAGGCTGGGGCGGTCGGTAATTAATGGCGCCCCGCCTCCTCCTCCAGGCCAACCTCAACCACTGCCGCGCGGCACAGGATATGATGTCCCAAGTCCTCGCGGAGTGGGGGGTTGGCCTGGCTGCCGCCGCCGAGCCGTACCGCGTCCCTGATCACCCTCATTGGGTGGGCGACGCGGATGGCTTGGTGGCGACGGTATGGGGAGGTGGCGACGGGTCCCCGCCGTTCTCCATGCTGGAGCGCGGTCGGGGATTCGTCGCCGTGGACTGGAGGGGAGTCGACGTGGTGGGGTGCTACATATCGCCTCGCAGCGGTCACGTCGCGTTCGAGCAGTACCTGGCCGAGGTCGGGGCCCGGCCGGTGCTGGTCCTGGGAGACTTCAACGCCAAGTCTGTGGCGTGGGGGTCCCCCAGGACTTCCGTTCGCGGCGGGATCCTGGGCGACTGGGCGGCGAGTCTCGACCTTCGGTTACTGAACCGGGGGTCCGGAGCACACGTGTGTGCGGCGATATGGGGGGTCTATCGTGGATGTTGGATTCGCGACCCCCAACGCCGTGCGCATGGTGTCGGGGTGGCACGTGGTCGCGGGGGCAGAGACACTCTCGGACCACCGGTATATCCGGATGGAGGTCTCTGCCGCCGCGGGGGGTGCATCCCGACACCACCGTCCGGGTGGTAACCCACCGCGCCGCTGGGCGCTTCGGCGCCTGGACAAGGACGCCCTGATGGCAGCTGCCCTCGCTGCAACTTGGCCGCAGGGGGCGGCCGAGTTGCCGAGTATAGAGGAGGAGGTCGCCCGGCTCGGGGGGGTGGTCGCGAACATATGTGACGCGACGATGCCCCGGGTCGGGCGGGCTTCTCCTCGCCGGGCGGTGTACTGGTGGCCGGCCGCGATCGCGGAAATGCGAGACGCGAGTGTCCGCGCCCGACGCCAGTTCACCCGCGCGCGCCGTCGTCTACGGAGAGACGATAGCGTGGCGCGAGCGAGGGCAGATGACCTGTATGAGGCATACCGCATGTCGCGGATGGCTCTGCAGGTCGCCATCAAACGGGCCAATACCCGGGCATGGAAGGAGCTCCTCGAGACCCGTGATGACGACCCTTGGGGGCGCCCTTATAAGGTGGTGCTGAACAAACTCCGCCCGTGGGCACCCCCCGTCACCGAGGGTCTTGACCCCCGGCTGCTGGAGGGCGTGGTCAATACTCTCTTCCCAATAGGGGAGATGGGACCACGTCCTCCGGCAGAGGCGACGGCCCCGTTGGAGTGGGTGGCCGAGCCGGGGGTCACGCAGGGGGAGCTGGCCGCGGCCATCAGACGGCTCGGGGCGCGTAACACGGCCCCGGGTCCGAATGGTGTGCCTGGCCGGGTTTGGGTCTTGACCCACGGCGTCCTTGGGGCCGACATCAGGCGGTTGTTTAACCGATGCCTGAGGGACGGGCGATTCCCCCCCAGTTGGAAGGTGGCGAGGATGGTCCTCCTCCGGAAGGCGGGTCGGCCCGCAGAGTCTCCATCCGCATACCGGCCCATCTGTCTCCTCGACGAGGTGGGCAAGCTCTTCGAGCGAGTGATTGCTGCCTGCCTCGTCGAGCACCTGTCGCGCGGTGCTCCGGGCCCGGCCGACTGCCAGTACGGTTCCCGGGGGCGCCGGTCGACGGTCGACGCGATCAGTCGGGTCAGGGTCGTCTCGGAGTCGGCCGTCTCCCGGGGAGGGGTCGTGTTGGCGGTATCGCTGGATATTGCCAACGCGTTTAACACCCTTCCCTGGGTGGAGATACGGAGGGGGCTCGAATATCATCGGATCCCCCCGTGTCTCAGGGCAGTCGTCGGGGATTATCTCCGCGGCAGGTGGATCGAGTATCCGGGCCGGGATGGTGATATACGGAGGGAGGTCTACTGCGGGGTTCCGCAGGGGTCGGTCCTCGGGCCACTCCTGTGGAACATCGCGTACAACGCGGTGTTGCGGGCCGACCTTCACGACGGCGTCAGTGCCGTGTGTTACGCAGGTGACACACTGGTGCTGGCCGTCGGGGCTCAGTGGGGGAGCGCCAAGCGCCTCGCCGACGAGGGGGCGCAACGCGTCGTCGACCGGATCAGGGGGATGGGGATGACGGTGGCGGTCCATAAGACCGAGATGATAGCGTTCCATTCACCTCGGCAGGATCCGCCACCCCCTCTGATCCGGGTGGGTGGGGCTGATATCGAGGTGAAGCCCCGGATGAGGTATCTGGGGCTGATCCTCGATAGCCACTGGCGCTTCGAGGAGCATTTCCGCTGCCTGGTTCCCCGGTTGGAGAGGATGGTCTCGGCTTTAGGCCGGATCCTTCCCAACCTGGGGGGACCGGCAGGACGAGTTCGCCGCCTCTATGTGGCAATGGTTCAGTCGGTGGCCCTATACGGGGCCCCCGTCTGGGCGGACGACCTGGCGGCCTCCCGGCGCAGCATGACGATGCTGCGTCGGGTGCAGAGGCGGATGGCGCTGAGGGTCGTCCGCGGCTACCGGACCGTGTCGCATGAGGCGGCGACGGTTCTTGCGGGGATGCCGCCCATGGATCTCCTCGCGCGGTCGCACGCTATGATGTATCGTCATCGTGTCGACCGTCGCGCGGGAGTGAGGGCAGTCCCGGGAGAGTAGGAAACTGCTTGGGGCGATTTGAAGCGCCAGACCCGGCAGTTCGTGGTGCTCGCGTGGCAGGAGCGGTTGGCCCTGCCAACTGCGGGGCACCGGACAGTCGGGGCTGTTCGGCCACTCCTGTGTGAGTGGCTGGATGGCACAGGTATTTTCCGGGCATGGTAGCTTCGGAAGATACCTGTGCCGGATAGGGAAGGAGCCGACGGCGCGTTGCTGCCATTGTGTCGCCGAGCAGGACACGGCTGATCATACCCTCCAGGTATGCCCAGCTTGGGAGGGGGAGCGCCGTGTCCTGGTCGGCGTCATAGGGCGGGATGTCTCGCTGCCGGGTGTGGTGCGCACCATGCTCGGCAGCGAGAGGAAGTGGAGGGCCGTGGCCTCCGTCTGCGAGACCGTAATGCTGCAGAAGGAGGCCGCGGGATAGAGGAGGAGGTCGCCCGGCTCGGAGCATTGGTCGCGGGTATTTGCGACGCGGCGATGCCTCGGGTCGGGCGGGCTTCTCCTCGCCGGGCGGTGTACTGGTGGTCGGACGCGATCGCGGAGTTGCGAGTCGCGACTGTCCGCGCCCGACGCCAGTACACCCGCGCGCGCCGTCGTCAACGTACAGGCGACGGCGTGGCGCGAGCGAGGGCAGCTGATGACCTGTATGGAGCATACCGCGTGGCGCGGGTTGCTCTGCAGGTCGCCATCAAACGGGCCAAGACCCAGGCATGGAAGGAGCTCCTCCAGACCCTTGATGACGATCCATGGGGGCGCCCATATAAGGTGGTGCTGAATAAGCTCCGCCCGTGGGCGCCCCCCGTCACCGAGGGTCTTGACCCCCGGCTGCTGGAGGACGTGGTCAATACACTCTTCCCAATTGGGGAGAGGGGACCGCGTCCTCCGGCGGCGGCGGCTGTCCCAGTGGAGTGGACGGCCGAGCTGGGGGTCACGCAGGAGGAGCTGGCAGCGGCCATCAGACGGCTCGGGGTTCGTAACACGGCCCCGGGTCCGGATGGTGTGCCCGGCCGGGTTTGGGTCTTGACCCAGGGCGTCCTTGGGGCCGACCTCAGGCGGTTGTTCGACCGCTGCCTGAGGGACGGGCGATTCCCCCCCAGTTGGAAGGTGGCGAGGATGGTCCTCCTCCGGAAGGAGGGTCGGCCCGCGGAGTCTCCCTCCGCATACCGGCCCATTTGTCTCCTCGACGAGGTGGGCAAGCTCTTCGAGCGTGTGATTGCTGCCCGCCTCGTCGAGCACCTGTCGCGGGGTGATCCCGGTCTGGCCGACTGCCAGTTCGGTTTCCGGGGGGGCCGATCGACTATCGACGCGATAGGTCGTGTGAGGGCCCTCTCGGAGGCGGCCGTCTCCCGGGGAGGGGTGGCATTGGCAATATCCTTGGATATTGCCAATGCTTTTAACACCCTCCCCTGGGAAGAGATAAGGAGGGGACTCGAATATCATCGAGTCCCCCCTTGTCTCAGGGCGGTCGTCGGGGATTATCTCCGCGGCAGGTGGATCGAGTATCCGGGCCGGGATGGTGATATGCGGAGGGAGGTGTACTGCGGTGTTCCGCAGGGGTCGGTCCTCGGGCCACTCCTGTGGAACATCGCGTACGACTCGGTGTTGCGGGCCGGCCTCCCCGACGGCGTCAGCACGGTGTGTTATGCGGATGACTCACTGGTGCTGGCCGTCGGGGCGCACTGGGGGAGGGCCATGCGTCGCGCGGAGGAGGGGTCGCAACGCGTCGTCGACCGGATCAGGGGGATGGGGATGACGGTGGCGGTCCATAAGACCGAGGTGATTGCGTTTCATTCACCTCGGCAGGATCCGCCACCCCCTCTGATTCGGGTGGGTGGGGCTGACATCGAGGTGAAGCCCCAGATCAGGTATCTGGGGCTGATCCTCGATAGCCACTGGCGTTTCGAGAAGCATTTCCGCTGCCTGGTCCCCCGGTTGGAAAGGATGGTTGCGGCTCTGGGCCGGATCCTGCCCAACCTGGGGGGCCCGGCGGGCCGAGTTCGTCGCCTCTATGTGGCAATGGTCCAGTCGGTGGCCCTATACGGGGCCCCCGTCTGGGCGGACGACCTGGCTGCCTCCCGGCGCAGCATGACTATGCTGCGTCGGGTGCAGAGGCGCATGGCGCTCAGGGTCGTCCGCGGTTATCGGACCGTGTCACATGAGGCGGCGACGGTTCTAGCGGGGATGCCGCCCATGGACCTGCTCGCGCGGTCGCACGCGGTGATGTACCGGCACCGCGTCGACCGTCGCGCGGGGGTGGGGGCGGTCCCGGGCGGGCAGGAACCTGCTTGGGGCGATTTGAAGCGCCAGGCCCGGCAGTCCGTGTTGCTCGCGTGGCAGGAGCGGCTGGCTCTGCCAACCGCGGGGCACCGGACTGTCGGGGCTGTTCGGCCACTCCTGAAGGAGTGGCTGGACAGAGGCCATGGCAGCCTCACCTACCGGCTGGCACAGGTATTTTCCGGGCATGGCAGCTTCGGAAGATACCTGTGCCGGATAGGGAAGGAGCCGACGGCGCGTTGCTGCCACTGCGACGCTGAGCAGGACACGGCGGATCATACCCTGGAGGTATGCCCCGCGTGGGAGGGGAGCGCCGTGTCCTGGTCGGCGTCGTCGGGCGGGATGTCTCGCTGCCGGGCGTGGTGCGCGCCATGCTCGGCAGCGAGGAGAAGTGGAGGGCCGTGGCCTCCTTCTGCGAGAACGTAATGTTGCAGAAGGAGGCCGCGGGGAGGGAGCGCGAGCTTCAGCGGCGTGCTGAAGCGCGCGCTCGTGCGGTGGCCCGAGGTCGTCGCCCGGTCGCGAGGCGTCGCGGGCGGCCGCCTCGGCGTGGCGGATGACCTAGGCTGGGAGGGGGGTCCTGAGGGGACCCTCCTCCCGCCAGGCGGCGCCGGGACGGACCGGTTGGGGGTAGGAGTGCCTCCCCCTACCGGTCCGACGCAAGGGGAGGCACCCTCGGCGGTCTGGTGCGGCCATGAACGCCCGGCCGCCGAGGGGTGGAAACGGGGTCGCGGGCGGTTGCGAGTTGGGGCTCGCAGCCGCCACTAAACGCGACCCCGGGACGGATAGCGGCGGGATGGAGTGGCCCCGTCCCGCCGCTATGAGGCAGTGTGTCTACTGGGGGGACCGGTCCCCCCGGGGGATGGGCGCGAAAGCGCGGGCACGGGGAGGATACCGGAAGAATGCTTCGAGCGATTCCCGGTATCCTCCCAAAGCGTGCCGAAGGGTCACCGTGGGGTTTTTAGTGGGTAGGTCCCGCGCCTGTCGTTGTACGGGCGCGGGGAATCCCACACAACCCTCCCGCCTCTCCTCAAAGAGGTGGGAGGGAGTCTTTCGTAGATTTTCCCCACGACAGAAAAAAAAAAAAAGTGAGCTATCAGTAAGATAGACAGCAAGGTGTAAGCTAGTAAGCAAGCAGTAAGCTAGTAAGCAACCAGTCGTCTAACAAGCAAGCAGTGAGATAGTAGCCCAGCAGTAAGCTAGTAAGCAAGCATTAAACTAGTAAGCAAGCAGTAACCTAGTAAGCGAGCAGTGAGCTAGTAAGAAAGCAGTATGCTAGTAAGCAAGCAGCGGGCTAGTAACAAAGCAGTTAGCTATTAACCAAGCAGAAAGCTAGTAAGCAAGCAGTGAGCTAGTTAGCCAGCAGAATGCTAGTAAGGAAGCAGTACGCTAGTAAGCAAGCAGCAGGCTACTACAATTGCAGTTAGTTAGTAAGGGATCCGTAGGTTTGTATACAAAGAAAGCAGTCAGTTAACACATTGTACGCCGGTGGCATCTGAGACATTTAAAATCTGTGCGCCAGCACAGTATCGACCGCGTAAAGCCTAGGCGCCGGCATGATTCGCTTGTTGACGACCAATGAGTAGGTGAAGAAAATATTTAAAATTTTATACATTATTGTAAAACACTAAAATTGATTTACATATTCATTTTATGCAATGTAACGATAACGAAAAATAGAAGCAAAATAAAAAATTTTAATTTATAGTTTGTTTAAAGATTTGCATAATGCCGAGCGATTGTCCTCGGCCGCGATTACCGTTAATCCTGTTAACGTACAATTCGAAGGAGATTATCTCTGATAGGATTTGTACAGCAAACAGTGATAGAAAAACGCGTGTATAACTAGTTTTTCTGCCATCGGTATCGGCTCATTACCTTCGATTCGAGTGTGCTAACGGTGTTGATGACGTCAGTACCGTGAGAGAGTAGCGCGTAGAGAATTAGACAAAGATCGACTGCCGAAATTTGGACAGCGCCGCGGAACGGCTAACTGGAGCAACGCGGCGACGTTTTCGGCTGTCAATCGACACAGTCCAACAACGACTTCTGCGAGAGACACTTCGGCTCCCGATCGCGTCTGACCAGAATTCGAACACGACTTGAGAAATAAATTCTTAAGTTATTGGATTGCTTTTTCCAAAAATAAAAGGTGCTACGAGCAGATGTTCAGTCTGGTGCAGGTCCTCGAATTGACCTCGCACAGCTGAGAATTCAAAAGCTCGGATAAAAGAGTGAGAATTATTTCACTTTTTGCTTGCTAAACGAATCGGGTTCCGATTCGTGCAAAGGCATCTCGAAGTTTCGCTCGGGAAATTCCCAGACAAACTTCCGATTAAATATTGTTCAATTTGGAGGAATCGAGAATACACCGATAAGGTGCTCGACCTCCCTGGTAATTACAAGGTCGTTTCGAGCGTATAAACGTTTGAGACACAAAGAAGTGGACGAATACCGTTCAAACTTCTTTGGGATTGCTATACGGCTTAGGAGACACCGAAGGGAAGAACCTACGTGGTGAACCTCCAGGTGGGCTCACTGGAGTCAGGTCAACGTCCACCTTGGACGTGTGACATTCGGTCTTCGCCTCTTTATCTCTACAGACTCCGCCGGTGTAACGTTTAGAGGAGCACCAGTGCGGAGAGGTAACGGAGTCGTGGGTCAGGTCCCCACGTAGTTCAAAATACTGCTTCGAATCACATCGAGTGGAGCATTCGTGCAGTGAACAACGTGCTGTCGGGCTTCGCAGTGCAACTCTCGACCAACAAGTCCTCTGTTGGAACGTCTAGTGAAGCCACAGATCGACGGTCGTGCCGTTGCATTGCAGTGCGACTCGACGCACAGACTCAGTGAGCATACTCGCGGGATCAGTGCATTTGGAGACTTACAACCTCCACGTGCATCCCCGTCCATTGAGCAATCGACCTAATCGGCAAAGAAAAGAAGTTTAATTCCTTTCACGCCAGTAAAATACAGTCCACTAGCGCGTTCGTAATTTACGAACGAGCGAAATTCTCCGCTCCTGTAAATTCGAATAACGAGCCAGGAGCGTGAGTACACAAGCGCGGCGAATATACGTGTAACGTATTTACGTGTCTAACACATAGCCGTGTTTTTCTGTTCATAGGAATCTTGGCCTACCTCAACCAGAGGCAAGTTCATCGACCGGGCCGAGGCAGGAGCCAGAACCTCCGAAATTAATTGCCAATTTATACGGACTTACGATTTTCGAAAATTTCTTCATTGTTTTTTTTAATTATTAGAAATAAACGTTTTGTTGTTTAAAAGAAAATCATAAGTGTCTGAATTCACTTCCCACAATAATAAATCCGATCCCTCTATCCGGACTTCGTCGTTAAAAGCATCAGCTTTTTAACATAGTTATAAAAAAATACACCTGTTTTATTTGATGATTGATTATTACATATATATAATATAAACGGAAAGAAAAATATTAATATTTAAGAGATGTATGGTATTTTTCGAAACATTTTCCAAGATGTAAAGGTACTAGGCACAGAGAGCACATAAAGCTACTCTCGCTTCTTTTTTTGCTAGCAGTGCAAACTTTGCATGGACGTCGTACATATCGGTTTTTCCTAGATCCAATAATTCGAGTAACGTTATGCTTCTTTATATCACCCGATAGTCTCTGAGGGTGATCATATTTTGATGTGCGAGGTGTAGGAACTAATGCAGAAGTTCGTTCCACGCAATCATTCGATACATCTTGAGTACTTGGATATTCCTCGATCCATAAACATGCAACAGCATGTAAAAATTTTTGATATTTTATAGTGTTACCATTGAACTCAACATATAATCTATAAGCATTGAACAATGCGCAATTTAAAAGAAACAAAACTGTTTTCTTTGTCCATTTCACTGTTTTCCTCATAATGGAAAAATATGATAAAAACTGATCGGCCAAATCTACGCCCATCATATATTTGTTATAATCTATGACAGATTGAGGTTTTATAATTTCTTGTTTTGTTTTCCAATGTACTTTTTTTGTGTTTGTTAGTTCTCCCGAATGTATTGTAGAAACCATGTATACGATTCTGTGTTTTGGCTTCCACGCCTGTCCTAAAATTTCATTTTTTCTTTTAAATGTATAATCTCCAGTTTTTAATCTGATATGCTTCATAGATTTGGGAACACCTCTATTCGCTCTAATTGTACCGCAAACTCGTGTACCGTTTTTCAGAAGCAATTCTGCGGTACAAATACTGTTATAATAATTATCCATATATACATGATACCCCAGTCCTATATGTTTATCGAGCAACGACATTATAGTTTGGCCCAGTTTTTTGCCATTCGCACAGTATATTTCCAAGTTGCAAGTATATCTACTTTTAGCTTCACATAACATACGACACACTAAGCCATACTTTATTATTTTTGCGGGATTGTACGTTTTTATAGATAATTTTCCACGCCATGGAATAATAGATTCGTCAAGCGAAAGCTCCTTTTTCGGCGTGTATACTGATTTAAATTTATCTAATAAATAACTCAGTATTGGCTGAATCTTCCCGAGCTTATTAGAACCAGCTGTTGTACGATTATTTGAAAAATGCCATGTGTCCCAAATCTGGCGAAATCTGTTACGCGACATTACCGTGGAGAACGATGGTGTTTTGGTATAAAAGTCTGTGGACCAGTAATCATCTTTTCGATCTTTCTTTACTTGGCTCATCAATATAATCAAACCAAGAAATTTCTTCATGTCGCCTAGAGAAACATCTCTCCACATAGGCATTTTTTTACCACTACACATCTTGTCCTTATTCTGATGATAATAAATGTTTGATTCATTTACCATCAATTGAAATAAATCATTGCCAATAAACATTTCGACGATTTCTTTTATGCTCTGCTTATTAGCAGGAACAATCTTTGGACCAGATTCCGCAATAAAATCTGGAACGTTAGGAGCTTTATCAACATCTGACCATGATTCAGTGTCACTATGTGATTCTGTGAACATTTCACTATCAATTAGATCATCGGAATCACTGGAATACTGCAATGGAACAGTTCTTGTTCTTCTTTTTGGAATCACATCACTATCACTGTTCTCGACCTCTATATCAGAATCTTCTGATTGTATAGAATAATCTGATAGAGGATCAGCGACATATACTCAGTAAATTCACTCATATCATAGGAGTAAAAATGCACAGAATAAGAAGGCCTATTAAGCTGTTCAACTAAAAGCGTAAAGCCATGAAAGATGTACTGGCTACAGTATACAATGCTAAAGAGTAACTCTTGCATCAGCGTAGCCATGACAACGGCCGACAAATCGCCAAAGAAAAGAATGCTGTATTATCGCAGACCCAGCGCTGAAGCGGCAGACTTTGAAACCCGCGTTTTTACGGGGCCGGCGTTCAAGCGATAGACTTTGAAACCCGCGTTTTCGCGGGCCCGGCGCTCAAGCGATAGACTTCGAATCCCGCGTTTTCGCGGGACCGACGTACAATGTGTTAAGAAGTAAGCAGGAATGCAGTAAGAGTGCAGTTAGGTAGTAAGCAAGCAGTAAGCAAGTAAGCATGCAGTACGCCAGTAAGCAAGCGGCAAGCTAGAAAGCATGTAGCAATCTAGTAATCAAGCAGTAAGCTTCTAAGCAAGCAGGAAGCTGGTAAGAAAGCAGGTAGTTAGTAAGGAGTTAGTAAGCTAGTAAGAAAGCAGCAGGCTAGTCAGGAAGCTGCTAGCTAATAAGAATGCAGTATGCTAGTAAGCAAGCAGTAAGCTAGTAAGCGAGCAGGGATCTAGTAAGGAAGTAGTAAGGTAGTAAGGAAGCAGAAAGTTAGTAAGCAAGCAGCTGGCTAGTAAGAAAGCAGTATGCCAGTAAGCAAGCAGTAAGGTAGAAAGGAAACAGCAAGCTAGTAAGCAATCAGGAAGCTAGTAAGGATGCAGGATACTAGTAAGCAAGCAGTAAGCTAGAATGGAAGCAGCAAGCTGGTACGCAAGCTGTAAGCTAGTAAGCGAGCTGTGAGATAGTAAGCGAGCAGGAAGCTAGTAAGGAAGCAGTATACTAGAAAGCAATCAGCGGGCTAGTAAGCAAGCAGTAAGCTGGTAAGCAGGAAGTGTGCTAGTAGGCGAGGAGCAAGCTAGTAAGCAAGCAGTAAGCTAGTAAGCGAGCAGGGTCCTTTTAAGGGAGCAGATTGCTACTAAGCATCCAGTTAGCTAGTAAGCATCCAGTAAGATAGTAAGCAAGCAGGAAGCTAGTAAGGAACCAGAAAGTTAGAAAGCAAGCAGCGAGCTGGTATGCAGGCAGTGAACGAGTACGCGAGCTGTAAGCTAGTAAGCAAGCAGTAATGTAGTAGGCAAGCAGCTGGCTAGTAAGAAAGCAGGGACCTTTTAAGGGAGCAAAATGCTACTAAGCATCCAGTTGGCTAGTAAGCATCCAGTAAGATAGTAAGCAAGCAGGAAGCTAGTAAGGAAGCAGAAAGTTAGAAAGCAAGCAGCGGGCTGGTATGCAAGCAGTGAGCGAGTAAGCGAGCTGTAAGTTAGTAAACAAGCAGTAAGGTAGTAGGCAAGCAGCTGGCTAGTAAGAAAGCAGTATGCCAGCAAGCAAGCAGGAAGCATGTAAGCAAGCAGTGAGCTGGTAGGCAAGCAGTGAGCTAGTAAGA
The DNA here is from genome assembly GCF_051014445.1 of Colletes latitarsis. Classification (NCBI taxonomy): domain Eukaryota; kingdom Metazoa; phylum Arthropoda; class Insecta; order Hymenoptera; family Colletidae; genus Colletes; species Colletes latitarsis. Next base: position 18,136,899 of record NC_135137.1, read on the forward strand.
GAGCAGTATGCTAGTAAGCAAGTAGTATACTAGAAAGCAAGCAGGTGGCTAATAAGAAAGCAGCGAGCTAGAAAGCAAGCAGGAGGCTAGTAAGGAAGCAGTTAGCTAGTGTTAATGCGCAGATGAAAGGAGGCGCGGACGAGGTACAGGGACGCGAAGAATGGCGGAGTAATTCACACAGTCGCAAATTTATTGTAAGATTGCACAATGTCCACACCTCGGCAAGCGTAACTGGGACGCGGTGGGCGCGTGTCCGATAACAGTTTCAAGGGCACCTCCCTAGGAGAATGCGCCAGGGCGACGAAGGTCCGTTCTCGATATCACTTACAATCGGATCGACAGCTTGGATCGTTCTGCCGTCACAGGATCGCGCACGACAAACCGTTGACCTTTCAAATCTCGTCTATAGATCGGTGACGGTCGCGCCAACCGTCGGCACACATGACACGCTCTCACAACACTCATTCACTCTCTCACACGCAATCCACACCGCACCTTAATCTAAACACGAAGACGGTACAATAAACCTATTTCTACATCTTATCCTAATTCTTATACCTTATTCTAAACATGCCGCCCGCCTCGGCTGCGTGAAGCGCGACCGATGCCCCTTAGGGATTTTCACCACCCGCCGTCACGCCGTCGGGGTCCTCCGCGATCGGCAGGACCACCAGGCGAGTGATAGGTCGCTCAAATTCTCCGCGTGACGTGCGGATGGAGACCTCGCGGACTCGCCCATCTCGGCCGGGGTGTGCTCGGTCTATTCGTCCTAACCTCCACTGACCCGCGGGAAGATTGTCCTTCCTCATGACCACGAGGTCGTTGGGTTGGGAGTCGCGCGCTCTCCGGGACCGCCGATATCACTGCTGAAGGGGCAGCACGTAGTCGCGCTGCCACCTCTTCCAGAAATGATCGCGCATTCGAGTGACGAGCTGCCAGCGGGAGAGCAGCGACGTCGCCGCTGCTTCGGGAACGCGAAGCAGATGCGCTAGCAGGGGGCCGCCGATTAGAAAATGTCCCGGATTGAGTGCCGCACTATCGTCCACATCCGTCGACAGGGATGTAAGCGGACGCGAATTGAGGCACGCTTCGACCATGGCTAACAGCGTCGCGAGTTCCTCGAAGGTGAGAGGGTGCTCGCGGGTGAACCGACGAAGATGATGCTTCACGCTTTTCACCCCGGCTTCCCACAAGCCTCCGAAGTGCGGGGCATTGGGGGGGATGAATCGCCACGATAACTCCTCGGCCTGAATGAACGCGGTGAACTCGGCAGACCGCGTTGCCAACCGGATGGAGGCCCGCAGCTCACGATCCGCGCCGCGGAAGTTGGTGCCGTTGTCACTCCAAACCTCGGTTGGCCTACCGCGTTGAGAAACGAAGCGCTGAAGCGCTGCAAGGAAGCCGGCGGAAGAGCAATAGGACACCAGTTCTAAGTGAAATGCCCTTGTGGCGCCGCATACGAACACGCAGATATAGGCCTTGCGGGTCCGAGATTCGCGACCTCGAGCGATCCTAGTGGACAAGAGCCCGGCGTAGTCGACTCCCACACGTGAGAATGAACGCGAGGGGGTAATCCGAGCGGGAGGTAGATCAGCCATCAACTGTACTCCACTCTGAGCGCGATATCGGGTGCAGACCACGCAACGGTGTACCACGGAGCGAACCGCTGAACAGGCGCCCAACATCCAATAGATGCTTCTTAACACCCCGAGAGTGAGTTGGGGCCCCCGTGCATTGCCCGTAGATGCGCATGCTCAATGATGCGGGCCGTGAGTGGTGACCGCGGAAGGATTATCGGATACCTGGCGTCATATGGGCCTGGCGCGTGATGGATGCGTCCCCCCACCCGGATGACCCCGAACGTGGTCAGCGGACTCGACGCGGAGACGGGCTTTCCCTGCCGAAGATTACGTAATTCCGCTCGAAACTCGTTAAGCTGTATCCACCGAAGCCAAAATACACGCGCCCGGCGGCTATCCGGTATGTCGCGAACATCGAGGGCCCCGGGTCGCGTGTAGCAAGGGATGCTTGGCTCGCGTGGATGAAACGCAGAATATGTGCGGTGATGCGTAGAAATCGCGGCCACGATGAGACACTATTCGGAAGGGGTTCGAGGGGACTACTCGCAGGAGCAGCCGAGCAATGCGCGATTGTCGTACGCACTTCCGGTGCGACCGTTGGGGACGCGTCGTCCTGAGCGGGCCAGTCTGAGCGAGGGCTCGAGAGCCAGCCGGGGCCGTGCCACCACAGAGTATGGGCAAGAAAGGCTTCGGGTAATATTCCCCGGGATGCGCAGTCGGCGGGTTTGTCGCGGGTCGGCACGTGTTGCCAGGACGCCGAGGGAAGTGCAGTCTGGATTTCGGAGACGCGATTCGCCACAAAAACCTGCCACGTAGAAGGGTGTCGGAGGAGCCATTCTAGGACAACCCGGGAGTACGTCCAAACAAAAATGCTAGCCCGTACGAAGGGTGTTTCGGCGTGAATGCGCGCGAGGAGGCGCGTGAGCAGCACCGCGGCGCACAACTCGAGGCGAGGAATGCTCAACGTTTTGACCGGGGCGACACGCGTCTTAGCTACGAGAAGCGTGACGCGGATCGCCGCTCCCCCTTCCGACGTGACTCGGGTGTAGACCACCGCCGCGTACGCACGAGAGGACGCGGCGGCAAACCCGTGCAGCTCCAACGCCATGTTGCCCGACGACAGCCCGCACCATCGTGGTACGTGTACGTGACGCAGTAAATGCAGTTCCGCTGCATAGCGACACCACTCCTGCAGCAATTCCGGCGGAAGAGGTGAGTCCCAGTCGACCCCGCGAATCCATAGGCTTTGTAAGATAATTTTCGCGACAATGATGACCGGTGACACACAACCAAGAGGGTCGAATAGCCGCGCCGTCATGGATAATACGGATTGCTTCGTGGGAGTCGCTGCGCTGGGCTTGTCCACGCGATACGCGAACACGACGTCCTCGGGGTTCCACTGAAGCCCTAAAACGGAATGGAATAGCTCATCCTCCGATCCTAAGGGTAGAGAATTTTCCGGCAAGGCTCCTTCCGGGAGAGCAGCCGCCTCAGTTGCTGCCCATTTCCCCAACGAGAACCCGCCTTTCGCGAGCAACGAGGTTAGGTCGTGACGCGTCGCGATGGCTTCGGCCAGTGTCAGCTCCGAAGATGACGTCGTCGACGTAGAAGTTGTGGGTGAGAACGAGGCGACCGCGTGGGAAAGAGTCTCCGTCGTCATCGGCCAGCTGCCGTAGGACCCGCTGCGCTAAAAATGGTGCGGAGGCAGTGCCATACGTAACGGTACGTAATGCGAAGGTGCCCGGTTCTTGTGTTGATTCGCGAGGCCACAAGATGCATTGGTACGCGTGTTCATCCGGATCAACTAAAATTTGACGATACATTTTTTGTATGTCGGCTTTTAGAGCGACGCGCATGATTCGCCACCGGAGCAGAATTGAAATCAAATCGGCCTGTAATTTCGGTCCCACCAGGAGGTGGTCGTTGAGCGACGTGCCGTTCGAGGTCACAGCGGACGCATTAAAAATTATGCGGAGCTTGGAGGTCTGCTCGTGCACCACTGCATGGTGTGGTAAATAGACCGGCTCCGTCGCGAACGGAGAGCTGACGGGAGCCATATGGTCAAGAGCCTCATATTCGCGCAAAAACTCGACATATTGCGCTCCTAGTGTCGTGTCGTTTTTCAATCTGTGATCGAGGGATCGCAGGAGTGCGACCGCGCGGGAAAGGGACTCGCCAATGTCAACAGGCGGCTCGGTACGAAAGGGCAGTCGTACAATGTACAGCCCGTCAGCCGCGCGAAGTGTTGTTCGCATCGAGCTTCTTCCGGCGATAGCGAAGAAGGAGACGCGACCTCCTCAATATCCCTGAACCGACGCAGTAGGGAGTCGACGTCATCTTCCTTCGGCGGAGCGAGCGCGCGAGCATGATACACACCCACCGAGGACGTCTCGCGAGCGGTGGGCCCGGAGACCACCCACCCGAACATGGTGTGCTGCGCAATGGGGTCCTGTGCTCGACCACGACGCAATCCCGGGAGCAGGATCGCACCGAAATAATCTGCCCCTAATAAGACGTCGATGCCGCGAGATTCAGACGAACTGGAATCTGCGAGGAGCAAGTCTCGGATGTGAGGCTACGCAGTCGGAGAGAAGCCGGACACTCCCGAATAGGCGGTGAGGCGGGGTAGGACGAGAGCCGTCACTGTTGTATAAGCCAGGTCAGTACCTGCATGCCGGAGTAATATTTCGACCTTCGCGAGCGATGCTCCCACTAAGACTCCCCCCGTCCCCTTGATTTCAGTAGCGGCCTTGCGTTTTTGCAGGTGGAGTGTCTGTACCAAGGTCTCGGACACAAAAGAGGTCTCCGAACCCTGGTCGAGTAATACGCGGTCCGAGACGTGCCCCCGGATGCCGACCGCGCTTGCACGACAGCTGTCGCGAGCAGTACAGGAGTACTCGCGCGCTCTGGTGGAGCCGCGGCGCACGTATAGACGGACCGAGTGCCGTTAGATCCCGAAGGAATGCCAGTGGGTTTCGAAGATGACGCTGCACGATCGCCGCTCGTCGGCGCTTCGACACTCGTCGCGGGAACGTGTAACAAACTGTGGTGATTGCGGTTATATCGCGAGCACGTGGTGCGAACCGGACACGTCGAAACCATGTGTCCATCGCGAAAACAGTTAAAACAGGCGTTGGTCCCAGTCACTATGTCTCGCCGCTGCGTAGGTTGTAGGCTATGGAACGCCGGACATCGACATAACGGATGCTTCGATCGGCATATCGGGCACCGGTTCACAGCTGTATTCGCTGCGTGCGTGCGAACTCCCGTCGAGGGCGCCGATCGCGGCGCGGCGAGGCGCGCGGCCGAAGTTTCGGGCTTGTCGTGAAGCGCCTCGAGAGCGCGGATCTGCGCAACGAGGAATTGGTCGAGCTCGTCGAAGGTGGGGGGCTCGGTGATTGCTCCGCGGGATATCTCCCACTCTCGTAGCGTACGGCGGTCTAGCTTGGCGGTAAGCAGGAAGACGATGACGTCATCCCATGTATCCACCGGGCGACCGATACTGCGCAACATGGCGATCGACTCCTTCGTCGTGTCGCGAAGACGAGATAATTCGTCCGCGGACTCGCTAACAATAACCGGCAGCGAGATGAAATTGCTTAATAATGTTGATACTATCACGCGCTTGTTATTGTACCGGTCGGCTAGCGTCTTCCAGGCCGGTTCAAAATTCGCGTCGGTTATCCAGAAATGTGCGAGCAGGTTCGTGGCATGACTTTCGACGGACGATTTTAAATAGTGTAACTGTTGCACGTTCGTTAGGGACTTATTGTCCAACACGAGCGATTTGAACAGATGGTGGAAACTGTTCCATTCGGTGTACGACCCAGCGAATTTGGGCAACGGGATTCGCGCGAGTTTCGCGACGCAGATGGAGTCGCCTGTGGGAGCGGGAGAGGGACTCGGTTGCGCGGCGCTGGTCGCAGTGCATTTCGCTGCAACGTCGGCGAAAAAGTCGCACGAGGCCCAATAGGTCTCCTGCACCTTCTCGAAGGTTTCCTCGGTAAAGTACGGCATGATAGACTTAGCTTGAGCGGGGACTAACTGCAGAAACTCCAGGTGCAGCTTCTCGAAGCGCATCCACTCGCCTTCCAGTCTCTTGAGCCGTCCCTCGGCGGAAGCTGTGGAGAACTTGGCCTGCCCTTCCGTTCGGTAGTTAACCTGCATCCGGGTGATGGTTTGGGCGATGACCTGCAGCTGGTGTAGGTGGGCTTCCACGGTCTGATTGGTCAGCGGCGCTGATGTTGTTGCAGCTCATGCGGTCTCCATTCTGCGTCGTCCTCAAATCCGGCTCGAAGGACCACTTTGTTAATGCACAGACAAAAAGAGGCGCGGACGAGGAACAGGGACGCGAAGAATGGCGGAGCAATTCACACAGTCAGAAATTTATTGTAAGGTTGCACAACGTTCACACTGCGGCAAACGTAACTGGGACGCGGTGTGCACGTGTCCGATAACAGTTGCAGGGGCAACTCCCCAGGAGAATGCGCAAGGGCCACGAAGGTCCGTTCTCGATATCACGTACAATCGGATCGACAGCTTGGATCGTTCTGCCGTTACAGGATCGCGCACGACAAACCGTTGATCTCTCAAAACTCGTCCCTACATCGGTGACGGTCGCGCCAACCGTCGGCACACATGACACGCTCTCACAACACTCATTCACTCTCTCTCCCAAACAATCCACACCGCTCGCACAATAATCTAAACACGGAGACGGCAGAATAAACGTATTTCTACATCTTATCCTAATCCTTATACCTTATTCTAAACAATACTACTTGCTTACTAGCTTACTGCTTGCTTACCTGCTTACTGCTTGCTTACTAGCTTCCTGTTCTGTTACTAACCTACGGCTTTATAACTAACTTACTGCTTTCTTACCAGCTCACTGCTTGCTTACTAGCATACTACATTTTTCTAGCTTCCCGCTCGCTTACTAGCTCACTGCTTCCTTACTACTTCCCTTCCCGCTTAATAGCTTAATGCTCTCTTAGTAGACTGCTGCTTGCTTACTAGCTTAGTGCTTGCTTACTAGCTTACTGCTTGCTCAATAGCTAACTGCTTTCTTACTAGCCTACTGCTTGCTTACTAGCTCACAGGTTGCTTAATAACCTGCTGCTTGCTTTTTAGCTTCCTGCTTGCTTACTAGCATACTACTTTCTTACTAGCTACATGCTTGTTTACTGGACTGCTGCTTGCTTACTAGCTTACTTGTTGCTTTCAATCTTACTGCTCGCTTTCTAGCATACTGCTTTGGTACTAGCTTACTGCTTGCTTACTAGCTAACAGCTTCTTTACCAGCTTATGGCTTGCTTACAGGCTCAGTACTGACATACAAACTAACTGCCTTATTACCAGCATACTGCATGCGTACTAGTTTACTGCATTGTTATCAGCTCCCTGCTCGCTTACAAGTATACTGCTTGCTTACTTGCATAAAGCTTCCTTGCTAGCTCCCTGCTCGCTTACTAGTTTTCTGCTTGCTCTCCAGCTTACTGCTTGCTTTCTAGCTTTCTGCTTGCTTACTGGCTCACTACTGGCTTACAAGCTATCTGCCTTCTTACCAGCATACTGCTTGCGTACTAGTTCACTACTTGCTTACTAGCTTACTACCTCCTTACTATCTACCTGCTTTCTTACCAGCTTATTAATTGCTCACAGGCTGACTGCTTGCTTACTAGCTTAGTGCTAGCTTACAAGCTTACTGCTTGCTTACTTGATTGCTACATGCTTTCTAGCTTGCGGCTTGTTTACTAGCGTACTGCTTGCTTACTAGCTTACTGCTTGCTTACTACCTAACTGCTTCCATACTACATTCCTGCTTACTTCTTAACTTACTGCTTTCTTACTGGCCAGCTGATTGCTTACTAGCTTACTGCATGCTTACTAGCTCCTAGCTTGCTTACTAGCTAGCTGCTCGCTTACTAACTTACTGCTTGCTTACATAGCTTACAACTTGCTTTCTAGCTTACTGCTTGCTTACAAGCATACTGCTTCCTTACTAGCTTCCTCCTCGCTTACTAGCTCATTGCATGCTTACTAGATTACAGCTTGATTACTAGCTTACTGCTAGCTTAATCGCTTACTGCATGCTTACGTACCTTACAACTTGCTTACTAGCATACTGGTTGGTTACAAGCATATTGCTTCCTTTCTGGATTCCTGCTCGCTTACTATCTTGCTGCTTGCTTTCGAGGTTACTATTTTTTTTTTGTACGTGGGGAAATCCTTATGGACACCCGCGAACCCACCGGAAGGGCGGGCTGGTAGGTAGTGTCGGACTCATACCGACTAAAACCCCACGGTGACCATCCTCAGACGCCTGGCGAGTGACCGGGAACTCTAGTGAGACATCACAGAGTCCCCCGCCGCGTCGTGCCTTCTCAGGACACTCCCGGTGGGTGGCACTCCTCCCACAGCATTCCCACTCAACCGCAGGCGCCTGGTCACCAGCGCCCACGGCCCCGTGACATAGGACTAAGCCGCCGACTGGGTGGCCACGTTGCTGGATTCATCCGCAGCCGACGGGCCAACCTGCAGACTTAGGTAACACCCGCGGCAAATATCCCATGCCCCGGGCCACTCACACACACATTCACCAACACAAAGCATTCATACCGGTGTTTGGTCCGCGAAAGCTTTCGCTCCAACCTCCGGGATGCCATGCGAGTATGCGGTCACCAGCTCCCTCAGGTTGGTGAACCCATCCCCGAATCCCATCCCAGCGGCTACCCCTATCCGCCACCTGGGGACGCGCCACGTAGGGGTTCACCTCCCCTGCCGCCTGGACAACCAAGCGGGTGCGTGGGCTTTCGAGGTTACAGCTGGCTTAATAACTTACTGTTTGCTTACTTACCAACTACTTCCTTACAAGCTTACTGCTTGCTTACAAGCTTCCTGCTTGCTTACTAGCTTACTGCTAGCATACTCGCATTCGGCTCACTTACTGACTAACTGCTTTCCTACCAGCTTACTGCTTGCTTACTAGCTTGCTGCTTGCTTACCAGATCACTGCTCGCTCACTAGCTCACTGCTTGCTATCTAACTTAATCGCTCGCTTACTAGCACACTGCTTGCTATCTAGCTTACTGCTCGCATAATAGTTAGCTGCTTTTTTAGTGGACTCCTGCTTGCTTTCTAGCTTACTGCTTTCTTACTAGCTTACATGTTTCCTACTTGCATGCTGCTTGCTTACTAGCATACTGCTTCCTTACTAGCTTCCTCCTCGCTTACCAGCTCACTGGTTGCTTACTAGCTCACTGGTTGCTTACTAGCTTACTGCTTGCTTGCTACCTAACTGCATTCTTACTACATTCCTGCTTTCTTCCTAATTTGCTGCTTTCTTTCTAGCCAGCTGCTTGCTTACTAACTTACTGCTTTCCTACTAGCTGGCTCCTTGCTTTTTATCTTACTGCTTGCTCACTTGCATGGTGCTTGCTTTCTAGCCTACAGCTTGCTTACTAGCATACTGCTCTCTTACTAGCTAACTGCTTGCTGACTAGCTCACTGCTTGCTCTCTAGCTTACTGCTTGCTTACTGGCTTAGTGCTTTGTTACTAACTTACTGCTTTCTTACTACCTTACCGGTTGCTTACTAGCTTACTGCTTGCTTACTAGCATACTACTTTTTAACTAGCTTCCCGCTCGCTTACTAGCTCACTGCTTGCTTAATACCTTCCTGCTTTCTTAGTGGCTACTAGCTTTCTTTCCAGCCTGCTGCTTGCTTCCTGGCCTGCTGCTTGCTTGCTAGCTTACCGGTTGCTTACTTTCTTACTGCTTGCTGACTAGCATACTACATTCTTACTAGCTTCCTGCTCGCTTACTAGCTCACTGCTTGCTTACTACCTTCCTGCTTTCTTAGTAGCTACCAGCTTTCTTACTAGCCTGCTGCTTGCTTACTAACCTGCTGCTTGCTTACACGCTTACTTGTTTCCAACTAGCTCACTGCATGCTTACTAGCATACTGCATCCTTACTAGATTTCTTCCTAACATACAGCTTTCTTACTAACTTACTGCTCTCTTACCAGCCGAATGTTTCCTTACTAGCATCCAGCTTGCTTCTCGGCTTACGGCTTTCCTACTGTTTAAATAACGCGTTAATTCGTTAATTGAAAAACGTCGGTTAAACCGTCGCGTGATCGATAGAAAAAGCAGGACATTTCTTATACGGTTATTCTCAGCTTACGCGACATTCCAGAGCCTTCTCTGCGTCGTAATATGTTTCGAGCAATACCGTGTAGAAAAACTACAAATTTACTTTCGATACAAATCACGCGATCGGCCTAGTAACGGTTCCCAGAGAACAGGTGTTACTACGCCGAAATTACAGAGGGGATACAAAATTAATAAGAGACAGACAGCTTAGACTAGACAGCGCCACGAGACGAAAATTTTCCCCTCTCTCGTGGCCACGGTTAAGCAGGTATGTCTCGGGAACACTTGCTACCTGGTTCTCGACGAGTGCGGATCTCCTGAGCCGACCTCGTCAATCTATCGGAATCGATACATACGATTAATTAGATTCGTCTAATACGATCGTGGATCCACTTAACCAAAACGGTACAAAACAGAGACTGCTGCGGATTCGAAAGAATCACGCCAAGTCGAATTTCGTACCCTACGGTTTCGTGAGAATATCTCGATTTCCGCGGTAAATGAACCATAGGAACGGGAAAATTTACTTTATAATTTGAGTAATTTTCACAACCCGCCATCGGTGGCTGAATATAATCAGATTACACTTAAACAGTGCTTGATTATCGCCACCGTTGTGACGGACAAACACGTATTGCTGAAATCAGTGCTCGTGTTTGAGAACCGAGAGAATTTCTTGATTCTCTGTTTGGCTATTGCACGGTTCAGAACCCCAACCTATAGGGAGCCTTCGTTGCAAAATCCCTGGGTTGGGTTCGTCGTTTTCCAGGGTCGAAACAAAAGTTTGAGATAACACCCGATAGGGGCCTTATTGGCATTCCCAGGGTAATTATCTCGGCTGGTTTCGACCTGCTCGAGCGTGGGTTCCAGATCGTCAGTGGGTACGGACACTCGACGTAGAACTACGTTCAAAGGGCACCGTGGTGTTAGAACCTTAATGATCAGTCGCTTCTGCGCAGTTAAGGCTCTGCATCACACCGGTCCCGTACGGACCAGGGAACGGCGAGGGATGGCGGAGTTGACAACCCTTGGAGCCTTAAAACCTCCACTTGTTGTCCTCTCCTGCAAAAACCAAATCTGCAGCAGTGGGAAGATCGAGATTAGAATCTCGTCTTCCCCATCTGCAATTCAACGTTTCCAAAATCTGAAACGTTGAAATATTTTACAGTCCACGAACACGGCTGCGTATCGCTGTGATGATAATTCCCGCTCCAGTTTACAAATAAACGAAGTAAGGAGCGAGTGGATTAAAGCGAGTCCGACAACGCGACGAGCGTTGTCCTTTATTAACAGCTGGATTTCGGTTTCTTTTTGTTACAGAAGACCGAGGCGAGAGCCTTGAAGGCAAGCCGGCTCAGCCCAACTGCAGTTTATCCAGCTAATTTCCTATAAATTTTCTTTTTTTTACGTTTATTTAATTTTTGAATGTTTCCTCTAAATAAACGGCCTAGTCCTTTGGAATAGGCGAAAGAAAATTTTCAATTGTACATTCACTTTCCCCCATATTTCCAATCCCTCGTGATCCGGACCATACTTCGTTAAAGGGTACGTGACAAGGTTTTATCATAACCTTTGCACGAACTCGTACCAATTTTAACAATCAGTTATTATATTATTATATTATTTAAATAAGTTTCTCCGTTTCAGTTTTCTTCAAGCACTTATCGTTTCAGTTTCTTCAATCGTTTATCGTTCAGTTCCTACAGTTATTTAAAAACCTCTCTAATATAATATGGTAAATGTATTAGGTTGTAAACGCTGGTGTGTAATGTGATGACAAATAAAGTAAAGAAGAATGTACAAGGAAGCACGAGAGGAGAGCGAGAGGCCTTTGGGGTTAATTCGTCCGTCAGAAACGAGATTGGAGGCGTCTCGCGGATTCGCGGATTGGATAGAAACCCCGCATCGTCGGGATTCTTTCCCAAGCCCACGGGTAAGGTTGTCGTAAGCGGCATCCTAGGCCCGGTAGACCAAAGGGGGAAAACGTGAGCGTGTTCTCAAAATCAAGGTCCACGAGCACGGTAGACCGATCAGGTCGAGCCGAGGCCGTTAGGCTGAGCGAAGCCGCGAGACGAGCCCTACAACATTGAGGTAGGGAGGATTAAGACGGTTCCGCGGCAGTACGCGTCCGGGATTCATTCTGGTCTGAGATGTCGTATCGACAAGACGATCCTCTGGCTCTCCTATCGTGCTGCGCTTAAAACTATAATTTGCTCAATCGAGTCAGACGACAATAAATTTTTGTTAATCATCCCATTGACTTTGTTGGCCTGCTGCTTATCCTGGGTTAGTCCTATAACAAGTACAAAATGTAAAAATAAACGAAAAACAGAAAACAAAAATCTTGGACGGTGGCTCTGCTTTGGCCAGGCGTCTCCTATTCTTTTTGTCTCCAATTTGTTCTACTGCGGAGGCTTTCTGCAACAAAAGAATCCGCGTAATAAATACTTTTGCGGACAAGTCAACAATCGAGAGCTCGTCAGCTGTTTCTCGCGCTCCAGCGACAGTCTGGTGTGCTTGGAGGGGAGAGCTGGCTGGCTATCTAGCGCTCTAGCTAGTGGACTGTATATTCTTCTCTTTCTGGTCGATGAGATTCGTTTCCTACGATCTCACCGACGCGCACGACCGGGTAGACGTGCTTTTCTCCGTTCTACCGGGTTCTCTTCGCAATGCCACGGACGGGAAACCAAATGGAGGTTGTAAGGCTCCAAGAGGCTATATCCCGCGAGCATGCCCCCCGTGCGGGTGGCGTTTCTACACCACCCACGCAAGAGGACGTCTTGTACTGGTTCGGCTTCCTCGACGGCTGCTTCTCAGGAGCAACCTGCGGTATGCACACGTGGTTGCCAAGCCGGCGATTCCTTCATCAAAAGAACGCCCGGCAGCCAGCTGTGGCTACCTCGACGGAGGCTCCTATGTTCCGAGGAACTGGCCTGTGGCACACCGGTTCAGGACTCAATCCCCTGTAATTCCAACCACCCTACGTTCACAGCCCAGTGTGGTCGACTCACAGCTGGTAGTGGGTGTAGCAATGGAAGGAAGGCTCTTCGAACTCTTTGCTCCACCGTACGATTAGGCTCTACTTATTGTCCTCTCACGACGGTATATTGGAGCGGGTTCTCCGACGCCCGATGCACGGAGAGCACCACGAAGTGATATCCTTCCTGAATATCTATCTTCCGGTTGCCCCTACACCGTATAGCTCTAATCTAGTCGTTAAAACTTTCCACCCCACCAGTCGGTGTACTCTCAGTGGTACACAGGACGGGTGGTTCTAGTGGGTTTCGGATGACCTCTACGAACGGTGAACTACCACTAGGTGATAGCAGTATGTCGGTATCAGCCTTCCAGTAGCTCTAACCGGATAACTGGAAGAAGACTCAAGGCGATCCACACCGAATCTCCAACGTCGCAGTCGCATCGACGACCTGCAACGTTCAATCACAATCCTGCGTCTACGATCGCTTCACACTCGGCGTGCCTTGCGATCGCTGCAACGTCAGGCAGATTGTCCTTTTTCTGGGGAAAATCTCCAGACGCTATGACGAGATTTTCCAATAAATTGTTTGTCCGCAAACTGATTCTATTACGAGGAGCGAGATCGACTCATCCTCCTCGGAACTCGTAGGTAAATGGAAACGCGACCGTCACTGGGTCCGCTCTCGATCGCCGACGGCTCAAGAATGAACCGTGACCATCTGCAAGCAGCGACGGCTGCGGCCGGCTCCGTCGCGCAAGCGCAGAACCGGGTAGCTACGCCTCGCGTTGCTGGACACGGGCTGCTACCCGCCGCGGGGCCACAGCGCGGCGCTGCCGCGTTTCGTCTATCGATCTTTCTCCGATAGATCTCTTTTCGCTCTCTTTCTCAGCGCTAACAACACAACTCCTAGAATTTGTTCCAAAACTCGAGAATTTTAGTGAAGCTAGCTTGAAAAACCACGTAAATTACCGCGGTAAACTGCTCTGAACGATGGAAAATTCCCACATCAGCACAACCATCTAGAATTACGCGAATTCAATATAGATACGGGCATCGCGGCCGAGTTTCTACGTCTCGGACTCACGCGATATATAAACAAAGCTAGTAAGCAAGCAGCAGGCTAGTAAGAAAGCAGTTAGCTAGTAAGAAAGCAATTAGCTAGTAAGAAAACAGTATGCTGGTATGCCAGCAGTGAGCTCGAAAGTAAGCATCAAGCTAGTAAGCAAGCACTAAGCGATTATGCTAGCAGTAAGCTGTTATGCAGCCAGTAACCTAGAAAGCAAGCAGTGAACTAGTAACAGAACAGTATGTTAGTAACAAAGCAGTAAGCTATTAAGCAAGCTGTAAGCTAGTAAGCAAGCAGTCAGCTAGTAAGCGAGCAGCAGGCTAGTAAGGAAGCAGTTAGTTAGTCAGGAAGCAGTAGGCCAGTCAGCAAGCAGAATGATAGAAAGCATGCAGCAGGCTAGTAAGGAAGCAGTTACATATTGGGCAAGCAGTAAACTAGTAAGAATGCAGCAAGCTAGCAAGCAAACACAAAGCGATTATGCTAGCAGTAAGCCATTAAGCAGACAGTAAGCCAGTAAGCAAGCAGTGAGCTAGTAAGAAAGCAATTAGGTTGTAAGAAAGCGGTGTGCTAGTACGCAAGCAGCTGGCTAGTAAGATAGCAGTGTGTTAGGAAGAAAGCAATAAGCCTGAAAGTAAGCATCAAGCTAGTAAGACAGCAGTTAGTAAGTACGAAAGCAGTATGCTTGCAAGCAAGCAGTAAGCTAGTAAGCAAGCAGTAAGCTGGTTAGAAAGCAGTTACCTGGTAAGCAATTAGTAATCTAGTAAGCAAGCAGTGAGCTAGTAAGCGAGGTGGAAGCTAGTAAGCAAGCAGTAAGCTAGTAAGCAACCTGTAAGCTAATAAACAAGCAGCAGACAATTAAGAAAGCAGGTACACAGTAAGAAAGCAGTGGGCTTTTGTGCAAGCAGCAAGCCAGTAAGCATGAGGTAAGCTTGTAAGCGTGCAGTGGGCTAGTAAGCGAGGAGGAAGCTAGTAAGGAAGTAGTTTGATAGCAAGCAAGGAGTAACCTAGTGTGCAAGCATTTAGCTAGTAAGCGAGGAGGAATCCTGTAAGAAACCAGTATGCTAGAAAGCAAGCAGTAAGCTAGAAGCAAGCAGCAAGTTTGTAAGCAAGTAGTAAGATGGAAAGCAAGCCGCAGGGTAGTAAGAAAGCAGTTATCTAGTAAGCTAGCAGTAAGCTAGTAAGCAAGCAGTGAGCTAGTAAGCAAGCTGTAAGTTAGAACGCAACCAGTGAGCAAGAAAGCAGGCTGGAAGCTGGTAAGATAGCAGTTAGCTAGTAAGGAATTAGTAAGCTAGTAAGCAAGCAGTCAGCTAGTAAGCGAGCAGGAAGCTAGTAAGGAAGCAGTATGCTAGTAAGCAAGCAATAAGCCGGTAAGGAACAGTTAAGCAAGTAATCAAGCAGCGGGCTAGTAAAAATGCAATTATCGAGTAAGATGGCTGTATGCTAGTAAGCAAGCAGTAAGCTAGTAAGCATGCCTTAAGGTAGTTAGCAAGTGTTTAAATATCGCGTTAATTGACGGTTTTGAGAACCGTTTAGAGAAATATTCAATTTAACGTGAATTGTAACTGAGAACCATAAATTCCTCGTACGGTATTGTTTTCGTGTACGCGACATTCCAGAGACTCTCTGATGCGTAGATCGGTACACGGAACGATACAGGTTAGAAAAACCATACGCGAGTGTTGGCTGCTCTCAGTCATGTGATCGACTCAATACATTTACTTGGGATCGATCGTCGAAGAGCCATAAACAGAGAGGGTAGAGGGATGGACATTGAAGAGCAGGGATAGCGCCGCGAGGTGGTGATTACGCCTCTCGTGGCCGCGACTGCGGATGTCTGTTCGCTTCTTAGCTTCGGGACTCGATAACGGGTCCTCGCAGCGAGCAGATCGATAAACGATTCCGCTCCGCGACGAAACCAAATCTCCGAATATAGGTTCTGAGAACACTCGAACCTTTCGTTGAGATTTTTAAATTGTTGCTCAAAATTAACTAAATCGGTGAGGCATTTTATCAGCCCCGATTATTGACTGTACAATCTCGCCGAATAGCACGTGACGCTCGAGTTACGTGGTCGTGTGTGGGAATTGATAAATTTCGGTTCCCGCTTGGCGAGGTTATTAACAAAATTTAAAAGAATGTGGGTTTTCGTCCAACTTTCATGTGACGTTTGTGCTACGCGGTCATGAAAGGGGAATCGAGATAAGAATCGTTTCCCGTGTGTCGAAACTCCAGTTTCAGCAAGGGCTACGGCCCGATCAGTACTGACGACTCCACGGACTGCTGCATTTGACGCGGTCGTGCGAGGCTGGCATTATCACGGACTGCTGCATTTGACGCGGTCGTGAGGCTGACTTCCCAACGTCTTTTTTTTTTTTTTTTTTTTTTTTTTTGTCGTGGGGAAAATCTTCGAAAGACTCCCTCCCACCTCCTTGGGGAGAGGTGGGAGGGGTGTGTGGGATTCCCCGCGCCCGTACAACGACAGGGGCGGGACCTACCCACTAAAAACCCCACGGTGACCCTTCGGCACGCTTTGGGAGGATACCGGGAATCGCTCGAAGCATTCTTCCGGTATCCTCCCCGTGCCCGCGCTTTCGCGCCCATCCCCCGGGGGGACAATCGGTCCCCCCAGTAGACACACTGCCTCATAGCGGCGGGACGGGGCCACTCCATCCCGCCGCTATCCGTCCCGGGGCCGCGTTTAGTGGCGGCTGCGAGCCCCAACTCGCAACCGCCCGCGACCCCGTTTCCACCCCTCGGCGGCCGGGCGTTCATGGCCGCACCAGACCGCCGAGGGTGCCTCCCCTTGCGTCGGACCGGTAGGGGGAGGCACTCCTACCCCCAACCGGTCCGACCCGGCGCCGCCTGGCGGGAGGAGGGTCCCCTCAGGACCCCCCTCCCAGCCTAGGTCATCCGCCACGCCGAGGCGGCCGCCCGCGACGCCTCGCGACCGGGCGACGACCTCGGGCCACCGCACGAGCGCGAACTTCAGCGCGCCGCTGAAGCTCGCGCTCCCTCCCCGCGGCCTCCTTCTGCAACATTACGTTCTCGCAGAAGGAGGCCACGGCCCTCCACTTCTCCTCGCTGCCGAGCATGGCGCGCACCACGCCCGGCAGCGAGACATCCCGCCCGACAACGCCGACCAGGACACGGCGCTCCCCCTCCCACGCGGGGCATACCTCCAGGGTATGATCCGCCGTGTCCTGCTCAGCATCGCAGTGGCAGCAACGCGCCGTCGGCTCCTTCCCTATCCGGCACAGGTATCTTGCGAAGCTGCCATGCCCGGAAAATACCTGTGCCAGCCGGTAGGTGAGGCTGCCATGGCCTCTGTCCAGCCACTCCTTCAGGAGTGGCCGAACAGCCCCGACAGTCCGGTGCCCCGCGGTTGGCAGAGCCAGCCGCTCCTGCCACGCGAGCAACACGGACTGCCGGGCCTGGCGCTTCAAATCGCCCCAAGCAGGTTCCTGCCCGCCCGGGACCGCCCCCAACCCCCGCGTGACGGTCGACGCGGTGCCGGCACATCACCGCGTGCGACCGCGCGAGCAGGTCCATGGGCGGCATCCCCGCTAGAACCGTCGCCGCCTCATGTGACACGGTCCGATACCCGCGGACGACCCTGAGCGCCATGCGCCTCTGCACCCGACGCAGCATAGTCATGCTGCGCCGGGAGGCAGCCAGGTCGTCCGCCCAGACGGGGGCCCCGTATAGGGCCACCGACTGGACCATTGCCACATAGAGGCGACGAACTCGGCCCGTCGGGCCCCCCAGGTTGGGCAGGATCCGGCCCAGAGCCGCAACCATCCTTTCCAACCGGGGGACCAGGCAGCGGAAATGCTCCTCGAAACGCCAGTGGCTATCGAGGATCAGCCCCAGATACCTGATCTGGGGCTTCACCTCGATGTCAGCCCCACCCACCCGGATCAGAGGGGGTGGCGGATCCTGCCGAGGTGAATGAAACGCAATCACCTCGGTCTTATGGACCGCCACCGTCATCCCCATCCCCCTGATCCGGTCGACGACGCGTTGCGACCCCTCCTCCGCGCGACGCATGGCCCTCCCCCAGTGCGCCCCGACGGCCAGCACCAGTGTGTCATCCGCATAACACACCGTGCTGACGCCGTCGGGGAGGCCGGCCCGCAACACCGAGTCGTACGCGATGCTCCACAGGAGTGGCCCGAGGACCGACCCCTGCGGAACACCGCAGTACACCTCCCTCCGCATATCACCATCCCGGCCCGGATACTCGATCCACCTGCCGCGGAGATAATCCCCGACGACCGCCCTGAGACAAGGGGGGCCCGATGATATTCGAGTCCCCTCCTTATCTCTTCCCAGGGGAGGGTGTTAAAGGCATTGGCAATATCCTTGGATATTGCCAATGCCACCCCTCCCCGGGAGACGGCCGCCTCCGAGAGGGCCCTCACACGACCTATCGCGTCGATAGTCGATCGGCCCCCCCGGAAACCGAACTGGCAGTCGGCCAGACCGGGATCACCCCGCGACAGGTGCTCGACGAGGCGGGCAGCAATCACACGCTCGAAGAGCTTGCCCACCTCGTCGAGGAGACAAATGGGCCGGTATGCGGAGGGAGACTCCGCGGGCCGACCCTCCTTCCGGAGGAGGACCATCCTCGCCACCTTCCAACTGGGGGGGAAACGCCCGTCCCTCAGGCAGCGGTCGAACAACCGCCTGAGGTCGGCCCCAAGGACGCCCTGGGTCAAGACCCAAACCCGGCCGGGCACACCATCCGGACCCGGGGCCGTGTTACGAACCCCGAGCCGTCTGATGGCCGCTGCCAGCTCCTCCTGCGTGACCCCCAGCTCGGCCGTCCACTCCACTGGGACAGCCGCCGCCGCCGGAGGACGCGGTCCCCTCTCCCCAACTGGGAAGAGTGTATTGACCACGTCCTCCAGCAGCCGGGGGTCAAGACCCTCGGTGACGGGGGGCGCCCACGGGCGGAGCTTATTCAGCACCACCTTATATGGGCGCCCCCATGGATCGTCATCAAGGGTCTGGAGGAGCTCCTTCCATGCCCGGGTCTTGGCCCGTTTGATGGCGACCTGCAGAGCAACCCGCGCCACGCGGTATGCTCCATACAGGTCATCAGCTGCCCTCGCTCGCGCCACGCCGTCGCCTGTACGTTGACGACGGCGCGCGCGGGTGTACTGGCGTCGGGCGCGGACAGTCGCGACTCGCAACTCCGCGATCGCGTCCGACCACCAGTACACCGCCCGGCGAGGAGAAGCCCGCCCGACCCGAGGCATCGCCGCGTCGCAAATACCCGCGACCAATGCTCCGAGCCGGGCGACCTCCTCCTCTATGCTCTGCAACTCGGCCGCTCCCTGCGGCCAAGTTGCAGCGAGGGCAGCTGCCATCAGGGCGTCCTTGTCCAGGTGCCGAAGCGCCCAGCGGCGTGGTGGGGCGCCACGCAGGCGGCCGTGTCGGGATGCACTCGCGGCGGCAAAGACCTCCATCCGGATGTACCGGTGATCGGAGAGTGTCTCTGCCCCCGCGACCACGTGCCAACCCGACACCATGCGCACGGCGTTGGGGGTCGCGAATCCAACATCCACGATGGACCCCCCCATATCGCCGCACGCATGTGTGCTCCGAACCCCGGTTCAATACCCGGAGGTCGAGCCCCGCCGCCCAATCGCCCAGGATCCCGCCGCGAACGGAGGTCCTGGGGGATCCCCAAGCCACCGACTTGGCATTAAAATCCCCCAGGACCAGCACCGGCCGGGCCGCGTAGCGCTGCACGCATGCCGCGACCTTGGCCAAGTACAGCTCGAACGCAGCGTGACCGCTACGGGGCGAAATGTAGCACCCCACCACAGCGACTCCCCCCCAGTCCACGGCGACGAATCCCCGACCGCGCTCCAACAAGGAGAACGGTGGGGACCCGTCGCCCCCTCCCCATACCGTCGCCACCAAGCCGTCCGCGTCGCCCACCCAATGAGGGTGATCAGGGACGCGGTACGGCTCGGCGTCGACCGCCAGGCCAACCCCCCACTCCGCGAGGACTTGGGACATCAAGTCCTGTGCCGCGCGGCAGTGGTTGAGGTTGGCCTGGAGGAGGAGGCGGGGCGGCATTAATTAATGGCCGCGCCAGCCTCCTCCCGGCCGTCCGTCCCCGTAGCACCGTCCACCTCCATGGAGGACGATGCCACCGCCCTCGGCACCGGAGCCGGTGCAGCCCGCTTCTTCCTCTCCTTCCGGGAGGGGGGGGGAGCACTTCTTGCTCCCCACCCTGTGATCGGCTGGCCTCCCCATGTCCGCACACAGCGGGCAGTGGGGGGCCGCCGAGCACTGGCTCGCACGGTGCTCTTTGGCACCGCAGCGGTAACACTGACCGCTGCGGTCCACCGGCGAGGTGCACCACTGCCTCACGTGCCCCAATTCGAGGCAGCGGTGACACTGGAGCGGGCGCGGCGCGAGGATTTCCACTCGCGCCGAAACCCACCCCACCAACACCCTCCCGGATTCCGCCACCTTACGGGCGGCGGAGAGGGGGCACCGGGCCCACACCGACCTGAGGCCGGAGGGCGACCTGCGGATCGGAGAGATCCGCAGGTCCTCCACAGGACAGTCCCCCGCCCTCGCAAGGGCACGGGACACATCCTGTGCGCTGACCGAGTCGTCCAGCCCACAAACGCGCATCTCCGTGCGCTTCGTGGGCCGGCCGACCCGGACACTTCGCTCGCCCAGCTGCTCCCGGAGCCTCTGTGCGAGACGATCCGCCTTCGCGCCGCCCTCTGCACCGGGGATCTCCAGCAAGAGACCCCCGGTCACGGCCCTCTTCGCCCTCACGGAGGCGATGCCCAGCTCTTCCAGGGAGATATTCTCCCTGGCGAGCCGCATCGCCTCCGCGAGGGTCAGGTCGCCCCCCTGCGCAACGGTCAGCGTCACCGCTGCTGTTTTTGGGGGACGACCTGGTCGTGCCTTCCCGACCCTCGCGGCCTTTACCTTGGCCGCCGGCGGCGGAGGCGGAGGCCGCGGTTGCGAGGCCTTCCTCGCCGCCCGCTTCGCCTTCCGCCCCACCACCTTACTCCACGCCACCCCCCCTTGGGAGGGTGCCGTGGAGGACGCGACCACCGCGACCACGGGTACACCACCCCCCTTGGGGGTCGCGACCCGGGGCCCTGGTGCCGCAACGCTGGGCGGAGCCTTCACTCCGCCCTTCTTTGCCTTCCCCGACTGTACCGGAACAGGTCGGGGAGGCACCGCCTTCCTGCTGACCGCTCTTCCGGCGAGGAGCTCCTCCCGGAAGGCGGCTAGCTTGCCATCAATCATGTCCCCAATCCTCCTCAGAAGATCGTCTTCTGAGGAGGACGGGGACTTCTTCACGGGCGGAGTGCGGGTGGAGGGGCCCGCGGTGCCCCGCACCACTGCCGCCGCACTCCGCTTATTTACCTCCGCCGAGGGACGCGGCGGTGGAGGAGGAGGGAGGATGGGAGGGAGGGCCGCGCTGTTCCACAGCGCCTCTGCCCTCCTCCTCCAACAGGAGCTGCAGACGGGCGTTCCGCCCTCTGAGCTCCCGCGCCGCCTCCCTCATTTCCTCCGCCGCGGCCTTCAGGGCCTCCGCGCCACCGCTTTTCTGCCCCTTAAAGGCGCAGGCAGCGGCGACTTTCTCCACCCGCCTCAGGGACGGGCTCATCGCCCCACCCACCTCGACGACGGCCTGCCCCGTCCTCTTCCTCTTAGAGCCTATGAGGCTCCTGGTGGAGGAGAAGGACGAGACTGACGCAGTCTCGTCGTCCTCCTCCACCTTCCACGAAGCCGGGCCAGGCGCTGGAGGCGGCGCGAGCGCCGTCACTCCAGTCCCAACACCGCCTTCGTCCTCCCCCTCTGACTTACCCCGTCCCATCCCCGTTTTAATTTTGAACTCCATAATATTTCCACGAGCAGGTCGGAAGAAAAGGTCCGCCCGGGCAGAGCCGCCTTACCCGGGTAAGCCTATATACTCCGGGGGTTCGGCAGGTGCCCCGGAGGTGGTCGCTTGGGATTGGGCCTCCTCCCCCAACCATGCATCCCATCGCCGCGCACCATAACTTAGGATTGGAGGGCGCTTTTATAGAGTTGCCATACTCGCGGTCCCGGGCGGTTAAGCCAAGGCCCCCGTTCCTCCTGCCGTCACGTACCATTCACAAAACCAAAAAAGGAATTGTGAATGGGTCTTTGCGACGACCAACAGGAGGCTTACGGTGTGATAAGCATCAGGTACCTCGGGGTCGCTACGCCCCGTACTGCGGCCGACGATTGCCGGACACAGCCCCTGAGGGATGACTTTCCAACGTCTTGCTGCAACCAGCAGTCGTCGGAAGTCCAGTTTCGGCCAGTGGCTACGGCCAACTCAATACTGATTTCTCCACGGACTACTACATTTGACGCGTCGTGTGAGGCTGATTATCTTCAGGTGACGTTTGAGTTTCGCGGTCGTGTAAGAATTTGTCGTGCGGACTGCTGCATTTGACGCGGTCGTGCGACAAGTTGAATTGCCCGCACGGTTTTGTATATCACCCCTAGGGTGGTCTCTGACCGATACCCTACGTGGGCTCACCGTTTCTCCGGTCGGGGCTAAGAAATTCCGGACTTCTTAGCTCTCAACCTGCTCGAGCAACGCTCCTTGACCGCCAGTGAGTACGTACCCTGTGCGTAGAGCAACGCATAATGAGCACCGTAGTGTATGCTCCTTTAAACGTAAGACGCTACGTGCGCCGTTAAGGGCTACAACACACCGCGTCTTGTACGCAGGGAACGGTGAGAAACTGCGGTTTGGACAGCATTTGGAGCTTTACGACCTCCACCTGTTGTCCTTTCCTGCGGCATTCAACGATCGCTAAAAAGCGGAGAATTGAGAAATTAGATCTCTTCTTCCGCACAGCGATCGAACGGTTCTCGATTTGTGAGAACGTTCATATATACAGTCCACTCATACATATCTCAGTTCGTTGAGACGTGTCTGTAATCTCCGCTCTTGAGTGCGAACGGCACAGACAGGAGCGTGCGAGATAGAGCGAGACAGGCGACGCGACATGCGTTAATAGGTATTTAAATCCAGCCTTGCCTTTCCTTGTTACAGAAAAGCACATCGCGAACTTGGCCAGGAGCAGCCGGCCCAGGTTTTTTCCCCCAGACGTCGGACCGACGTCTAGGCGGTTTTTTTCCTTTTTTTCTTTTGATTAAAAATAAATGTTTAATTTCTTGAGCAAATTCAGATGCATCAATTTATTTCAATAATTTTTCCCAGTGTCCTTTCCCTCGTAATCCGGACCACTTCAGACTAAAATAACCACCCCTTAGGGCAGTTAAGGTCTTTAAACAGCAAGCAATAAGCTAGTAAGCAAGCAGTAAGCTAGTAACAATGCAGTATGCTATGCCAACAAGCAGTAGCTTAGATAGCAAGCAGAGTGCTAGAAAGCGAGCAGTGAGATAGTAAGCGAGGCGGCAGCTAGTAACAAAGCAGTAATCTAGTAAGCAAGCGGTATAATGTTAAGAAAGCAGTTAGGTAGTAAGCAAGTAGTAAGCTGGTAAGCAAGCTGTAAGCTAGAAAGCAAGCAGTGTGCTAGGAAGCGTGGAGGAAGATAGCAAGGAAACAAGCAGTAAGCTAGTTAGCAACAAACAAGCTAGTAAGCCAGCAGTACAGCTAGGTAACAGTTAGCTAGTAGGCAAGTTGTAAGCTGGTAAGCAAACAGTAAGCTAGTAAGCAAGAAGTGAGCTATTAAGCGAGGAGAAAGCCAGTAAGGAAGCAGCATTATAGTAAGAAACCAGTAAGATAGTAAGCAACAAGTAAGCTAGTAAGCAAGCAGTAAGCTGGCAGGAAAGGAGTTAGCTAGTATGCAAGCAGGAAACTAGTATGGAAGCACTAAGCTAGTAAGCAAGCAGGAATCTAGTGAGGAGGCAGTGTGCTAGAAAGCAAGCAGCGGGCTAGTACGCAAGCACGGAGCTGGTCCCCTCAGGGGCTGCCAGCCTTTCAGCTGCAGTACGGGCTTAACGAACCCGGGGTACCCGAGTCATACACACACCGTAAGCCTCCTGTTGGTCGTCACAACGACCCATTCACAATTCCCTATTGGTTTTGTGAATGGTACGTGACGGCAGGAGGAACGGGGGTCTTGGCTTAACCGCCTGGGCCACGAGTATGGCGACTCTATAAAATCGCCCTCCAATCCTAAGCTATGGTGCGCGGCGATGGGATGCATGGTTGGGGGAGAAGGCCCAATCCCAAGCGACCACCTCCGGGGAACCTGCCGAACCCCCGGAGTATTAGGCTTACCCGGGTAAGGCGGCTCTGCCCGGGTGGACCTTTACTTCCGACCATCTCGTGGGACTATTATGGACACAGAAAATAAAATGGGGATGGGGCGGGTTTTGTCGGTTGGGGAGGACGGAGACGGGGTTGGGGTTAGGGTGGCGGCGCTCGCGCCCCACTCAGCGCCAGGTCCGGCTTCGTGGAGGGTGGAGGAGGACGACGAGACGGCGTCGGTCTCGTCCTTCTCCTCCAGCACGAGCCACATAGGCTCTAAGAGGAAGAGGACGGGACAGGCCGTCGTCGAGGTGGGCGGGGCGATGAGCCCGTCGGTGAGGCTGAGTTGCCTCAGGGACGAGGTGACCGAGGAGATATCGGAGAGGATCTCCTCGTCCCTGAGGCGGGTGGAGAAAGTCGCCGCTGCCTGCGCCTATAAGGGGCAGAAAAGCGGTGGCGCGGAGGCCCTGAAGGCCGCGGCGGAGGAAATGAGGGAGGCGGCGCGGGAGCTCAGAAGGCGGAACGCCCGTCTGCAGCTCCTGTTGGAGGAGGAGCGACAGGGGAGGAGGAGGGCAGAGGCGCTGTGGAACAGCGCGGCCCTCCCTCCCATCCTCCCTCCTCCTCCACCGCCGCGTCCCTCGGCGGAGGTAAATAAGCGGAGTGTGGCGGCAGTGGTGCGGGGCACCGCGGGCCCCTCCACCCGCACTCCGCCCGTGAAGAAGTCCCCGTCCTCCTCAGAAGACGATCTTCTGAGGAGGATTGGGGACATGATTGATGGCAAGCTGGCCGCCTTCCGGGAGGAGCTCCTCGCCGGAAGAGCGGTCAGCAGGAAGGCGGTGCCTCCCCGACCTGTTCCGGTACAGTCGGGGAAGGCAAAGAAGGGCGGAGTGAAGGCTCCGCCCAGCGTTGCGGCACCAGGGCCCCGGGTCGCGACCCCCAAGGGGGGTGGTGTACCCGTGGTCGCGGTGGTCGCGTCCTCCACAGCACCCTCCCAAGGGGGGGTGGCGTGGAGTGAGGTGGTGGGGCGGAAGGCGAAGCGGGCGGCGAGGAAGGCCTCGCAACCGCAGCCTCCGCCTCCGCCGCCGGCGGCCAAGGTAAAGGCCGCGAAGGTCGGGAAGGCACGACCAGGTCGTCCCCCAAAAACGGCAGCGGTGACGCTGACCGTTGCGCAGGGGGGCGACCTGACCCTCGCGGAGGCGATGCGGCTCGCCAGGGAGAATATCTCCCTGGAAGAGCTGGGCATCGCCTCCGTGAGGGCGAAGAGGGCCGTGACCGGGGGTCTCTTGCTGGAGATCCCCGGTGCAGAAGGCGGCGCGAAGGCGGATCGTCTCGCCCAGAGGCTCCGGGAGCAGCTGGGCGAGCGAGGTGTCCGGGTCGCCCGGCCCACGAAGCGCACGGAGATGCGCGTTTGTGGGCTGGACGACTCGGTCAGCGCACAGGATGTGTCCCGTGCCCTTGCGAGGGCGGGGGACTGTCCTGTGGAGGACCTGCGGATCGGAGAGATCCGCAGGTCGCCCTCCGGCCTCGGGTCGGTGTGGGCCCGGTGCCCCCTCTCCGCCGCCCGTAAGGTGGCGGAATCCGGGAGGGTGTTGGTGGGGTGGGTTTCGGCGCGAGTGGAAATCCTCGCGCCGCGCCCGCTCCAGTGTCACCGCTGCCTCGAATTGGGGCACGTGAGGCAGTGGTGCACCTCGCCGGTGGACCGCAGCGGTGCCAAAGAGCACCGTGCGAGCCAGTGCTCGGCGGCCCCCCACTGCCCGCTGTGTGCGGACATGGGGAGGCCAGCCGATCACAGGGTGGGGAGCAAGAAGTGCCCCCCCCTCCCGGAAGGAGAGGAAGAGGCGGGCTGCACCGGCTCCGGTGCCGAGGGCGGTGGCATCGTCCTCCATGGAGGTGGACGGTGCTACGGGGACGGACGGCCGGGAGGAGGCTGGCGCGGCCATTAATTAATGCCGCCCCGCATCCTCCTCCAGGCCAACCTCAACCACTGCCGCGCGGCACAGGACTTGATGTCCCAAGTCCTCGCGGAGTGGGGGGTTGGCCTGGCGGTCGCCGCCGAGCCGTACCGCGTCCCTGATCACCCTCAATGGGTGGGCGACGCGGACGGCTTGGTGGCGACGGTATGGGGAGGGGGCGACGGTATGGGGAGGGGGCGACGGGTCCCCACCGTTCTCCTTGTTGGAGCGCGGTCGGGGATTCGTCGCCGTGGACTGGGGGGGAGTCGCTGTGGTGGGGTGCTACATTTCGCCCCGTAGCGGTCACGCTGCGTTCGAGCTGTACCTGGCCGAGGTCGCGGCATGCGTGCAGTGCTACGCGGCCCGGCCGGTGCTGGTCCTGGGGGATTTTAATGCCAAGTCGGTGGCTTGGGGATCCCCCAGGACCTCCGTTCGCGGCGGGATCCTGGGCGATTGGGCGGCGGGGCTCGATCTCCGGGTATTGAACCGGGGGTCGGAGCACACATGCGTGCGGCGATATGGGGGGTCCATCGTGGATGTTGGATTCGCGACCCCCAACGCCGTGCGCATGGTGTCGGGTTGGCACGTGGTCGCGGGGGCAGAGACACTCTCCGATCACCGGTACATCCGGATGGAGGTCTCTGCCGCCGCGAGTGCATCCCGACACGGCCGCCTGCGTGGCACCCCACCACGCCGCTGGGCGCTTCGGCGCCTGGACAAGGACGCCCTGATGGCAGCTGCCCTCGCTGCAACTTGGCCGCAGGGAGCGGCCGAGTTGCCGAGCATAGAGGGGGAGGTCGCCCGGCTCGGAGCATTGGTCGCGGGTATTTGCGACGCGGCGATGCCTCGGGTCGGGCGGGCTTCTCCTCGCCGGGCGGTGTACTGGTGGTCGGACGCGATCGCGGAGTTGCGAGTCGCGACTGTCCGCGCCCGACGCCAGTACACCCGCGCGCGCCGTCGTCAACGTACAGGCGACGGCGTGGCGCGAGCGAGGGCAGCTGATGACCTGTATGGAGCATACCGCGTGGCGCGGGTTGCTCTGCAGGTCGCCATCAAACGGGCCAAAACCCGGGCATGGAAGGAGCTCCTCCAGACCCTTGATGACGATCCATGGGGGCGCCCATATAAGGTGGTGCTGAATAAGCTCCGCCCGTGGGCGCCCCCCGTCACCGAGGGTCTTGACCCCCGGCTGCTGGAGGACGTGGTCAATACACTCTTCCCAATTGGGCAGAGGGGACCGCGTCCTCCGGCGGCGGCGGCTGTCCCAGTGGAATGGACGGCCGAGCTGGGGGTCACGCAGGAGGAGCTGGCAGCGGCCATCAGACGGCTCGGGGTTCGTAACACGGCCCCGGGTCCGGATGGTGTGCCCGGCCGGGTTTGGGTCTTGACCCAGGGCGTCCTTGGGGCCGACCTCAGGCGGTTGTTCGACCGCTGCCTGAGGGACGGGCGATTCCCCCCCAGTTGGAAGGTGGCGAAGATGGTCCTCCTCCGGAAGGAGGGTCGGCCCGCGGAGTCTCCCTCCGCATACCGGCCCATTTGTCTCCTCGACGAGGTGGGCAAGCTCTTCGAGCGGGTGATTGCTGCCCGCCTCGTCGAGCACCTGTCGCGGGGTGATCCCGGTCTGGCCGACTGCCAGTTCGGTTTCCGGGGGGGCCGATCGACTATCGACGCGATAGGTCGTGTGAGGGCCCTCTCGGAGGCGGCCGTCTCTCGGGGAGGGGTGGCATTGGCAATATCCTTGGATATTGCCAATGCCTTTAACACCCTCCCCTGGGAAGAGATAAGGAGGGGACTCGAATATCATCGAGTCCCCCCTTGTCTCAGGGCGGTCGTCGGGGATTATCTCCGCGGCAGGTGGATCGAGTATCCGGGCCGGGATGGTGATATGCGGAGGGAGGTGTACTGCGGTGTTCCGCAGGGGTCGGTCCTCGGGCCACTCCTGTGGAACATCGCGTACGACTCGGTGTTGCGGGCCGGCCTCCCCGACGGCGTCAGCACGGTGTGTTATGCGGATGACACACTGGTGCTGGCCGTCGGGGCGCACTGGGGGAGGGCCATGCGTCGCGCGGAGGAGGGGTCGCAACGCGTCGTCGACCGGATCAGGGGGATGGGGATGACGGTGGCGGTCCATAAGACCGAGGTGATTGCGTTTCATTCACCTCGGCAGGATCCGCCACCCCCTCTGATCCGGGTGGGTGGGGCTGACATCGAGGTGAAGCCCCAGATCAGGTATCTAGGGCTGATCCTCGATAGCCACTGGCGTTTCGAGAAGCATTTCCGCTGCCTGGTCCCCCGGTTGGAAAGGATGGTTGCGGCTCTGGGCCGGATCCTGCCCAACCTGGGGGGCCCGGCGGGCCGAGTTCGTCGCCTCTATGTGGCAATGGTCCAGTCGGTGGCCCTATACGGGGCCCCCGTCTGGGCGGACGACCTGGCTGCCTCCCGGCGCAGCATGACTATGCTGCGTCGGGTGCAGAGGCGCATGGCGCTCAGGGTCGTCCGCGGGTATCGGACCATGTCACATGAGGCGGCGACGGTTCCAGCGGGGATGCCGCCCATGGACCTGCTCGCGCGGTCGCACGCGGTGATGCACCGGCACCGCGTCGACCGTCGCGCCGGGGTGGGGGCGGTCCCGGGCGGGCAGGAACCTGCTTGGGGCGATTTGAAGCGCCAGGCCCGGCAGTCCGTGTTGCTCGCGTGGCAGGAGCGGCTGGCTCTGCTAACCGCGGGGCACCGGACTGTCGGGGCTGTTCGGCCACTCCTGAAGGAGTGGCTGGACAGAGGCCATGGCAGCCTCACCTACCGGCTGGCACAGGTATTTTCCGGGCATGGCAGCTTCGGAAGATACCTGTGCCGGATAGGGAAGGAGCCGACGGCGCGTTGCTGCCACTGCGACGCTGAGCAGGACACGGCGGATCATACCCTGGAGGTATGCCCCGCGTGGGAGGGGGAGCGCCGTGTCCTGGTCGGCGTCGTCGGGCGGGATGTCTCGCTGCCGGGCGTGGTGCGCGCCATGCTCGGCAGCGAGGAGAAGTGGAGGGCCGTGGCCTCCTTCTGCGAGAACGTAATGTTGCAGAAGGAGGCCGCGGGGAGGGAGCGCGAGCTTCAGCGGCGCGCTGAAGCTCGCGCTCGTGCGGTGGCCCGAGGTCGTCGCCCGGTCGCGAGGCGTCGCGGGCGGCCGCCTCGGCGTGGCGGATGACCTAGGCTGGGAGGGGGGTCCTGAGGGGACCCTCCTCCCGCCAGGCGGCGCCGGGTCGGACCGGTTGGGGGTAGGAGTGCCTCCCCCTACCGGTCCGACGCAAGGGGAGGCACCCTCGGCGGTCTGGTGCGGCCATGAACGCCCGGCCGCCGAGGGGTGGAAACGGGGTCGCGGGCGGTTGCGAGTTGGGGCTCGCAGCCGCCACTAAACGCGGCCCCGGGACGGATAGCGGCGGGATGGAGTGGCCCCGTCCCGCCGCTATGAGGCAGTGTGTCTACTGGGGGGACCGATTGTCCCCCCGGGGGATGGGCGCGAAAGCGCGGGCACGGGGAGGATACCGGAAGAATGCTTCGAGCGATTCCCGGTATCCTCCCAAAGCGTGCCGAAGGGTCACCGTGGGGTTTTTAGTGGGTAGGTCCCGCGCCTGTCGTTGTACGGGCGCGGGGAATCCCACACACCCCTCCCACCTCTCCCCAAGGAGGTGGGAGGGAGTCTTTCGAAGATTTTCCCCACGACAAAAAAAAAAAAAAAAAAAAAAAAAAAAAAAAAAAAAAAGCACGGAGCTGGTAAGAAAGCAGTTAGCTAGTAAGCAAGTAGTAAGCTAGTAAGCAAGCAGTGAGCTAGTAAGCGAGGGGGAAGCCAGTCAGGAAGCAGCATGATAGTAAGCAAGCAGCAAGATACAAAGCAACAAGTAAGCTAGTAAGCAAGCAGAAATCCAGTTTGCGTTTTGTAAGCTCGTAAGCAAGCATTGAGCTAGAACGCAAGCAACGAGCAAGAATGAGAGCAGTAAGCTAATAAGAAACTAGTAAGCTAGTAAGCAAGCAAGAAGCTAGTAAGGAGGCATTATGTTGGAATGCAAGCAGCGGGCTTGTAAGCAAGCAGTAACAGTGCAAGCTAGCTGTCAGCTAGTAAGCAAGCAGCAAGCTAGACAGCACGCAGTAGGCTAGTAAGCAGCCAGTAAGCGAGTAAGGTAGCTGTAAGCTAGTAAGCAAGCAGTAATCTGGTAAGCCAGCAGATGGCTAGTGAGAAAGCAGTAAGCTAGTAAGCAGGCAGTGAACTAGTAAGAATGCAGTATGCTAGCAAGCAAGCAGTGAGCTGGTAAGCGAGGAGGAAGCTAGATAGCAAACAGTTTGGTAGTAAGCAAGCTGTAAGCTAGTACTGCGGGGCACCGGACAGTCGGGGCTGTTCGGCCACTCCTGTGTGAGTGGCTGGACAGAGGCCATGGAAGCCTTACTTACCGGATGCCACAGGTATTTTCCGGGCATGGTAGTTTCGGAAGATACCTGTGTCGGATAGGGAAGGAGCCGACGGCGCGTTGCTGCCATTGTGACGCCGAGCAGGACACGGCTGATCATACCCTCCAGGTATGCCCAGCTTGGGAGGAGGAGCGACGTGACCTGGTCGGCGTCATAGGGCGGGATGTCTCGCTGCCGGGTGTGGTGCGCGCCATGCTCTGTAGCGAGAGGAAGTGGAGGGCCGTGGCCTCCTTCTGCGTGACCGTAATGCTGCAAAAGGAGGCCGCGGGAAGGGAGCGCGAGCTTCAGCGGCGCGCTGAGGCTCGCGCTCGTATGGTGGCGCGAGGGCGTCGCCCGGGCGCCAGGCGTCGCGGGCGGCGGCCTTTGCGCGGCGGATGACCCTGGCTGGGAGGGGAGCCCGGAGGGGAGCCTCCTCCCGCCAGGCGGCGATGGGTCGGACCGGGTGGGTCCGGCCCACGGGGAGGCACCATCGGTGGCCTGGAGCGGCCATCAGCTCCCGGCCGCCGAGGGGTAGAAACGGGGTCGCAGGCAGTTGCGAGTTGGGGCTCGCAGCCCGCCACTAAATGCGGCCCCGGGACGGATGGCGGCGGGATGGAGTGGCCCCGTCCTGCCGCTATGAGACAGTGTGTCTACTGGGGGGACCGTTTGTCCCCCCCGGGGATGGGCGCAAAGCGCGGGCACAGGGAGGATACCGGAAGAATGCTTCGAGCGATTCCCGGTATCCTCCCAAATCGTGCGGAAGGGTCACCGTGGGGTTTTTAGTGGGTAGGTCCCGCGCCCGTCATTCTACGGGCGCGGGGAATCCCACACACCCCTCCCACCTCTCCCCAAGGAGGTGGGAGGGAGTCTTTCGAAGATTTTCCCCACGACAAAGAAAAAAAAAAAAAAAAAAGGGCGCTAGTTAGGATGCATTATGGTAGTAAGCAAGCCGGAAGGTAGTAAGCACTCGTCTGGTAAGAGAGCGGTAAGTTAGTAAGAATGCTGTATGTTAGGAAGAATCCAGGAATGTTGTAAGCAAGCGCTAAGGTAGTAAGCAAGCAGTACGATAGTAAGCAAACAGTACGATTGTAAGCAAGCAGCAGGATAGTCAGAAACCAGTAAGATAAGAAGTAAGCAGGAATGTAGTAAGAAAGCTATTAGGTAGTAAGCAAGCAATAAGATTATAAGCAAGCAGTAAGCTAGGAAGCAAGCAGGTTGCTAGTAAGCAGGTAGTGAGCTAGTAAGCAAGTAGTGAGATAGTAAGCACGCAGTGAGCTAGTAAGCGAGCAGGAAGGTTGTAAAGAAGCAGTATGCTAGTAAGCAAGCAGTAAGTTAGTATCAAAGCAGTATGCTAGTAAGCAAGCAGCAGGCTAGTAAAAATGCAGTGAGTTAGTAAGGGAGCTGCAAGTTTATAGCAGAGCAGTTAGCTGGTAAGCAAGCAGTAAGCTAGTAAGAAAGCTGTGTGCTAGAAAGCAAGCAGTAAGGTACAAAACAAGCAGCACGCTGTGAGGCAAGCAGTTAGCTAGAAATCAAGCAGAAGGCTAGTAAGCAAGCAGTAAGAGAGAGAGAGCAAGTAGAAAAATAGTAAGCAAGCAGTGAGCTAGTAAGCGAGCAGGAAGCTAGTAAGAAAGCAGTAAGCCAGTAAGCTAGCATTGAGTTAGTAACAAAGCAGTATGCTAGTAAGCAAGCAGCAGGCTAGTAAGAAAGCAGTTAGTTAGTAAGGATGCAGTAAGTTAGTAACAAAGCAGTATGTTTGTAACAAACCAGCAAGCTATAGAGCAAGCAGTAAGGCAAGTAAGCAAGCAGTTAGTAAGCCAGCAGTAAGCTCGAAAGCAAGCAGCAACATAGTAAGCAAGCAAGGATGCGAATAAGTTAGCAGTAAGCTAGTAAGCAAGCCGCAGGCTAGTAAGAAAGCAGTAAGCTAGTAAGCAAGCAGTAAGCTTGTAAGCAAGCAGTGAGCCAGTAAGCAAGCAGGAAGCATGTAAGCAAGCAGTGAGCTGGTAGGCAAGCAGTGAGCTAGTAAAAGAGCAGTATGCTAGTAAGCAAGTAGTATACTAGAATGCAAGCAGGTGGCTAGTAAGAAAGCAGCGAGCTAGTAAGCAAGCAGTTAGCTAGTAAGCAAGCAGTATGCGAGTAAGCAAGCAGTAGGCAAGAAAGCAAGTAGGAAGCTAGTATGCGAGCAGTATGCCAGTAAGCAGGCAGCAATCTAATAAGCAAGCAGTAAGCTAGAAAGCATGCAGTAAGCATGTAAGCATGCTGTAAGCTGGTAGGCAAGTAGTGAGCTAGTAAGAAAGCAGGTTGCTAGTAAGCAAGCTGTGTGCTAGAAAGGAAGCAGCAAGCTAGTAAGCAGGCAGTAAGCTAAAATGCAAGCTGCAGGCTAGTAAGCAAGCAGTAAGCGAGTAAGCTAGCGGTAAGCTAGTAAGCAAGCTGTCAGCTACTAAGCGAGCAGTAAGCTGGTAAGCATGCAGTGAGCTAGTAACCAAGCAGGGAGCTAGTAAGGAAGCATTATGCTAGTAAGCAACCAGTAAGATATTAAGCAAGCAGGAAGCTAGTAAGGAAGCAGTATGTTAGAAAGCAAGCAGCTGGCCAGTAAGTAAGCAGTAAGCTAGTAGGCAAGCAGTGAGCTAGTATCAAGTAGTAAGCTAGTGAGCGAGCAGGGACCATGTATGGGAACAGAATGCTACTAAGCATCCAGTTAGCTAGTACGCAGGAAGTAAGGTGGTAAGCAAGCAGGAAACTGGTAAGTTTGCAGTATGCTAGAAAGCCAGCAGCGGGCTAGTAAGCAAGCAGGAAGCGTGTAAGCTATCTGTAAGCTAGTAAGCAAGCAGTAAGATAGTTGGCCAGGAGTGAGCTAGTAAGAAGGCAGTAAGATAGTAGGCAAGCATTGAGGTAGAACGCAAGCAGGAGGCTAGTAAGAGTGCAGAATGCCAGTAAGCAAGCAGTAAGCTGGTAAGCAACCAGTAGGCTACTAAGCATGCAGGAATCATGTAAGCAAGCAGTAAACTGGTAGGCAAGCAGTGAGCTTGTAAGGCAGCAGTAAGCTAGAAAGCAAGCAGGAGGCTAGTAAGAAAGCAGTTAGCTAGTGTTAATGCGCAGACGAAAAGAGGCGCAGACGAGGAACAGGGACGCGAAGAATGGCGGAGTAATTTACACAGTCGCAAATTTATTGTAAGATTGCACAACGTTCACACTGCGGCAGGCCTAACTGGGACGCGGTGGGCACGTGCCCGATAACAGTTTCAAGGGCAACTCCCTAGGAGAATGCGCCAGGGCGACGAAGGTCCGTTCTCGATATTACTTACAATCGGATCGACAGCTTTGATCGTTCTGCCGTTACAGGATCGCGCACGACAAACCGTTGATCTTTCAAATCTCGTCCATAGATCGGTGACGGTCGCGCCAACCGTCGGCACACATGACGCGCTCTCACAACACTCATTCACTCTCTTTCTCGCAATCCACACCGCTCGAACCTTAATCTAAACATGAAGACTGTTCATTATCATATATTCAAAGCGCCTTGGCGTAACCGCTGGCAGCTCGTCAACAAGGCTTGATGTTATTGCCGTTACGCAAGCACGCCCGAGTCTCGCCGGATAGTTTTTCATACTCGGCCGGCGAATACAAAATTTAACCGCTCGCTTCGCACAGTTAGTCTGTAACTGATAATCGATTCATACAGAAGTAACCCTGTTAACAGTGAGCTCGTCAGGCTTTATAAGAATAAGACGCGAAGGGAGAATAAAGTTCATTTGCCGGAATATCCACAGTTCCGTGGGCCAATCTATCCTATCCACACTGCGAATTGGTTTATTCAATATAGACCGAGCCGAAACATAATGGTCCTTCGAGCCGGATAAACCGCGGTGACTGTGTCTGTAAAAGTTCGGTTGTGCTCGTGTACGGAGTTCAGTGTGAGCCATATTAAAAATTAAGAGTATTGGTTTCGGGAAAACTGCCGTGACCTTGTTTCGCTCCACGCTCTCCACTCGGACGGAGACCTGTTCGGACCGTTACAATCCGCTCTCTTCGCGCTGTTTCGTTAAAACAAAAAACAAAAGACAAACTCAAGTTTCAAAACAGTGCCTTTATCCATTCCACGCCTACCTGTGCGTGTGATTCTAGCGAGGTCATCGCGGAAAAATTGTTTGATTCGTTGAGGCTAATTACTCGACTCGCGCTCACTTCGAACTATAATCATGGCCGAAAGAGCAGAAAGCCTTTTTATACAGCAGATCACCACCATTGCCGCGATACGACGAGTGATCGTTAATTATAAGAAACTTCCGAAGGCTCAAGTTTCGTTGGCCAGGGCAAAAAATCGAAAGGAGAATTTGGAGAAACTATGGGATGAATGCCGTGCAACCCACCAGTTGATACTACAGTCTACCAAAGCGAAGGACCAGAAGGGCATCTCCTACTTCAAGGACAACACTTTTCTCGACGCGGAGGACGCCTACTTCGACGCTTCTGACTTTCTCAGCGATGCCATTGCCCAGCTGGACGTCGGTGGAAAACCCCAGTCTGAGCAAAGTAACGTTTCTATTTGTCACGATTCTGTTGCCTCCGCATGATCGCAATTACCGCGTCTTTCGCTTCCGAAGTTTTCCGGAGATTTCAATCAATGGGGAAACTTCCGTGGTTTATTCGAATCGCTCGTCGACGCAAACAAGTCGCTCTCAAACATTCAAAAACTACATTATTTGAAAACTAATGTAACCGGTGACGCGGCACTCTTAATAGATAATATAAGCATGCCCGACGAAAGTTACGTAGCTGCATGGAAATTGCTCGTCGACGAATACGAAGATGAGACTACTCTCATTAACTCGCACATTCATAAATTTATTAGTTTGCCGCCGATGAAGACCGAGCTTGCGACAGAGCTCAAGCGTTTCCGGGATACAGTCACTTCCACCCTTACCGCGTTAAAAAACCTTAACCGCGCTGTTGATTCGTGGGACGATCTTTTAGTGTATTTGATTGCGCAAAAATTTTCGAAACGCACCCGCGACGAGTGGAATTTGCATCGTGGCAGTTCTAAAAAGTATCCCACATATAAAGAAATTAACGAGTTCATGACTCTTCGCATACGCGGTCTCACCGACTATCTCGCCGCCAACGACGGCCCGTCGTACAAAAACAAAGTCGTTCTCGACGCACCGAGGAATCGATCAAGCGTTAATAACGTCTCGGTTGTTAAATGTGTTGACTGTGCCGGTAATCATATGCTCTTTAAGTGCGAACGATTTAAAGCTAAGTCTCTGGATCAGCGTGTTTCATTTGTGAAACAAAATAGACTTTGTTTTAATTGCTTACGCTCCGGTCACCTTACTTCCGAGTGCAAAAGTACTGGTCGATGCTTTCTGTGTAAGCGAACGCATCACTCTCTTTTGCATCGAGCCGCTACCTCTCTCAACAAAACGACTTGCAACATATCGGTAAATGATTCCGTCGACAAAGCGAATGCATCCGACGATACAAACAAAGAGTTTCCGGTGTCAGTGCAGACCGTCTCCTCGTCCAAATTCACCTCTCCAAATACACTGTTAGCTACCGCGTGGATTGTGCTCCGTACAGCTGAAGGTCGTGCCTTCAAACTCCGCGCGTTGCTAGATCAAGGATCTTCCTTTAGCTTCATTTCTGAATCGGTGTGTCAGTTGATGCATACAAAAAGATATCGGGCGAGGCTTCAGATTCAATGCTTCGGGGAACAATATAGTGGAGTATCAAAATCATGCGTACTCGTACAGTTAGAATCTTGCCATAATGCTAAAGTATCCTTTCCGCTGTCAGCGCACGTTTATCAACGCATCACTTCTTACGCTGGCTCAAGAGCGCGCCTTGACTTGCAATCTTGGCCGTATTTACGCGACTTGCCGTTGGCAGATCCGAACCCGTTAAGCAGTCACCCGATTCACGTCTTAATCGGTGCTGATTTGTACGGATCGCTTTTACTGAACGACCTTCGTCAAGGTCCAATCGGTACTCCCACTGCTCAGCTCACTGCCCTAGGATGGATTATTTCCGGACCAATTGGATCGCGTGACTCCCGTCAGGAATCAGCCTCTCTTGTCAATTGCGTATCTGCTGAAGAGTTAGATTATTCGTTGCGTCGATTTTGGGAACTCGAGGAAATCCCTGCAAGATCCTCGATTTCCGAAGAAGACGAAAAATGTGAGCGTTTTTTTCACGATACTCATACTCGATCATCTCAAGGACGATATATCGTTCGGCTCCCATTTAAGAGTAAACCTCCATTCGATTTCGAAGGATCTCGGGAAGTTGCTTCCCGTTTTTACGCCAAATTAGAGCAACGGTTGCTCAAACAGCCGGATCTCAAGTCTCAGTATCACGATTTTTTATCGGAATACCTTTCCATGGGTCACATGGAACAAATTGAAGAACAAGCCTCGAACATCTCATCCATATACTACATTCTTCATCACCCTGTAGTGCGACCGTCCAGTAGCACGACTAAGCTTAGAGTCGTATTCAACGCGTCCGCTAAAACTAATTCCGGAAAATCGTTAAACGACTACCTTATGATAGGTCCAAAACTGCAGCGAGATTTAGCAGCTATTATTCTACGCTGGCGGCTATTTCGTTACGTATACACTGCGGACATCGCAAAGATGTTCAGACAAATCCTAATCAATCCAGCGGATGCCGACTATCAGAGAATGTTATGGTGACCGTGCGAAAATCAGCCTATTTCTTCGTACCGATTACTTACCGTGACATATGGTCTCGCCTCCGCGCCATATCTTGCCATTAAAGTCTTAGATCAATTAGCTCTCGACGAAGGCACATACCTTCCCGCCGCTACTTCTGTTGTGTAAGATTCAATTTATGTCGATGACGCTATTTTTGGTGCGGACGATATTCATACGCTCCGCGAAATTCGTAGACAATTAATCGTACTCCTGAGTCGAGGGGGGTTTCAACTTCGCAAGTGGACCGCCAACGCGGCTGAACTGTTAGAAAACATTCCTCCTTCAGATCGCGAAACAACTTCCGACCATCCGCTCGGTGAGGATGAGTCTCAGAAAGTTCTCGGTGTTGCATGGAACCCTTCCGAAGATACTTTCCGATTTCGCATCGACTCTTGTTTACCCGCGAAAGGTACTAAAAGAAGCATACTCTCGATCGTTTCAAAGATATTCGATCCATTAGGATGGGCCTCCCCCGTGATTATTGTGGCAAAATTAATGCTTCAAGAGCTCTGGCTCCTAAAGAAAGATTGGGACGAAGAAATTCCTGTCGACCTTTGTAAAAAATGGCACGAGTATTGCGAACATTTATCACAATTGAGTGAAGTGAGAATACCTCGCTGGACCGGCGCGCGAAACAATAATGTCGCGATAGAATTACATGGATTTGCCGATGCGTCACATCGAGCCTATGCTGCCGTGGTTTATTTAAGAGTCCTTCACTCTCTATCCGAAGCTCAAGTTACATTGCTGACAGCAAAAAGTAAAGTAGCTCCGCTCAAAACTGTAAGCATTCCGCGCTTGGAATTAAACGCGGTCGTATTGTTAACGCGACTGCTCGAGTGGACTTTGTCCTCCTTAAAGTTTCAAACCCCCCGCGTCTACGGATGGACCGATTCTACGGTAGTTCTGGCGTGGCTAAAACAACATCCGTCTACGTGGAATACATTCGTTGCTAATCGCGTGTCCGACGTTCAGACTCGCCTTCCACAAATGACGTGGAAACATGTAAGATCTCAAGATAATCCAGCTGATTGCGCATCACGCGGCATCTGCGCTTCCGAACTTGCAGTTCATAAGCTGTGGTGGTCCGGACCGGACTGGCTGTCCCGTCCGTCCGTGTTCTGGCCGGACCATAACCGTTCTAATTCAGGCGGACAAAACACGCGTGAGATCGCGTTATCTGAATCTCACAAATCATACGTGCACCACGCGTCTTCGCTTGTAGAATGGGACCTTCCTTCTCAATACTCGAGCTGGACTCGACTCCGTCGAGTTACAGCGTACATATTAAGATTTACTCAAAGAACGCGTAAAAAACTAATTCCGCTATCCCCGAATTCACGGACGCTGACTGTCGACGAAATACGCGCCTCTTCTCTATTTTGGATGTCCTATGTCCAAAAGAATTACTTTAACGCCGAACTTAAATTGCTAAAGAACAAGGTGCCGCTTCCAAAATCTAGTTCGCTTATTTCATTACACCCGGTCATCGGGAAAGACTCATTAATTCGGCTTGGCGGGCGGCTCGAGCACTCGGCCCTGAGCTATGACGAAAAGCACCCCATTGTATTGCCGAAGCATCGCGTGTCCGAACTTCTAATCGACCATGTGCACAAGCGCACTCTTCACGGAGGCGTCCAATTGACCCTCCGAGTTCTCCGGCAGCAATATTGGATAATATCGACAAGATCCTTAGTTCGCGGGTATATACATCGTTGCGTAACTTGTGTTCGCCAGAAAGCTCAATCGGCTACTCAGCTGATGGGAGCCCTTCCAGACGTTCGAGTCAAACCATCTGCTCCGTTTTCACATACCGGTCTTGACTATGCCGGTCCAATTAATGTGCTTCCTATCGTTGGTAGAGGTCAGCGTACCAGAAAATATTATATTGCGGTATTCATATGTCTTGCCACCAAAGCAGTGCATCTCGAACTTGTCGAGGACAGCTCCACTTCTGCGTTTTTAGCCGCTTTGAAAAGATTCGCCAGTTGCCGTGGGCTTCCCACGTTCTTGTACTCCGATAACGGTACAAATTTCCAAGGTGCCGATCGTGAATTACAACGAACTTTTCATGCTTTAATCGCAGATGCAACTCTCAAGAGTTCGTTGGCGACTGACGGAGTCACGTGGAAGTTTATCCCCCGTTCCGCTCCGCATTTTGGTGGACTCTGGGAGGCGGGAGTAAAAAGTGTTAAGTATCACCTGAAGCGAGCAGTGGGAGCTCATACTTTGTCTCATATCGAGTTCTCAACCGTATTGTGCCAAATCGAGGCGTGTTTGAACTCACGCCCGATATACGCTCTCACCGACGACCCAACCGACCTATCCGCACTGACTCCCGGTCACTTTATTATTGGTCGACCTATTGTAGCGGTTCCAGAGAAATCTACGCTAGATATTAATCCGAATAGGCTCGATCGATGGCAACACGTCCGAAGAATAACCGAGCAGATCTGGCGTTCCTGGTCAGCAGATTATCTCCATTCGTTACATCAACGTCGAAAGTGGCAACAGGACTGCGCTAACTTGCGATTAAATGATCTCGTCATTTTAAAAGATAGTTCTCTTCCGCCATCTAAATGGCAACTCGCGCGTATCACTCGATTACACCCTGGTTCGGACCAAAGGGTTCGTGTCGTCATCGTACGCACGGTAGACGGCGAATTGAAGCGACCTGTAACGCAGATCTGCCCGCTACCTATTCCAGTTTTGAATGAGAGTGATCTAAACGCTGCGAAATAATTAGATTATACATATTCTAACTTCCCTGTGTGTGATTGTCTATAAGTTAATGCGTTGTTTCAAGCTCATTATGTATTACTTGCTTATAAATTCTGTTAGCCATTAAGTCATAATATTAATTATTCTAAG
Source organism: Colletes latitarsis (assembly GCF_051014445.1). Classification (NCBI taxonomy): domain Eukaryota; kingdom Metazoa; phylum Arthropoda; class Insecta; order Hymenoptera; family Colletidae; genus Colletes; species Colletes latitarsis. The sequence goes on from NC_135137.1 coordinate 18,176,895, forward strand.
TCATAATATTGTTAATTATTCTATTCTTGTTCCTTCGGTGCGCCTATAAAATGTATGCCACATTTGATAGATCAGCGCTCCTAATGTTTGCGAATCAGTGAGTGAATTTCTGCATTTTTTTCTGTTGCGAACTTATATACACCGTTTCGCTTCTTTCGAATGCGAGGCGGGCGGTATGTTCAATATCATATATTCAAAGCGCCTTGGCGTAACCGCTGGCAGCTCGTCAACAAGGCTTGATGTTATTGCCGTTACGCGAACACGCCCGAGTCTCGCCGGATTGTTTTTCATACTCGGCAGGCGAATACAAAATTTAACCGCTCGCTTCGCACAGTTAGTCTGTAACTGATAATCGATTCATACAGAAGTAACCCTGTTAACAGTGAGCTTGTCAGGCTTTATAAGAATAAGACGCGAAGGGAGAATAAAGTTCATTAGCCGGAATATCCACAGTTCCGTGGGCCAATCTATCCTATCCACACTGCGAATTGGTTTATTCAATATAGACCGAGCCGAAACAAAGACGGTACAGTAAACGTATTTCTACATCTTATCCTAATTCTTATACCTTATTCTAAACAGCTAGTAAGCAAGCTGTTAGCTAGTCAGCAAGCAGTAAACCAGTAAGCTAGCAGTAAGCTAGTATGCAAGCTGTGAGCTAGTAAGCGAGGAGGAATCTAGTAAGGAAGCAGCATGATAGTAAGCAAGCAGTAATGTAGCAAGCAACAAGTAAGCTAGTAAACAAGCGGTAAGCTACTAAGCAAGCAGCACGCTAGTAAGCAAGCAGTAAGCTTGTAACGAAGCAGCATGCTAGTCAGATAGCAGTTAGCTAGTAAGAAAGCTGCGTGCTATTGAGCCGGCAATAAGCTAGAAAGCAAGCGGTAAGCTAGTAAGGAAGCAGTTAGTTAGTAAGGAAGCAGGCGGCCAGTCAGCAAGCAATAAACTTGAATGCAAGCAGCAGTCTAGTCACAAAGCAGTTACCTAGTGAGAAAGAAGTATGCTAGTAGGCAAGGAGTAAGATAGAAAGCTTACAGCAGGCTAGAAAGAATGCAGTTAGTTATTGTGCAAGCAGTAAGCTAATAAGCAAGCAGTAATCTTGTAAGCAAGGAGTGGGGTAGTAAGCGAGGAGGAAGCTAGTAAGCAAGCAGTAATCTAGTAAGCAACAAGTAAGCTAGTAAGCAAGCAGTCAGCCAATAAGCGAGGGGGAAGTTAGAAAGTCAGCAGTAAGCGAGCAAGCTAGCAGTAAGCTAGTAAGGACGCAGTATGATAGTAAGCATGCAGCAGGCTAGTAAAGATGCAGTTAATTAGTAAGGAAGCAGTAAGTTAGTGAGCAAGCAGCAAGCTAGTAAGCAAGCAGTAAGCTACTAAGCGAGGAGGATGCTGGTCCGCAAGCAGTAAGCTAGTAACAAAGCAGCAGGCTAGTAAAAAGGCATTTGGCTAGAAAGAAAGCAGTGTGGAAGTAAGCAGGCAGTATGCTAGTAAGCAAGTAGCAAGCTAGTAAGGGAGCTGTATGTTAGTATGGAAGCAGTATGCTTGTAAGCAAGCAGTAAGCTAGTAAGCAACCAGAAAGCCAATAAGCAAGCTGTGAGCTAGTAAGCGAGCAGTGACCATGTAAGCGAGCAGGGAGCTCGTAAGGAAGCAGTATGCTAGTACGCAAGCAGTAAGCTAGTAACCAACAAGTAAGCGTGTAAGCATGCAGCAAGATAATAAGAGAGCAGTTAGCTAGTAAGAAAGCAGTATGCTAGTAAGCAAGCAGTATGCCAGGAAGCAAGCAGCAATCGTGTGAGCAAGCGGTAAGCTAGAAAGCAAGCAGCGGGCTATTAAGAAAGCAGTTTGCTATTGAGCAAGCAGTAAACTAGTAAGGATGCAGTAAGCTAGAAAGCAAGCTGCAGGCTAGTAAGCAAGAGGTAAGCTAGAAAGCAACCAGAAAGCTAGTGAGCAGGCAGTAATCTAGTAAGCAAGCAGTGTGCTAGTAAGCAACCAGGGAGCTAGTAAGGAAGCGGTAAACTAGAAAGCAACCAGTTAGCTAGTAAGCAAGTAGTAAACTAGTAAGCAAGCTGTGAGCTATTAAGCTAGCAGTAAGCTAGATATCAAGCAGCAACCTAGTTGGAAGCAGTGAGCTAGAAATCCAGCAATATACTAGTAAGCAAGCAGTAAGCTAGTATGCAAGCAGTAAGCTAACAAGCAAGCAGCATGCAAGTAAGCAAGCAGCAGGCTAGTAAGCGAGCGGTAAGCCAATAAGCAAGCAGTATGTTAGTAACAAAACGGTAAGCTCGTAAGCGTACAGGACGCATTCGGATAGTATGAGAGCAGTAGTTTAGTAAGATAGCAGTGAGTTAGGAAGAAAGCAGGAATGTAGTAAGAAAGCAGAAAGCTAGTAAGCAAGCAGTACGCTAGTATCCGCGCAGGAATATAGTAAGGAAGCCGTATGCAAGTAAGAAAGCAGTGAGGGAGTAAGCAACAAGTAAGCTAGTAAGCAATCAGCAGGCAAGTAAGAAAGCAACTAGCTAGTAAGAAAGTAGTATGCTAGAAAGCTGGCAGTAAGCTAGTAAGCAACCGGTAATCTAGTAAGCAAGCAGCAGGCTAGGAAGCAAGCAGTGATCTAATATGCGAGGAGGAAGCTAGTAAGCATGCAGTAAGCTAGTAAGCAAGCAGCTGGCCGGTAAGCAAGCCGCAGGCAAGCAAGAAACCTGGTAGCTAGTAAGAAAGCAGTAAGTTAGTAACAAAGCAGCAAGCTAGTATGCGAGCATTATGCCGGAAAGCATGCAGCAGGCTAGGAAGAAGGCAGCTAACTATTGAGCAAGCAGTATACGAGTAAGAAAGCAGTAAGCTAGTATGCAAGCAGTGAGCTAGTAGGCGAGCAGTGTGCTAGTGACAAAACAGTATTCTAGTAAGGAAGCAGTATGCTGAGAGGAAAGCAGTTAGCTAGTAAACATGTAATTAGCTTGTAAGCAAGCAGTAAGCTAGTAAGCGAGAAGTGAGATAGAAAGCGTGCACGAAGGTAGTAAGGAAGCAGTATGCTAGTAAGCAAGCAGTAAGCCAGTAAGCAACCAGTAGGCCAGTAAGCAAGCAGTTAGCTAGTAAGCAGGCAGTAAGCTTGTAAGCAAGCAGTAAGTTAGTAAGGGTGCAGGAAGCTAGTAAGGGAGCAGTGTGCGGATAACAAAGCAGTATGCAAGCAGTAAGCTTGTAAGCAAGCAGCAGGCTAGTCAGAAGGCAGTTATCTGGTAAGAAAGCGGTAATATAGTAAGCAAGCTGTCAACTACTTAGCAAGCATTAAGCTAATAAGCAATCAGTACGCTTGTAAGCAATAAGCAAGCAAGTAAGCAAGCAGCAAGCTAGTAAGAAAGCAGTTGACTAGTAAGAGAGCAGTATGCTAGTAAGCAAGCTGTAAGCTAGAAAGGAAGCACCATGCAAGTGAGCAGGCAGTAAGATAAAAAGCTAGGAGCAGGCTAGTAAGAAAGCTGCAAATTAGGAAGAAAGCAGGAATGTAGTAAGAATGAAGTTAGGTACCAAGCAAGCAGTAACCTAGTAAGCAACCAGTGAGCTGGTAAGCGAGGAGGAAGCTAGTAAGGAAGCAGTATGCTAGTAAGCAAGCAGCATGCAAGTAGGAAACAAGTAGGCTAGTAAGAAAGCAGTAAGCTAGAAAGCAAGCAGGAGGCTACTAAAAAAGCAGCTAACTATTATACGAGCAGTAAGCTAGATAGCAAGCAGTGTGCTAGTAAGGGTGCGATTAAGTTAGATAGCAAGCAGTGAGCTAGTGAGCGAGCAGTGATGTGGTAAGCAAGCAGCAAGCCAGAAAGCAGGCAGCAATCCAGGAAGCAAGCGGCAATCCCTTAGGGGCTGCCAGCCTTTCAGCTGCAGTACGGGCTTAACGAACCCGGGGTACCCGAGTCATACACACACCGTAAGCCTCCTGTTGGTCGTCACAACGACCCATTCACAATTCCCTATTGGTTTTGTGAATGGTACGTGACGGCAGGAGGAACGGGGGTCTTGGCTTAACCGCCTGGGCCACGAGTATGGCGACTCTATAAAATCGCCCTCCAATCCTAAGCTATGGTGCGCGGCGATGGGATGCATGGTTGGGGGAGAAGGCCCAATCCCAAGCGACCACCTCCGGGGAACCTGCCGAACCCCCGGAGTATATAGGCTTACCCGGGTAAGGCGGCTCTGCCCGGGCGGAACTTTTCTTCCGACCTGCTCGTGGGAATATTATGGAGTTCAATATTAAAACGGGGATGGGACGGGGTAAGTCAGAGGGGGAGGACGAAGGCGGTGTTGGGACTGGAGTGACGGCGCTCGCGCCGCCTCCAGCGCTTGGCCCGGCTTCGTGGAAGGTGGAGGAGAAGGACGAGACTAACGCAGTCTCGTCCTTCTCCTCCACCAGGAGCCTCATAGGCTCTAAGAGGAAGAGGACGGGGCAGGCCGTCGTCGAGGTGGGCGGGGCGATGAGCCCGTCCCTGAGGCGGGTGGAGAAAGTCGCCGCTGCCTGCGCCTTTAAGGGGCAGAAAAGCGGTGGCGCGGAGGCCCTGAAGGCCGCGGCGGAGGAAATGAGGGAGGCGGCGCGGGAGCTCAGAGGGCGGAACGCCCGTCTGCAGCTCCTGTTGGAGGAGGAGCGACAGGGGAGGAGGAGGGCAGAGGCGCTGTGGAACAGCGCGGCCCTCCCTCCCATCCTCCCTCCTCCTCCACCGCCGCGTCCCTCGGCGGAGGTAAATAAGCGGAGTGCGGCGGCAGTGGTGCGGGGCACCGCGGGCCCCTCCACCCGCACTCCGCCCGTGAAGAAGTCCCCGTCCTCCTCAGAAGACGATCTTCTGAGGAGGATTGGGGACATGATTGCTGGCAAGCTGGCCGCCTTCCGGGAGGAGCTCCTCGCCGGAAGAGCGGTCAGCAGGAAGGCGGTGCCTCCCCGACCTGTTCCGGTACAGTCGGGGAAGGCAAAGAAGGGCGGAGTGAAGGCTCCGCCCAGCGTTGCGGCACCAGGGCCCCGGGTCGCGACCCCCAAGGGGGGTGGTGTACCCGTGGTCGCGGTGGTCGCGTCCTCCACAGCACCCTCCCAAGGGGGGGTGGCGTGGAGTGAGGTGGTGGGGCGGAAGGCGAAGCGGGCGGCGAGGAAGGCCTCGCAACCGCAGCCTCCGCCTCCGCCGCCGGCGGCCAAGGTAAAGGCCGCGAAGGTCGGGAAGGCACGACCAGGTCGTCCCCCAAAAACGGCAGCGGTGACGCTGACCGTTGCGCAGGGGGGCGACCTGACCCTCGCGGAGGCGATGCGGCTCGCCAGGGAGAATATCTCCCTGGAAGAGCTGGGCATCGCCTCCGTGAGGGCGAAGAGGGCCGTGACCGGGGGTTTCTTGCTGGAGATCCCCGGTGCAGAAGGCGGCGCGAAGGCGGATCGTCTCGCCCAGAGGCTCCGGGAGCAGCTGGGCGAGCGAGGTGTCCGGGTCGCCCGGCCCACGAAGCGCACGGAGATGCGCGTTTGTGGGCTGGACGACTCGGTCAGCGCACAGGATGTGTCCCGTACCCTTGCGAGGGCGGGGGACTGTCCTGTGGAGGACCTGCGGATCGGAGAGATCCGCAGGTCGCCCTCCGGCCTCGGGTCGGTGTGGGCCCGGTGCCCCCTCTCCGCCGCCCGTAAGGTGGCGGAATCCGGGAGGGTGTTGGTGGGGTGGGTTTCGGCGCGAGTGGAAATCCTCGCGCCGCGCCCGCTCCAGTGTCACCGCTGCCTCGAATTGGGGCACGTGAGGCAGTGGTGCACCTCGCCGGTGGACCGCAGCGGTCAGTGTTACCGCTGCGGTGCCAAAGAGCACCGTGCGAGCCAGTGCTCGGCGGCCCCCCACTGCCCGCTGTGTGCGGACATGGGGAGGCCAGCCGATCACAGGGTGGGGAGCAAGAAGTGCTCCCCCCCCTCCCGGAAGGAGAGGAAGAGGCGGGCTGCACCGGCTCCGGTGCCGAGGGAGGTGGCATCGTCCTCCATGGAGGTGGACGGTGCTACGGGGACGGACGGCCGGGAGGAGGCTGGCGCGGCCATTAATTAATGCCGCCCCGCCTCCTCCTCCAGGCCAACCTCAACCACTGCCGCGCGGCACAGGACTTGATGTCCCAAGTCCTCGCGGAGTGGGGGGTTGGCCTGGCGGTCGCCGCCGAGCCGTACCGCGTCCCTGATCACCCTCATTGGGTGGGCGACGCGGACGGCTTGGTGGCGACGGTATGGGGAGGGGGCGACGGGTCCCCACCGTTCTCCTTGTTGGAGCGCGGTCGGGGATTCGTCGCCGTGGACTGGGGGGGAGTCGCTGTGGTGGGGTGCTACATTTCGCCCCGTAGCGGTCACGCTGCGTTCGAGCTGTACTTGGCCGAGGTCGCGGCATGCGTGCAGCGCTACGCGGCCCGGCCGGTGCTGGTCCTGGGGGATTTTAATGCCAAGTCGGTGGCTTGGGGATCCCCCAGGACCTCCGTTCGCGGCGGGATCCTGGGCGATTGGGCGGCGGGGCTCGACCTCCGGGTATTGAACCGGGGGTCGGAGCACACATGCGTGCGGCGATATGGGGGGTCCATCGTGGATGTTGGATTCGCGACCCCCAACGCCGTGCGCATGGTGTCAGGTTGGCACGTGGTCGCGGGGGCAGAGACACTCTCCGATCACCGGTACATCCGGATGGAGGTCTCTGCCGCCGCGAGTGCATCCCGGCACGGCCGCCTGCGTGGCACCCCACCACGTCGCTGGGTGCTTCGGCGCCTGGACAAGGACGCCCTGATAGCAGCTGCCCTCGCTGCAACTTGGCCGCAGGGAGCGGCCGAGTTGCCGAGCATAGAGGAGGAGGTCGCCCGGCTCGGAGCATTGGTCGCGGGTATTTGCGACGCGGCGATGCCTCGGGTCGGGCGGGCTTCTCCTCGCCGGGCGGTGTACTGGTGGTCGGACGCGATCGCGGAGTTGCGAGTCGCGACTGTCCGCGCCCGACGCCAGTACACCCGCGCGCGCCGTCGTCAACGTACAGGCGACGGCGTGGCGCGAGCGAGGGCAGCTGATGACCTGTATGGAGCATACCGCGTGGCGCGGGTTGCTCTGCAGGTCGCCATCAAACGGGCCAAGACCCGGGCATGGAAGGAGCTCCTCCAGACCCTTGATGACGATCCATGGGGGCGCCCATATAAGGTGGTGCTGAATAAGCTCCGCCCGTGGGCGCCCCCCGTCACCGAGGGTCTTGACCCCCGGCTGCTGGAGGACGTGGTCAATACACTCTTCCCAATTGGGGAGAGGGGACCGCGTCCTCCGGCGGCGGCGGCTGTCCCAGTGGAGTGGACGGCCGAGCTGGGGGTCACGCAGGAGGAGCTGGCAGCGGCCATCAGACGGCTCGGGGTTCGTAACACGGCCCCGGGTCCGGATGATGTGCCCGGCCGGGTTTGGGTCTTGACCCAGGACGTCCTTGGGGCCGACCTCAGGCGGTTGTTCGACCGCTGCCTGAGGGACGGGCGATTCCCCCCCAGTTGGAAGGTGGCGAGGATGGTCCTCCTCCGGAAGGAGGGTCGGCCCGCGGAGTCTCCCTCCGCATACCGGCCCATTTGTCTCCTCGACGAGGTGGGCAAGCTCTTCGAGCGTGTGATTGCTGCCCGCCTCGTCGAGCACCTGTCGCGGGGTGATCCCGGTCTGGCCGACTGCCAGTTCGGTTTCCGGGGGGGCCGATCGACTATCGACGCGATAGGTCGTGTGAGGGCCCTCTCGGAGGCGGCCGTCTCCCGGGGAGGGGTGGCATTGGCAATATCCTTGGATATTGCCAATGCCTTTAACACCCTCCCCAGGGAAGAGATAAGGAGGGGACTCGAATATCATCGAGTCCCCCCTTGTCTCAGGGCGGTCGTCGGGGATTATCTCCGCGGCAGGTGGATCGAGTATCCGGGCCGGGATGGTGATATGCGGAGGGAGGTGTACTGCGGTGTTCCGCAGGGGTCGGTCCTCGGGCCACTCCTGTGGAACATCGCGTACGACTCGGTGTTGCGGGCCGGCCTCCCCGACGGCGTCAGCACGGTGTGTTATGCGGATGACACACTGGTGCTGGCCGTCGGGGCGCACTGGGGGAGGGCCATGCGTCGCGCGGAGGAGGGGTCGCAACGAGTCGTCGACCGGATCAGGGGGATGGGGATGACGGTGGCGGTCCATAAGACCGAGGCGATTGCGTTTCATTCACCTCGGCAGGATCCGCCACCCCCTCTGATCCGGGTGGGTGGGGCTGACATCGAGGTGAAGCCCCAGATCAGGTATCTAGGGCTGATCCTCGATAGCCACTGGCGTTTCGAGGAGCATTTCCGCTGCCTGGTCCTCCGGTTGGAAAGGATGGTTGCGGCTCTGGGCCGGATCCTGCCCAACCTGGGGGGCCCGGCGGGCCGAGTTCGTCGCCTCTATGTGGCAATGGTCCAGTCGGTGGCCCTATACGGGGCCCCCGTCTGGGCGGACGACCTGGCTGCCTCCCGGCGCAGCATGACTATGCTGCGTCGGGTGCAGAGGCGCATGGCGCTCAGGGTCGTCCGCGGGTATCGGACCATGTCACATGAGGCGGCGACGGTTCTAGCGGGGATGCCGCCCATAGACCTGCTCGCGCGGTCGCACGCGGTGATGTACCGGCACCGCGTCGACCGTCGCGCGGGGGTGGGGGCGGTCCCGGGCGGGCAGGAACCTGCTTGGGGCGATTTGAAGCGCCAGGCCCGGCAGTCCGTGTTGCTCGCGTGGCAGGAGCGGCTGGCTCTGCCAACCGCGGGGCACCGGACTGTCGGGGCTGTTCGGCCACTCCTGAAGGAGTGGCTGGACAGAGGCCATGGCAGCCTCACCTACCGGCTGGCACAGGTATTTTCCGGGCATGGCAGCTTCGGAAGATACCTGTGCCGGATAGGGAAGGAGCCGACGGCGCGTTGCTGCCACTGCGACGCTGAGCAGGACACGGCGGATCATACCCTGGAGGTATGCCCCGCGTGGGAGGGGGAGCGCCGTGTCCTGGTCGGCGTCGTCGGGCGGGATGTCTCGCTGCCGGGCGTGGTGCGCGCCATGCTCGGCAGCGAGGAGAAGTGGAGGGCCGTGGCCTCCTTCTGCGAGAACGTAATGTTGCAGAAGGAGGCCGCGGGGAGGGAGCGCGAGCTTCAGCGGCGCGCTGAAGTTCGCGCTCGTGCGGTGGCCCGAGGTCGTCGCCCGGTCGCGAGGCGTCGCGGGCGGCCGCTTCGGCGTGGCGGATAACCTAGGCTGGGAGGGGGGTCCTGAGGGGACCCTCCTCCCGCCAGGCGGCGCCGGGTCGGACCGGTTGGGGGTAGGAGTGCCTCCCCCTACCGGTCCGACGCAAGGGGAGGCACCCTCGGCGGTCTGGTGCGGCCATGAACGCCCGGCCGCCGAGGGGTGGAAACGGGGTCGCGGGCGGTTGCGAGTTGGGGCTCGCAGCCGCCACTAAACGCGGCCCCGGGACGGATAGCGGCGGGATGGAGTGGCCCCGTCCCGCCGCTATGAGGCAGTGTGTCTACTGGGGGGACCGATTGTCCCCCCGGGGGATGGGCGCGAAAGCGCGGGCACGGGGAGGATACCGGAAGAATGCTTCGAGCGATTCCCGGTATCCTCCCGAAGCGTGCCGAAGGGTCACCGTGGGGTTTTTAGTGGGTAGGTCCCGCGCCTGTCGTTGTACGGGCGCGGGGAATCCCACACACCCCTCCCACCTCTCCCCAAGGAGGTTTCCCCACGACAAAAAAAAAAAAAAAAAAAAAAAAGTAGTATGCTAGTAAGCTATCAGTAAGTTAGTAAGCAAGCCGAAATTTAGTAAGCTAGCACTGCGATAGTATGCGAGCAGTGAGCTAGTAAGGAAGCACTATGCTAGGGAAAAAGCTGGCAGCTAGTAAGCAACATGTAAGCTAGTAAGCAAGCAGCAGGCTAGTAAGGAAGCAATTAGCTAGTAAGGAACCAATGTGCTAGTAACCAAGCAGTAAGCTAGAAAGCAAGCAAGAAACCGGTAACCAAGCAGTAAGCTGGAAAGCCAGCATGAGGCTAGAAAAAAAGCAGTTACCTGTTAAGCAAGCTTCATGCTAGCAAGTAAGCAGGAAGCTAGTAGGAAAGTAGACAGCTATCAAAGGAGCAGTATGATTGTGAGCAAGCAGTAAGCTGGAAGTAAGCAGAAAGCTAGTAAGCGAGGAGTAAGCTAGTAAGCAAGCAGTGAGCTATTAAGCAAGCAGGGAGCTCGTAGGGAAGCAGTATGCTAGTAACTAAGCAGTTAGCTAGAAAGGAAGCAGTTAGAGGGATAGCAAGCAGTGAGCTATTAAGCTAGCAGGGATCTCGTAAGGAAGCACTATGCTAGGATACAAGCAGTAAGCTAGTAACCATCCAGTAAGGTAGTAAGCAAGCATCGGGCTAGTCAGAAAGCAGTAAGCTTGTAAGTATGCAGTGAACTGGTAGGAAAGCAATAAACTAGTAAGCAAGCAGTGAGCTAGTAAGGGAGCAGCATGCTAGTAGGCAAGCAGCTGGCTAGTAAGAGAGCAGTATGCCAGTAAGCAAGCAGTAAGGTAGTAAGCAAGTAGTAAGCTAGAAAGAATGCATCAAGCTAGTAAGGAAGCAGTAAGCTAGTAAGCGAGCAGGGACCAAGTAAGGAAGTAGTAAGGTAGTAAGCAAGCAGAAAGTTAGTAAATAAGATGTGAGCTAGTAAGCAAACAGCAGGCTAGTAAGCTAGCTGTTAGCTAGCAAGCAACCAGTAAGCTAGAAAGCAAGCAGCTGGCCAGTAAGAAAGCAGTCAGTTAACACATTGTACGCCGGTGGCATCTCAGACATTTAAAATCTGAGCGCCAGCACAGTATCGACCGCGTAAAGCCTAGGCGCCGGCATGATTCTCTTGTTGACGACCAATGAGTAGGTGAAGAAAATATTTAAAATTTTATACATTATTGTAAAACACTAAAATTGATTTACATATTCATTATATGCAATTTATCGATAACGAAAAATAGAAGCAAAATAAAAAATTTTAATTTATAATTATAAAAAAATACACCAGTTTTATTTGATGATTGATTATTACATATATATAATATAAACGGAAAGAAAAATATTAATATTTAAGAGATGTATGGTATTTTTCGAAACATTTTCCAAGATGTAAAGGTACTAGGCACAGAGAGCACATAAAGCTACTCTCGCTTCTTTTTTTGCTAGCAGAGCAAACTTTGCATGGACGTCGTACATATCGGTTTTTCCCAGATCCAATAATTCGAGTAACGTTATGCTTCTTTATATCACCCGATAGTCTCTGAGGGTGATCATATTTTGATGTGCGAGGTGTAGGAACTAATGCAGAAGTTCGTTCCACACAATCATTCGATACATCTTGAGTACTTGGATATTCCTCGATCCATAAACATGCAACAGCATGTAAAAATTTTTGATATTTTATAGTGTTACCATTGAACTCAACATATAATCTATATGTATTGAACAATGCGCAATTTAAAAGAAACAAAACTGTTTTCTTTGTCCATTTCACTGTTTTCCTCATAATGGAAAAATATGATAAAAACTGATCGGCCAAATCTACGCCCATCATATATTTGTTATAATCTATGACAGATTGAGGTTTTATAATTTCTTGTTTTGTTTTCCAATGTACTTTTTTTGTGTTTGTTAGTTCTCCCGAATGTATTGTAGAAACCATGTATACGATTTTGTGTTTTGACTTCCACGCCTGTACTAAAATTTCATTTTTTCTTTTAAATGTATAATCTCCAGTTTTTAATCTGATATGCTTCATAGATTCGGAAACACCTCTATTCGCTCTAATTGTACCGCAAACTCGTGTACCATTTTTCAGAAGCAATTCTGCGGTACAAATACTGTTATAATAATTATCCATATATACATGATACCCCAGTCCTATATGTTTATCGAGCAACGACATTATAGTTTGGCCCAGTTTTTTGCCATTCGCACAGTATATTTCCAAGTTGCAAATATATCCACTTTTAGCTTCACATAACATACGACACAGTAGGCCATACTTTATTATTTTTGTGGGATTGTACGTTTTTAAAGATAATTTTCCACGCCATGGAATAATGGATTCGTCAAGCGAAAGCTCCTTTTTCGGCGTGTATACTGATTTAAATTTATCTAATAAATAACTCAGTATTGGCTGAATCTTCCCGAGCTTATTAGAACCAGCTGTTGTACAATTATTTGAAAAATGCCATGTGTCCCAAATCTGGCGAAATCTGTTACGCGACATTACCGTGGAGAACGATGGTGTTTTGGTATAAAAGTCTGTGGACCAGTAATCATCTTTTCGATCTTTCTTTACTTGGCCCATCAATATAATCAAACCAAGAAATTTCTTCATGTCGCCTAGAGAAACATCTCTCCTCTTAGGCATTTTTTTACCATTACACATCTTGTCCTTATTCTGATGATAACAAATGTTTGATTCATTTACCATCAATTGAAATAAATCATTGCCAATAAACATTTCGACGATTTCTTTTATGCTCTGCTTATTAGCAGGAACAACCTTTGGACCAGATTCCGCAATAAAATCTGGTACGTTAGGAGCTTTATCAACATCTGACCATGATTCAGTGTCACTATGTGATTCTGTGAACATTTCACTATCAATTAGATCATCGGAATCACTGGAATACTGCAATGGAACAGTTCTTGTTCTTCTTTTTGGAATCACATCACTATCACTGTCCTCGACCTCTATATCAGAATCTTCTGATTGTATAAAATAATCTGAAAGAGGATCAGCGACATATACTCAGTAAATTCACTCATATTATAGGAGTAAAAATGCACAGAATAAGAAGGCCTATTATGCTGTTCAACTAAAAGCGTAAAGCCATGAAAAATGTACTGGCTACAGTATACGATGCTCAAGAGTGACTCTTGCAACAGCGTAGTCATGACAACAGCCAACAAATCGCCAAAGAAAAGAATGCTGTATTATCGCAGACCCAGCGCTGAAGCGGCAGACTTTGAAACCCGCGTTTTCACGGGGCCGGCGTTCAAGCGATAGACTTCGAAACCCGCGTTTCCGCGGGCCCGGCGCTCAAGCGATAGACTTCGAATCCCGCGTTTTCGCGGGGCCGGCGTACAATGTGTTAAGAAGTAAGCAGGAATGCAGTAAGAGTGCAGTTAGGTAGTAAGCAAGCAGTAAGCAAACAAGCATGCAGCACGCCAGTAAGCAAGCGGCAAGCTAGAAAGCATGTAGCAACATAGTAACCAAGCAGTAAGCTTCTAAGCAAGCAGTAAGCCAGTAAGCAAGCAGTAGGCTAGAAAGCAAGCAGTAAGCTGGTAAGATAGCAGGTAGCTAGTAAGCAAGCAGTAAGAGAGTGAGCAAGTAGAAACATAGTAAGCAAGCAGTGAGCTAGTAAGCGAGCAGGAAGCTAGTAAGGAAGCAGTATGCTAGTAAGCAAGCACTGAGTTAGTAACAAAGCAGTATGCTAGTAAGCAAGCAGCAGGCTAGTAAGAAAGCAGTTAGTTAGCACGGAAGCAGTAAGCTAGTAACAAAGCAGTATGTTAGTAACAAACCAGCCAGCTATTAAGCAAGCAGTAAGGCAAGTAAGCAAGCAGTAAGCTCGAAAGCAAGCAGCAACATAGTAAGCAAGCAAGGATGCGAATAGGCTAGCAGTAAGCTAGTAAGCAAGCAGCAGCCTAGTAAGAAAGCTGGTAGCTACTAAGAAAGCAGGAAGGTAGGAAGCAAGCAGTGAGCTAGTAAGCGTGCAGGAAGCTAGTAAGAAAGTAGTATGTCAGTAAGCAAGCAGTGAGCTAGTAAGCGGGTAGTGAGTTAGTAACAAAGCAATAAGCTAGTATGCATGCAGTAAGTTGGTAAGAATGTGGTTAGCTAGTAAGCAAGTAGTAAGCTAGTAAGCATGCAGTAAGCTACCAAGCAAGCAGTGTGCTAGTAAGAAAGCAGTAAGCTAGTAAGCATGCAGTAAGCTTGTAAGCAAGCAGTAAGCTTGTAAGCAAGCAGTAAGCTATTAAGACAGCAGATAGCTAGTAAACAGGTAGTAAGCTCGTAAGCAAGTAGTAAGTTGGTAAGCAAGCAGTGAGCTAGTAAGCGAGCAGGAAGCTAGTAAGGAGTCAGTAAGCTTGTAAGCAAGCAGTAAGCTGGTAAGAAAGCTGGTACCTAGTAAGGAGGTAGTAAGCTAGTTTGCAAGTAGTAAGATAGTAAGCAAGCAGTGAGCTAGTAAGCGAGCAGAAAGCTGGTAAGAAAGCAGGTACCTAGTCAGGAGGTAGTAAGCTAGTATGCAAGTAGTGAGATAGTAATTAAGCAGTGAGCTAGTAAGCAAGCAGGAAGCTAGTAAGGAAGCAGTATGCTAGTATGCAAACAGCAGGCTAGCACAAATGCAGTTAGTTGGTAAGGGAGCCGTAGCTTTGTAGCAAAGCAGTAAGCTGGAAAGCAAGCAGTAAGCTAGTAAGGAAGCACTTAGCTAGAAAGCAAGCAGCAGGCTAGTAAGCAAGCAGTAAGCTTGTAAGCAGGCAGCAAGCTGGTATGCAAGCAGTGAGCTAGTAAGCAACCCGTAAGCTAGTTAGTAGCAGTAAGTTGGTAAGGAGGAAGTTAGCTAGTAAGGAAGTAGTAAGCTAGTAAGCAAGCAGAAAGCTAGTAAGCAAGCAGTGAGCTAGTAAGAAAGCAGTATACTAGTAAGCAAGCAGTAAGCTAGTAAGCAAGCAGAGGGCTAGTAAGCAAGCAGCAAGCAAGTAAGCAAGCATTAAACGGTTAAGCTAGCAGTAAGCTATTAAGCAGCCAGCAAGCTAGTAAACAAGCAGTGTGCTAGTAGCAAAGCAGTAAGTTAGGAAGAATGCAGCAATGTAGTGAGATAGCAGTGAAGTAGTCAGCAAGCAGTAAACTAGTAAGGGAGCAGCAGGCTAGAAAGTGTGCAGTCAGTTAGTAAGGGAGCTGTAGGCTAGTAAGCAAGCCCTAATTTAGGAAGCAAGCAGTAATCTTGTAAGGAAGCAGTGAGTCAGTAAGCGAGCATGGAGGTAGTAAGGAAGCGGTATGCTGGTAAGGACGCAGTAATCTAGTAACCAAGCAGCAGGCTAGTAAGCATGCAGTGAGTTAGATAGCATGCAGTGAGCTAGTAAGCGAGGAGGAAGCTAGTAATGAAACAATATGACAGTGAGCATGCTGTAAGCTAGTAAGCATCAAGTAAGCTTGTAAGCAAGCAGCAGGATAGTAAGAAAGCAATTAGTTAGTAGGAAAGCAGGATGCTAGTAAGCGAGGGGGAAGCTAGCAAGGGAGCAGTATGCTAGTAATCAAGCAGTAAGCTAGTGAGCAAGCTACAAGCAAGTAAGATGTAGTTAGCTGTTAAGCAAGCAGTAAGCCAGTAAGCCATCAGTAAGCTAGTAAGCAAGCAGTAATCTTGTAAGCACGCAGTAAGATAGAAGGAAAGCAGTTAGCTAGTAAGACAGCGGTATGCCAGGAAGCAAGCAGTATGCTAGAAAGCAAGCAGCAAGCTAGTTAGCAAGCAATAAGCTAGAAAGCAAGGAGCAGGCTAGCAAGGAAGCAGTCAGCTATTGAGCAAGCTGCAATCTAGTAAGCAAGCAGTAATCTTGTAAGCAAGCAGTGGGCTAGTAAGTGAGCAGGGAGCTAGATTGGAAGCAGTATGCTAGAAAGCAATCAGCAGGCTAGTAAGAAATCAGTTAGCTATTGAGCAAGCTGCAAACTAGTAATCAGGCAGTAGTCTTGTAAGCAAACAGTGGGCTAGTAAGCTTGCAGGGAGCTAGTGAGGAAGCAGTATGCTAGTAAGCGAGAAGTAAGATAGTAAGAAAGCATTATGCTATTAAGCAAAGAGTAAGCTAGTAAGGAAGCAGTATGCCAGTATGCCAGCAGTAAGCTCGAAAGCAAGCTGCAAGCTGCAAGCAAGCCGGAAGCGAGTAAGCTATCAGTAAGCTAGTAAGCAAGCAGTAATCTAGTAAGCAAGCTGTAAGCTGGTAATAAAGCAGTTAGCTAGTAAGGAAGTAGTATGATAGTAAAAAAGCAGTAAGCTAGAATGCAAGCAGGGAGCTAGTAAGGAAGCAGTATTGGTAAAAAGCTGATGCTTCTAACGACGAGGTCCGGATAGAGGTACAGCAGTTTTCAGGGAAAATTATTACGGGCGTCAGGTTTTCTTTTCGTCGGCCTTCTGCGCCGACCTTTTATTAGAAAGTAAAATTGAAATAAAAAATAACAATCGAAAACCAAAAAGAATTATAAATTATCTATAATTGTGCTGGGACGTTGCCTGCCTCGTCTCTGCCGGTCGCCGAACTCGCCGGGTTGCGGTAGGCCAAGGTTCCTATAATCAGAAAAACACGGCTATGTGTTAGATACACGTAAACACGTTATACGTATCTATGCCGCGTTTGTGTCCTCACGCTCCTGGCTTCGGGATTCGAACGTATAGGAGCGGAGAATTACGCTCGCTCGTAATATACGAGCTCGCTAGTGGACTGTATATTTAATTTTGGCTTTTGATAAAGAATCAATTCCTCATCTACGCCGTCTGCAGTCGATTACCTTGTGGACGGGATTGCAAGTGGAGGTTGTAAGGCTCCAAATGCACTTTTCCCGTGAGTCTGTCCACTGAGTCTACGCGTCGGAATGCAGTGCAGTGCAACAGCCCAACCGTCGAACTATGGCTGCTCTTGGCTGCTTCAACAGGCGACTTATTGGTCAGGGGTTACACTACGGAGCCCGACTAAACGTGGTTCACTGCACGTTGCACATCTATTCGTTGCACTTAGCAGTATTTGAACCACGTGGGGGCCTGACCCACGACTCCGTTACTCCTCCGCACAGGTGCTCCTCTAAACGCTACACCGGCGGGATCTGTAGGAGTAAGGACTCGCAGGCCGGAAAAGTCAGGCGTCCTTTGTGGACGTCGACCCGACTACAATGGATCCACCTGGATGGTTCATCACGTAGGTGCCTCTCTTTGGTGTCTCCTCAGCCTGGCGGTAATCACATGAAAATTGAAGCGTAATTTTGCCAACTTTCTTATGTCTCGATCGTTTACACGATCGAGACGACCGCTCAATTCTGCACGGAGGGATCGAACACCTTACTGGTGTATATTCTCGATCACTCCACAGGATATAAAACACCTTATTGGTGTATTTTCTCGGTCTCCTGTCGCAAGACTGATTTCGTGGAATCTCGATTTGGGAAATCCCATACAAGATTCCGGGGCGTACTTGACCGAATCTAAACCGATCCGTTTGTCAAGGAAAAGGCGGACTATTTCCACACTTTTCTCGAGTTTTATCGAATTCTCAGCTGTGCGAGGTCAATCAGTGGACCCGCACCAGACTGAACATCTACTCTTTACACCCTTTAACTACAGGCAGAATCGTTCTGAATATTAAACAATGAGAACTTTCCTTTTGTAAATCTTTCCGTTTGAGTGCAATCGGGAGCCGATCCGCTCTAGTTGGAAGTCTACGTAGGACTGCGCGGATTGACAGCCGAAGACGCGGCCGCGTTACTCTAATTAGTCGTTACGCGGCGCTGTCTAAATTTCGGCGGTCTTTCTCCGTCTAATTCATAACGCACTACTCTCTCACGGTACTGACGCCATCAACACCGATAGGACACTCGAATCGAAGGTAATGAGCCGTTACCGATGCCAGAAAAACTAGTAATAAACGCGTTTTTCTATCACAGCTCGCTGTACAAATTCTCTTAGAGATAATCTCCCGATTATTGTACGCTAACAGGATTAATGGTAATCGCGGCCGAGGACAATCGCTCGGCATTATGCAAATCGTTAAACATACCGCCCCCCTTGCACGGCTCGTGCAATGAACCAGGGAGCGATAGTACCGATCGGCCAAGATCCGAGTGAGAGTAGGCGAGTACACAATTAAAATATGTAATGTACTTACAATTTTTGGACGGTCCAGCAGACTTTTTTCCCTGCATCATCTGAGCTAGCAAGAAAGCAGCATGCTAGTAATCAAGCTGTAAGCTAGTAAGCGATCAGGAATCTAGTAGGGAAGTAGTATGCTAGTAAGCAAGCAGTAAGATAGTAAGAAAGCAGTTAGCTAGTAAGAAAGCAGTATGCTATTGAGCAAGCAGTAAGCTAGTAAGGAAGCAGTATGCCAGTATACCAGCAGCAAGCGCGAAAGCAAGCAGCGGGCTAGTAAGCTAGCAGTAAGCTAGTAAGCAAGCAGTAAGTTAGTAGGCATGAAGTGAGCTAGAAGGCGATCAGGAAGCTTGTAGGGAAGCAGTATGCCAGAAAACATGCAGTAAGATAGTAAGAGAGCAGTTAGCTACTAAGGAATAAGTATGCTATTAAGCAAGCAGTAAGCAAGTAAGGAAGCACTATGCCAGTATATCAGCAGTAAGCTCGAAAGCAATCTGCAGGCTAGCAAGCATGCTGGAAGCAAGAAAGCTCGCAGTAAGCTAGTAAACCAGCATTAATGTAGTAAGCAAGCAGTGAGCTAGTATACAAGCAGGAAGCTGGTAAGGCAGCACTAAGTTAGAAAGCAAGCAGAAGGCTAGTAAGCGAGCAGGAAGCTAGTAATGAAGCAGTATGCTAGCAGGCAAGCAGTAAGGTAGTAAGAAAGCGCTAAGAAGGTAAGCAAGTAGTGAGCTAGTAAGCAACCAGTAAGCTAGAATGTAAGCAGGAACCTAGTAAGGAAGCAGTATGCTAGAATGCAAGCAGCGGGCTGGCAAGCAAGCAGCAAGCTAGTAAGCAAGCAATTTGCTAGAAAGCAAGGAGCAGGCTAGTAAGAAAGGAGTTATCTAGTAAGCAAGCAGTTAGCTAGTAAGGAAGCACTAACCTAGAAAGCAAGCAACAGGCTTGTGACCAAGCAGAAAGCGAGTAAGCTAGCTCTAAGCTAGAAGCAAGCAGGAGGCTTGTAAGCAAGCAGTAAGCGTGTAAGCTAGCAGCAAGCAAGTAAGCAAGCAGTAAACTAGAAAGCAAGCATCATGCTAGTAAGCAAGCAGTAAGATAGCAAGCAACAAGTAAGCTAGTAAGCAAGAACCTGACTAGTAAGAAAGCAAGTAGGTAGTAAGAAGGCAGTATGCCAGTATGCCAGCAGTAAGCTCGAAGGCAAGCTGCGAGCTAGCAAGCAAGCAGGAAGCGATTAAGCTGGCAGTAAGCTAGTAAGCAAGCACTAACCTAGTAAGCTAGCAGTGAGCTAGTAAGCAACCAGTAAGCTAGTAAGCAAGCTGTAAGCTAGGAAGTAAGCAGTAATCTGGTAAGTAAGCAGTAATCTGTTAAGCATGCAGTAAGCGGGCATGAAAGCAATTAGCTTGTAAGAAAGCTGTAAGCTAGTATGCAAGCAGTGAGCTAGTAGGAAAGCAATTAGATGGTAAGCAAGCATTCACCTAGTGGGCAAGCAGTTAGCTAGTAAGCGAGGAGGAAGCTAGTAAGCAAGCTGTATGCTAGGAAGTAAGCAGTAATCTGGTAAGTAAGCAGTAATCTGTTAAGCATGCAGTAAGCGGGCATGAAAGCAATTAGCTTGTAAGCAAGCTGTAAGCTAGTATGCAAGCAGTGAGCTAGTAGGAAAGCAATTAGATGGTAAGCAAGCATTCACCTAGTGGGCAAGCAGTTAGCTAGTAAGCGAGGAGGAAGCTAGTAAGGAAGCACTAAGCTAGTAAGCAAGCAGGAAGCTGCTAAGGGAGCACTAAGTTAGATAGCAAGCAACGGGCTAGTAAGCGACCTCTCGCTGGCCACAGTAGTTGGCAAGATGGTGGCCAGCGAGATGACATGGCAAGTGGTGGCCTCCTTCTGTCAGGTAGTTATGTCACAGAAGGAGGCCGCCGAGCCGGCGCGCGAGCAGGCCGCGCATCCAGCTCGAAGATGGAGGGCTCCTGAAGAGGTGGGTGGCCCGTTAACTTTCAACTCCGGCCACCACGTCGATGGCCGGGGGACGGACGGGCCGCCGGTGTGGGCTGCAGATGCTCGGCGATAGGGCCCCGCGCACCGAAGGCAGCCCCGTGGCCGCGGGCGTTGGGTGACTTGGCGTCTGCGGCGGGGAAAATGGGGGGGGGGGAGGGACACTGTCGATTCCCCCGGGATGAGCATCGAAAGGCAAGGCGCGGCGAGGGACACTGTGATGTATCACTAGAGTTCCCGGTCACCCGCCGCAGCGCCCGAGGACGGTCACCGTGAGGTTTTAGCCGGTAGGAGTTCGGCACTACCCCGAGGCCCTCCCCTACTTAAGGGCCTCGGGGTGTCCATGAGGATTTCCCCTACTTAAGGGCCTCGGGGTGTCCATGAGGATTTCCCCACATAAAAAAAAAAAAAAAATAAAAAAAGCGGGCTAGTAAGCGAGCTGGAAGCATGTAAGCAAGCAGTGAGCTAGTAAGCGTGCAGGGAGCTAGTGACAAAGCAGTAATCCAGTAAGCAACCGGTATACAAGTAAGAAAGCAGTTAGCTAGTAAGCAAGTAGTAAGCCGGTAGGCATGCTGTAAGCTAGAAAGCAAGCAGCAGGCTAATAAGCATGCAATAAGCGAGCAAGCTAGCAGTGAGCTGGGAAGCAAGCTGTGAGCTTGGAAACGTGGTGGAAGCTAGCAAGGAAGCAGCATGATAGTAAGCAAGCAGTAAGCTAGTAAGCAACAAGGAAGATAGTAGGCAAGCAGTAAGCAGGTAGGAAAGCAGTTAGCTAGTAAGCGAGCAGTATGCTACAAAGCAAACAGCAAGTTAGTAAGAAAGCAGTAAGCTAGAAAGGAAGCAGCAAATCTCGGAAGCAAGCATCAGGCTAGTAAGAAAGCAGTTAGCTAGTAAGCAAGGAGTATGCTGGAAAGCAAGCAGTAAGCTAGTAAGAAAGCAGTGAGCTATAAAGGAAGCAGCAGGATAGTAAGAAAGCAGTTAGATATTAAGCAAGCAGTAAGTGTGTAAGCTAGCAGTGAGTTAGTAAGCAAGCAGTAAGCTAGGATACAAGCAGTGAGCTAGTAAGCGAGGAGGATGCTAGTAAGCAAGCAGTAAGCATGTAAGCAAGCAGTGAGCTAATAAGCGTGCTGTGAGATAGTAAGCGAGCAGGAAGCTAGTAAGGAAGCAGTATACTAGTAAGCAATCAGCGGGCTAGTAAGCAAGCAGTAAGCTGGTAAGCAGCCAGTGTGCTAGTAGGCGAGGAGCAAGCTAGTAAGCAAGCAGTAAGCTAGTAAGCGAGCAGGGTCCTTTTAAGGGAGCAGAATGCTACTAAGCATTCAGTTAGCTAGTAAGCATCCAGTAAGATAGTAAGCAAGCAGGAAGCTAGTAAGGAAGCAGAAAGTTAGAAAGTAAGCAGCGGGCTGGTATGCAAACAGTGAGCGAGTAAGCGTGCTGTAAGCTAGTAAGCAAGCAGTAAGGTAGTAGGCAAGCAGCTGGCTAGTAAGAAAGCAGTATGCCAGTAAGCAAGCTGTATGCTAGAAAGGAAGCAGCAAGCTAGTAAGCAGGCAGTAAGCTAGAAAGCAAGCTGCTGGCTAGTAAGCTAGCGGTAAGCTAGTAAGCAAGCTGTCAGCTAGTAAGCGAGGAGTAAGCTGGTAAGCATGCAGTGAGCTAGTAACCGAGCAGGGAGCTAGTAAGGAAGCATTATGCTAGTAAGCAACCAGTAAGATATTAAGCAAGCAGGAAGCTAGTAAGGAAGCAGTATGTTAGAAAGCAAGCAGCTGGCTAGTAACCAAGCAGTAAGCTAGTAGGCAAGCAGTGAGCTAGTATCAAGCAGTATGCTAGTAAGCGAGCAGGGTCCATGTATGGGAACAGAATGCTACTAAGCATCCAGTTAGCTAGTACGCAGGCAGTAAGATGGTAAGCAAGCAGGAAACTGGTAAGTAAGCAGTATGTTAGAAAGCCAGCAGCGGGCTAGTACGCAAGCAGTAAGCGTGTAAGCTAGCTGTAAGCTAGTAAGCAAGCAGTAAGATAGTAGGCCAGGAGTGAGCTAGTAAGAAGGCAGTAAGATAGTAGGCAAGCAGTGAGGTAGAACGCAAGCAGGAGGCTAGTAAGAAAGCAGCTAGCGAGTAAGCAAGCAGTTAGCTACTAAGCAAGTAGTAATCGAGTAAGCTAGCAGCTAGCTAGTAAGCAAGCAGCGAGCTAGTAAGAGAACAGTTAGCTAGTGTTAATGCGCAGACGAAAAGAGGCGCGGACAAGGAACAGGGACGCGAGGAATGGCGGAGTAATTCACACAGTCGCAAATTTATTGTAAGATTGCACAACGTTCACACTGCGGCAAGCGTAACTGGGACGCGATGGGCACGTGTCCGATAACAGTTTCGAGGGTAACTCCCTAGGAGAATGTGCCAGGGCAACGACGGTCCGTTTTCGATATCACTTACAATCGGATCGACAGCTTGGATCGTTCTGCCGTTACAGGATCGCGCACGACAAACCGTTGATCTTCGAAATCTCATCCATAGATCGGTGACGGTCGCGCCAACCATCGGCACGCATGACACGCTCTCGCAACACTCATTCACTCTCTCTCACGCAATACACACCTCTCGCACCTTAATCTAAACACGAAGACGGTACAATAAACGTATTTCTACAACTTATCCTAATTCTTATACCTTATTCTAAACATGCCGCCCGCCTCGGCCGCGTGAAGCGCGACCGATGCCCCTTAGGGATTTTCACCGCCCGCCGTCACGCTGTCGGAGTCCTCCGCGACCGGCAGGAGGACCAGGCGAGTGATAGGTCGCTCAAATTCTCCGCGCGACATGCGGATGAAGACAACGCGGACTCGCCCATCTCGACCGGGGTGTGCTCGGACTATTCGTCCTAACCTCCACTGACCCGGGGGATGATTGTCCTCCCTCATGACCACGAGGTCGTTGGGTTGGAAGTCGCGCGCTGGCCGGGACCGCCGATATCGCTGCTGAAGGGACTGCACGTAGTCGCGCTGCCACCGCTTCCAAAAATGATCGCGCATTCGGGTGACGAGCTGCCAACGGGAGAGCAGCGACTTCGCCGCTGCTTCGGGAACGCGAAGCGGAAGCGCTAGCAGGGGGCCGCCGATTAGTAAATGTTCCGGAGGGGGTGCCGCACTATCGTCCACATCTGTCGACAGGGGTGTAAGTGGACGCGAATTTAGAGGAGGAGGTCGCCCGCCTCAGAGCATTGGTCGCGGGTATTTGCGACGCGGCGATGCCTCGGGTCGGGCGGGCTTCTCCTCGCCGGGCGGTGTACTGGTGGTCGGACGCGATCGCGGAGTTGCGAGTCGCGACTGTCCGCGCCCGACGCCAGTACACCCGCGCGCGCCGTCGACAACGTACAGGCGACGGCGTGGCGCGAGCGAGGGCAGCTGATGACCTGTATGGAGCATACCGCGTGGCGCGGGTTGCTCTGCAGGTCGCCATCAAACGGGCCAAGACCCAGGCATGGAAGGAGCTCCTCCAGACCCTTGATGACGATCCATGGGGGCGCCCATATAAGGTGGTGCTGAATAAGCTCCGCCCGTGGGCGCCCCCCGTCACCGAGGGTCTTGAACCCCGGCTGCTGGAGGACGTAGTCAATACACTCTTCCCAATTGGGGAAAGGGGACCGCGTCCTCCGGCGGCGGCGGCTGTCCCAGTGGAGTGGACGGCCGAGCTGGGGGTCACGCAGGAGGAGCTGGCAGCGGCCATCAGACGGCTCGGGGTTCGTAACACGGCCCCGGGTCCGGATGGTGTGCCCGGCCGGGTTTGGGTCTTGACCCAGGGCGTCCTTGGGGCCGACCTCAGGCGGTTGTTCGACCGCTGCCTGAGGGACGGGCGATTCCCCCCCAGTTGGAAGGTGGCGAGGATGGTCCTCCTCCGGAAGGAGGGTCGGCCCGCGGAGTCTCCCTCCGCATACCGGCCCATTTGTCTCCTCGACGAGGTGGGCAAGCTCTTCGAGCGGGTGATTGCTGCCCGCCTCGTCGAGCACCTGTCGCGGGGTGATCCCGGTCTGGCCGACTGCCAGTTCGGTTTCCGGGGGGGCCGATCGACTATCGACGCGATAGGTCGTGTGAGGGCCCTCTCGGAGGCGGCCGTCTCCCGGGGAGGGGTGGCATTGGCAATATCCTTGGATATTGCCAATGCCTTTAACACCCTCCCCTGGGAAGAGATAAGGAGGGGACTCGAATATCATCGGGTCCCCCCTTGTCTCAGGGCGGTCGTCGGGGATTATCTCCGCGGCAGGTGGATCGAGTATCCGGGCTGGGATGGTGATATGCGGAGGGAGGTGTACTGCGGTGTTCCGCAGGGGTCGGTCCTCGGGCCACTCCTGTGGAACATCGCGTACGACTCGGTGTTGCGGGCCGGCCTCCCCGACGGCGTCAGCACGGTGTGTTATGCGGATGACACACTGGTGCTGGCCGTCGGGGCGCACTGGGGGAGGGCCATGCGTCGCGCGGAGGAGGGGTCGCAACGCGTCGTCGACCGGATCAGGGGGATGGGGATGACGGTGGCGGTCCATAAGACCGAGGTGATTGCGTTTCATTCACCTCGGCAGGATCCGCCACCCCCTCTGATTCGGGTGGGTGGGGCTGACATCGAGGTGAAGCCCCAGATCAGGTATCTAGGGCTGATCCTCGATAGCCACTGGCGTTTCGAGGAGCATTTCCGCTGCCTGGTCCCCCGGTTGGAAAGGATGGTTGCGGCTCTGGGCCGGATCCTGCCCAACCTGGGGGGCCCGGCGGGCCGAGTTCGTCGCCTCTATGTGGCAATGGTCCAGTCGGTGGCCCTATACGGGGCCCCCGTCTGGGCGGACGACCTGGCTGCCTCCCGGCGCAGCGTGACTATGCTGCGCCGGGTGCAGAGGCGCATGGCGCTCAGGGTCGTCCGCGGGTATCGGACCATGTCACATGAGGCGGCGACGGTTCTAGCGGGGATGCCGCCCATGGACCTGCTCGCGCGGTCGCACGCGGTGATGTACCGGCACCGCGTCGACCGTCGAGCGGGGGTGGGGGCGGTCCCGGGCGGGCAGGAACCTGCTTGGGGCGATTTGAAGCGCCAGGCCCGGCAGTTCGCGGTGCTCGCGTGGCAGGAGCGGTTGGCCCTGCCAACCGCGGGTCACCGGACAGTCGGGGCTGTTCGGCCACTCGTGAGTGAGTGGCTGGACAGAGGCCATGGAAGCCTCACTTACCGGATGGCACAGGTATTTCCCGGGCATGGCAGCTTCGGAAGATACCAGTGCCGGATAAGGAAGGAGCCGACGGCGCGTTACTGCCATTGTGACGCCGAGCAGGACACGGCTGATCATACCCTCCAGGTATGCCCAGCGTGGGAGGGGGAGCGCCGTGTCCTGGTCGGCGTCATAGGGCGGGATGTCTCGCTGCCGGGTGTGGTGCGCGCCATGCTCGGCAGCGAGGACAAGTGGAGGGCCGTGGCCTCCTTCTGCGAGAACGTAATGTTGCAGAAGGAGGCCGCGGGGAGGGAGCGCGAGCTTCAGCGGCGCGCTGAGGCTCGCGCTCGTATGGTGGCTCGAGGGCGTCGCCCAGGCGCCAGGCGTCGCGGGCGGCCGCCTTTGCGCGGCGGATGACCCTGGCTGGGAGGGGGGCCCTGAGGGGAGCCTCCTCCCGCCAGACGGCGAAGGGTCGGACCGGGTGGGTCCGGCCCACGGGGAGGCACCCTCGGTGGCCTGGAGTGGCCATGAGCTCCCGGCCGCCGAGGAGTGGAAACGGGGTCGCAGGCGGTTGCGAGTTGGGGCTCGCAGCCCGCCACTAAATGCGGCCCCGGGACGGATCGCGGCGGGATGGAGTGGCCCCGTCCTGCCGCTATGAGACAGGGTGTCTGCCAGGGGGACCGTTTGTCCCCCCCGGGGATGGGCGCAAAGCGCGGGCACGGCGAGGATACCGGAAGAATGCTTCGAGCGATTCCCGGTATCCTTCCAAATCGTGCAGATGTGTCACCGTGGGGTTGTTAGTGGGTAGGTCCCGCGCCCGTCATTCTACGGGCGCGGGGAATCCCACACACCCCTCCCGCCACACCCCAAAGGGGTGGAAGGGAATCTTTCGAAGATTTTCCCCACGACAAAAAAAAGAAAAAAAGTGGCAAGTAAGAAATCAGTATACCAGTATGCAAGCAGTAAGCCTGGAAGCAAGCAGAAATCTAGTAATATAGCAGTAGGTTAGTAACAATGCAGTAAGTTAGTAACAAAGCAGTATGCTGGAAAGCATGCAGGAAGCTAGTAAGGAAGCATTTGGCTAATAGAGAAGCAGTAAGAAAATATAGAAGCAGTAAGTTAGGAAGAATGCAGGAATGTAGTAAGAGAGCAGTTAAGTAGTAAGCTTGGAGTAAGCTACTAAGCATGCAGTAAGCTAGTTAGCAAGCAGTAATATTGTAAGCAACCAGTATGCTAGTAAGCAAGCAGTAAGCTGGTAAGAATTCAATTACCTAACAAGCAACCTGTATGCTAGCATGCGAGCAGTGAACTAGAAAGCGAGCAGGGAGCTTGTAAGGAATCGGTAAGCTAGAAAGCAAGCATTAAGCTAGTAAGCTAGCATTGAGCCAATAAGTGAGGAGGAAGCTAGTAAGGACGCTATATGCTAGAAGGCATGCAGTAAGCTAGGAAGGAAGCAGCAAGCTTGTAAACAAGCAGGAAGCTAGTATGGAAGCATTCGGCTAGTAAGAGAGCAGTTAGTTAGTAAGAAAGCGGTAAGTTAGGAAGAATGCAGGAGAGTATTACGAAGGCAGTTAGGTAGTAACTAAGCAGTAAGGTTGAAAGAAAGCAGTTAGATATTGCGTTGGCAGTAAACTAGTGGTCAAGCAATAAGCTGGTAAGCATGCAGCAGGCTAGTATGCAAGCAACAAGCTAGTAAGCAAGCAGTAAGCTAGTAAGCAAGCAGTAATTCTGAATGCATGAGGTAAAGTGGCAAGCAAGCAGTGAGTTTGTAAGCGTGCTGAGAGATTGTAAGGAAGCAGTATGCTGCAAAGCATGCAATTAGCTAATAAGTAACCAGTAACCTAGTAAGCAAGCAGTAAGCTGTCATAAAAACGATTAGCTTGAAAGCTAGCAGCAAACAAGTAGGCAAGCAGTGAGCTAGTAAGCGAGGAGTAAGATAGTAAGCAAGCAGTAAGCAAGGAAGCAAGCAGTAAGCATGTAAGCTATCTGCAGGCTAGTAAGGAAGCAGTTAGCTTTTCAAAAGCAGCAATATTGTAAGAAAGCAGTAATCTTGTAAGCAAGCAGTGGGCTAGTAAGGGAGAAGGGCTCTAGTAAGGAAGCAGTGAGCTAGAAAGCAATCAGCAGGCTAGTAAGAAAGCAGTTAACTATTGAGCATGCAGCAAGCTAGTAAGCAAGCAGTAACCTTGTATGCAAGCAGTGGGCCAGTAAGCGAGCAGGAAGCAATGAGGAAGCAGTATTCTAGTAAGCAAGCTACAAGCTAATAAGTAAGCAGTAATCTGGTAAGCAAGCTGTAAGCGGGCATGGAAGCAATTAGCTTGTGTGCAAGCAGTAAGCTACTATGTAAGCCGCGAGCTAGTATGCGAGGAGGAAGCATGTAAGGAAGCAGTATGCTAGTGAGCTTGAAGTAAGCTAATATGTAAGAACGAAGCTAGTTAGCGAACAGAAATCTAGTTGGGAAGCAGTATGCTGATAAGCAAGCAGTTAGTTAGGAAGAATGCAGGAAAGTAGTTGGAAAGCTGTTAGGTAGAAAACAGGCAGTAAGCTAGTAAGCAAGCAGTTAGATAGTGTGCATGCAGTTTGCTAGTAAGCAAGCAGTACGCTTATAAGCAAGCTGTAAGCTAGTAAACATCCAATGAACTACTAAGAAACCAATTAGCTAGTAAGCAAGCAGTAGCCTGGTGTGCAAGCTATTAGCTAGTAAGCGAGGAGGAAGCTAGTAAGGAAGCAGTATACTCGTAAGCAAGCAGTATGCTAGAAGCAAACTGTTAGCTTCTAAGCAAGCAGTAAGCGAGTAAGCTAGCAGTAGGCTAGGAAGCAAGGAGCAGGCTAGTAAGAATGCAGTTATCTTGTAACCAAGCTGTAAGCTAGTAAGCAAGCAGTACGCAGGAATGCAAGATGCAGGCTAGCAAGAAAGCAGTTAGCTATTGAGCAAACAGTAAACTAGTATGCAAGCAGTATGCAAGTAAGTAACCAGTATGCTAGTGTGGTGTGTGTGTGTATGGTATGTGTGAATCATCAAGCTTGTAACCTAGCAGTGAGCTAGAAAGCAAGCAGTAAGCTAATAAGCAAGCAGTAAGCTAGTAAACACGCAGTGAGCAAGTAAACACGCAGTGAGCAAGTAAGTGAGCAGGAAGTTAGTAGGCAAGCAGTAAGCTGGTAAGGAAGCAGTTATCTAGTAAGCCAGTAGTAAGCTAGTGAGCAAGCAGCAGGCTACTAAGAATGCAATTAGCTAGTTGCAAAACAGTATGCCAGTAAGGAGACAGTATGCTAGTAAGCAAGCTGTAAGCTAGTAAGCAAGCAGTATGCTAGTAAGCAAGCAGTAAGCTAGTAAACACGCAGTGAGCAAGTAAACACGCAGTGAGCAAGTAAGTGAGCAGGAAGTTAGTAGGCAAGCAGTAAGCTGGTAAGGAAGCAGTTATCTAGTAAGCCAGTAGTAAGCTAGTGAGCAAGCAGCAGGCTACTAAGAATGCAATTAGCTAGTTGCAAAACAGTATGCCAGTAAGGAGACAGTATGCTAGTAAGCAAGCTGTAAGCTAGTAAGCAAGCAGTAAGCTAGTAAGCAAGCAGTGAGCTAGTAAGCGAGCAGGAGGCTAGTAAGCAAGCAGTAAGCTAGTAAGCATGCAGTAAGCTAGTAAGCGTGCAGGAAGCTAGTAGGGAAGCAGTATGTTAGTAAGCAAGATGTAAGCTAGTAAGTAACCAGTAAGTTCGTAAGCAAGCAGTAAGCTGGCATGAAAGCAATAGGGTTGTAAGCAAGCAGTAAGGTAGTATGCGAGCAGTGAGCTATCAAGAAAGCAGTATGCTAGTAAGCAAGCATTAAGCTGGAAAGCACGCAAGGAAGCTAGTAAGCCTGCAGTAAGCTAGTGGGCAAGCAGTAAGCTAGTAAGCAAGCAGTAAGCTAGTAGACATGAAATGAGCTAGTAAGCGAGGAGAAAGCTAGTAAGGAAGCGGTAAGCTTCTAAGAAAGAAGTAAGATAGAAGGCAAGCAACGAGCTACTAGGCAAGCAGTAAACTAGTAAGGAAGCAATAATATAGAAAGCAAGCAGCAAGCTAGTAAGCAAGCAGTAAGCTACTAGGCAAGCAGTAAGCTAGTAAGCAAGCAGAAAGCTACTAGGTAAGCTGTAAGCTAGTAAGCAAGCAGTAAGCTAGTAGGCAAGAAATGAGCTAGTAAGTGATCAGGAAGCTAGTCGGGAAGCAGTATGCCAGTAAACAGCATGTGTGCTTGTTGGAAACATGTAAGCTGGTTAGCAAGCTGCACGCATGTAAGCAATCAGTGAGCTAGTAAGCGAGGAGGCATTTAGAAAGCAAGCAGGAAGCTAGTAAGCAAGCAGTGAGCTAGTGAGGAAGCGTTTAGTTAGTAACGAAGCAGCAAGCTAGTAAGCAAGCAGTAAGCAGGTAAGCATTGAGTATGCTAGTAAGCAAGCAGTAAATTAGTAAACTAGCAATAAGCTTGTGACCAAGCAGCAAGATAGTGAGCAAGCAGTGAGCTAGAAAGTATGCAGCAGGCTAGTAAGAAAGCTGTAAGCTAGTAAGCATGCAGTATGCTAGTAAGCAGGCAGTAAGCTGGTACGCAAGCAGCGAGCTAGTAAGCATCCAGTAAACCAGTAAGCAAGCTGTAAGCTGGTAACAAAGCAATGAGCTAGTAAGAAAGCAGTATACTAGTAAGGAAGCAGTAAGCTAGAAGGCAAGCAGCAAACTAGTAAGCAAATAGTAAGCTAGTATGGGAGCAGAGAGCTAGTAAGGGAGCATAATGATAATAAGCAAACAGTAAGCTAGTAAGCAAGCAGCTGGCTAGTAAGAAAGCAGTATGCTTCTGAGCAAGCAGTAAGCTAGTAAGCAAGTAGTAAGCTAGTAAACAACCAGTAAGCTTGTAAGCAAGTTGAAAGCTAGTACGCAGGCAGTAAACTTCTAAAGAAGCTGTAAGCTGGTAGGCAATCAGTAAGCTAGTAAGGAAGCAGTAATCTAGGAAGAAAGCAGCAAGCTAGTATGCAACCTTCTGGGTCTGTGCCCGGCAATCGTCGGCCGCAGTAAGGGGCGTAGCGACCCCGAGGTACCTGATGCTTATCATACCGTTAGCCTCCTGTTGGTCGTCACACCGACGCATGCACAATTCCTTCTTTGGTTTTGTGAATGGTACGTGACGGCAGGAGGAACGGGGGCCTTGGCTTAGCCGCCCGGGCCGGAGTATGGCGACTCTATAAAATCGTCCTAGAATCCTAAGCTATGGTGCGCGGCGATGGGATGCATGGTTGTGGGAGAAGGCCCAATCCCAAGCGACCACCCCCGGGGACACCTGCTGAACCCCCGGATTATTAGGCTTGCCCGGGTATGGCGGCTCTGCCCGGGTGGACCTTTTCTCCGACCTACGCGTGGGAACTAAATGGATTTTCATAACAAAACGGGGTTGAGGCGGGTTATTGCGGGGAGGGCGGTCGCAGACGGTGTTGGGGCTGGGGTGACGGCGCTCGCACCTCACTCAGCGCCTGGCCCGGCTTCGTGGAGGGCGCAGGAGGACAACGAGACTGCTTCGGAATGACTGCGTTTCTCTCCAAGAGGAAGCGGACGGGGCAGGCCGTCTCCGGAGTGGGTAGGGCAATGAACCCGGTGGTAATGGTGAGTTGCCTCAGGGAAGAGTTAATCGAGGAGATTTCCGAGAGGATATCCTCGTCTCTGGAGCTGGTGGAGAAGGTGGCCTCATCATGCTCCTTTAAGGGGCAGATGAGCGGCGGCGCAGAGGCCCTGAGAGAGGCTGCGTAAAAGGTGGGGGAGGCGGCGCAGGAGCTGAGCAGACGGAACTCCCGTCTGCAGCTCCTGTTGGAGGAGGAGTGACGGGGGCGGAGGAGGGCAGAGGCATGCTGGAATGGCGCGGCCCTCCCCCCAAACCTCCCGCCTCCTCCGCCGCGCGGCCCGGCGGTGGCACATAAGCGGGGAGCGGCGGCAGTGGTGCGAGGCTCTACAGACCCTTCCGCCCGCACTCCGTCCGCGCAGAGTTCCCCGTTCTCCTCAGAGGACGAACTTCTGAGGAGTATTGGGGAAATGATTGACCGGAAGCTGGCCGCCTTCCGGGATGAGCTTCTCCCTGTTAGAGCGGTCAGCAGGAAGGCGGTGCCCCCCCCCCCCCGACCAATACCGGAACAATCGGGGAAGGCGAGTGTGGAGGGAGCGAAGGCTTCGTCCACCGTGGTCACTCCGGGATCTCGGGTCGCGGCCTCCAAGGGGGCCAGACTACCCGCGGTTCCGGATCGGACGCCATCCATGACACCGTCCTAAGGGGGGGGGGGTGTCCTGGAGCAAGATGTTTGGGCGGAAGGCGAGGAGAGCGGCGAGGAAGCCCTCGCAGCCGGCTGCACCGGCTCCGGTGCCGAGGGCGGTGGCATCGTCCTCCATGGAGGTGGACGGTGCTACGGGGACGGACGGCCGGGAGGAGGCTGGCGCGGCCATTAATTAATGCCGCTCCGCCTCCTCCTCCAGGCCAACCTCAACCACTGCCGCGCGGCACAGGACTTGATGTCCCAAGTCCTCGCGGAGTGGGGGGTTGGCCTGGCGGTCGCCGCCGAGCCGTACCGCGTCCCTGATCACCCTCATTGGGTGGGCGACGCGGACGGCTTGGTGGCGACGGTATGGGGAGGGGGCGACGGGTCCCCACCGTTCTCCTTGTTGGAGCGCGGTCGGGGATTCGTCGCCGTGGACTGGGGGGGAGTCGCTGTGGTGGGGTGCTACATTTCGCCCCGTAGCGGTCACGCTGCGTTCGAGCTGTACTTGGCCGAGGTCGCGGCATGCGTGCAGCGCTACGCGGCCCGGCCGGTGCTGGTCCTGGGGGATTTTAATGCCAAGTCGGTGGCTTGGGGATCCCCCAGGACCTCCGTTCGCGGCGGGATCCTGGGCGATTGGGCGGCGGGGCTCGACCTCCGGGTATTGAACCGGGGGTCGGAGCACACATGCGTGCGGCGATATGGGGGGTCCATCGTGGATGTTGGATTCGCGACCCCCAACGCCGTGCGCATGGTGTCGGGTTGGCACGTGGTCGCGGGGGCAGAGACACTCTCCGATCACCGGTACATCCGGATGGAGGTCTCTGCCGCCGCGAGTGCACCCCGACACGGCCGCCTGCGTGGCACCCCACCACGCCGCTGGGCGCTTCGGCGCCTGGACAAGGACGCCCTGATGGCAGCTGCCCTCGCTGCAACTTGGCCGCAGGGAGCGGCCGAGTTGCCGAGCATAGAGGAGGAGGTCGCCCGGCTCGGAGCATTGGTCGCGGGTATTTGCGACGCGGCGATGCTTCGGGTCGGGCGGGCTTCTCCTCGCCGGGCGGTGTACTGGTGGTCGGACGCGATCGCGGAGTTGCGAGTCGCGACTGTCCGCGCCCGACGCCAGTACACCTGCGCGCGCCGTCGTCAACGTACAGGCGACGGCGTGGCGCGGGCGAGGGCAGCTGATGACCTGTATGGAGCATACCGCGTGGCGCGGGTTGCTCTGCAGGTCGCCATCAAACGGGCCAAGACCCGGGCATGGAAGGAGCTCCTCCAGACCCTTGATGACGATCCATGGGGGCGCCCATATAAGGTGGTGCTGAATAAGCTCCGCCCGTGGGCGCCCCCCGTCACCGAGGGTCTTGACTCGCGGCTGCTGGAGGACGTGGTCAATACACTCTTCCCAATTGGGGAGAGGGGACCGCGTCCTCCGGCGGCGGCGGCTGTCCCAGTGGAGTGGACGGCCGAGCTGGGGGTCACGCAGGAGGAGCTGGCAGCGGCCATCAGACGGCTCGGGGTTCGTAACACGGCCCCGGGTCCGGATGGTGTGCCCGGCCGGGTTTGGGTCTTGACCCAGAGCGTCCTTGGGGCCGACCTCAGGCGGTTGTTCGACCGCTGCCTGAGGGACGGGCGATTCCCCCCCAGTTGGAAGGTGGCGAGGATGGTCCTCCTCCGGAAGGAGGGTCGGCCCGCGGAGTCTCCCTCCGCATACCGGCCCATTTGTCTCCTCGACGAGGTGGGCAAGCTCTTCGAGCGCGTGATTGCTGCCCGCCTCGTCGAGCACCTGTCGCGGGGTGATCCCGGTCTGGCCGACTGCCAGTTCGGTTTCCGGGGGGGCCGATCGACTATCGACGCGATAGGTCGTGTGAGGGCCCTCTCGGGGGCGGCCGTCTCCCGGGGAGGGGTGGCATTGGCAATATCCAAGGATATTGCCAATGCCTTTAACACCCTCCCCTGGGAAGAGATAAGGAGGGGACTCGAATATCATCGGGTCCCCCCTTGTCTCAGGGCGGTCGTCGGGGATTATCTCCGCGGCAGGTGGATCGAGTATCCGGGCCGGGATGGTGATATGCGGAGGGAGGTGTACTGCGGTGTTCCGCAGGGGTCGGTCCTCGGGCCACTCCTGTGGAACATCGCGTACGACTCGGTGTTGCGGGCCGGCCTCCCCGACGGCGTCAGCACGGTGTGTTATGCGGATGACACACTGGTGCTGGCCGTCGGGGCGCACTGGGGGAGGGCCATGCGTCGCGCGGAGGAGGGGTCGCAACGCGTCGTCGACCGGATCAGGGGGATGGGGATGACGGTGGCGGTCCATAAGACCGAGGTGATTGCGTTTCATTCACCTCGGCAGGATCCGCCACCCCCTCTGATCCGGGTGGGTGGGGCTGACATCGAGGTGAAGCCCCAGATCAGGTATCTAGGGCTGATCCTCGATAGCCACTGGCGTTTCGAGGAGCATTTCCGCTGCCTGGTCCCCCGGTTGGAAAGGATGGTTGCGGCTCTGGGCCGGATCCTGCCCAACCTGGGGGGCCCGGCGGGCCGAGTTCGTCGCCTCTATGTGGCAATGGTCCAGTCGGTGGCCCTATACAGGGCCCCCGTCTGGGCGGACGACCTGGCTGCCTCCCGGCGCAGCATGACTATGCTGCGTCGGGTGCAGAGGCGCATGGCGCTCAGGGTCGTCCGCGGGTATCGGACCGTGTCACATGAGGCGGCGACGGTTCTAGCGGGGATGCCGCCCATGGACCTGCTCGCGCGGTCGCACGCGGTGATGTACCGGCACCGCGTCGACCGTCGCGCGGGGGTGGGGGCGGTCCCGGGCGGGCAGGAACCTGCTTGGGGCGATTTGAAGCGCCAGGCCCGGCAGTCCGTGTTGCTCGCGTGGCAGGAGCGGCTGGCTCTGCCAACCGCGGGGCACCGGACTGTCGGGGCGGT
This sequence comes from Colletes latitarsis, assembly GCF_051014445.1. Classification (NCBI taxonomy): domain Eukaryota; kingdom Metazoa; phylum Arthropoda; class Insecta; order Hymenoptera; family Colletidae; genus Colletes; species Colletes latitarsis. The sequence continues at coordinate 18,211,061 of NC_135137.1, forward strand.
TCGGCCACTCCTGAAGGAGTGGCTGGACAGAGGCCATGGCAGCCTCACCTACCGGATGGCACAGGTATTTTCCGGGCATGGCAGCTTCGGAAGATACCTGTGCCGGATAGGGAAGGAGCCCACGGCGCGTTGCTGCCACTGCGACGCTGAGCAGGACACGGCGGATCATACACTGGAGGTATGCCCCGCGTGGGAGGGGGAGCGCCGTGTCCTGGTCGGCGTCGTCGGACGGGATGTCTCGCTGCCGGGCGTGGTGCGCGCCATGCTCGGCAGCGAGGAGAAGTGGAGGGCCGTGGCCTCCTTCTGCGAGAACGTAATGTTGCAGAAGGAGGCCGCGGGGAGGGAGCGCGAGCTTCAGCGGCGCGCTGAAGCTCGCGCTCGTGCGGTGGCCCGAGGTCGTCGCCCGGTCGCGAGGCGTCGCGGGCGGCCGCCTCGGCGTGGCGGATGACCTAGGCTGGGAGGGGGGTCCTGAGGGGACCCTCCTCCCGCCAGGCGGCGCCGGGTCTGACCGGTTGGGGGTAGAAGTGCCTCCCCCTACCGGTCCGACGAAAGGGGAGGCATCCTCGGCGGTCTGGTGCGGCCATGAACGCCCGGCCGCCGAGGGGTGGAAACGGGGTCGCGGGCGGTTGCGAGTTGGGGCTCGCAGCCGCCACTAAACGCGGCCCCGGGACGGATAGCGGCGGGATGGAGTGGCCCCGTCCCGCCGCTATGAGGCAGTGTGTCTACTGGGGGGACCGATTGTCCCCCCGGGGGATGGGCGCGAAAGCGCGGGCACGGGGAGGATACCGGAAGAATGCTTCGAGCGATTCCCGGTATCCTCCGAAAGCGTGCCGAAGGGTCACCGTGGGGTTTTTAGTGGGTAGGTCCCGCGCCTGTCGTTGTACGGGCGCGGGGAATCCCACACACCCCTCCCACCTCTCCCCAAGGAGGTGGGAGGGAGTCTTTCGAAGATTTTCCCCACGACAAAAAAAAAAAAAAAAAAAAAAAAAAAAAAAAAAAAAGTATGCTAGTAAGCAAGTAGTAAGCTAGACAACAAGCAGCAGGCTATTAAGAAAGCTGTTGAGCACGTAGTAAGCTAGTAAGCAGGCAGTAAGTTTGTAAGCAAGCAATGAGCAAGAAAGCGAGGAGGATGCTAGTTAGCAAACAGTAAGCTTGCAAAAAAGCAGAATGCTAGTAAACAAGCAGGGAGATAGTAAGATAGCAATTAACTAGTAAGCAAGCAGTAACGTTGTGTGCAGGCAGTTAGCGAGTAAGCTAGCAGCAAGCTTGTAATCAAGCAGTATGCCAGTGTGCAAGCAGTAAGCTAGTAAACAAGCAGTAAGTGAGTAAGCTAGCAGCAGGCTAGTAAGGATGCAGTTAGCGACTGAGCTGGCAGCAAACTGGTAACCAAGCAGTGACCTTGTAAGTAAGCTGTGGGCTAGTTAGCGAGCAGGGAGCTAGTAACGATGCAGTATTCTAGTAAGCAAGCAGTAAGCTAGTAAGCAAGCAGTAAGCGGGCATTAAAGCAATTAGCTTATAAGCAAGCTGTAAGCTAGTACGCAAGCAGTGAGCTAGTAAGAGAGCAGGAAGCATGTAAGGAAGCAGTAAGCGAGTAAGCTAGCTGTAAGCTTATAAGCAAGCAGTGAGCTAGTAGGCAAGCAGTGAGCTAGCAAGAAAGCAGTATGCTAGTAAGCAAGCAGTAAGCTAGAAAGCAAGCAGCAAGGTAGTAACCAAGCAGTAAGCTAATTGGCAAGAAGTGAGACAGTAAGCAATCACGAAGTTAGTAGGGAAGCAGTATGCTAGTAAGCAAGCAGTAAGAGAGTAAGAAAGCAGTTAGCTAGTAAGAAAGCAGTATGCTATTAAGCAAGCAGCAGGCTAGTAATCAAGCAGTAAGCCCGAAAGCAAGCAGCAGTCTAGTAAGAGATCAGTATGCTAGTAAGCAAGCAGTAAGCTAGAAAGCATGCTGCTGGCTAGTAAGCTATCAGTAAGCGAGCAAGTTTGCGGTAAGCTAATAAGCAACCAGTGAGCTAGTAAGCAACACGTTAGCTAGGAAACAAGCTAGTAAGAAAGCAATTAGCTAGTAGGAAACCAGTGTGCTAGTAAGCAAGCAGTATGCTATAATGCAAGCAACAAGCTAGTAAAGAAGCAGTTCGCTTGAAAGAAAGCAGTAATCTAGTAAGCAAGCAGTAAGTTAGCAAGAAGCAGTGAGCCAGTAACCGAGCAGGAAGCTAGTATGGAGGCAGCATGCTTGTAAGCAAGCATGAAGCTAGTAGGCATGCAGTGAGCTAGTAAGCATGCAGTAAGCTGGTACGCAAGCAGTGAGGTAGTAAGCGAGCAGGGAGCTAGTAAGGAAGCATTATGCTAGAAAGCACGCAGCGTTCTAGTAAGCAAGCAGTAAGCGGGTAAGCAAGCAGTAAGCTAGTAAGCAAGAAGTGAGCTAGTAATCATGCAGTGTGCTAGTAAGCGAGCAGGGAGCTAGTTTTGGACCAGTATGCTAGTAAGCAAGCAGAGTGCTAGTAAGGAACCAATTCGCTAGTACGCAAGCAGTAACCTAGTGTGCAAGTAGTTAGCTTATAAGCGAGGCTGAAACTAGTAATGAAGCAGTATGCGAGAAAGCAAGCAGTAATCTAGAAGAAAGCAGCAAGTCTATACGCATGCAGTAAGGTGCAAAGCAAGCAGCAGGGTAGCAAGAAAGCAGGTAGCTAGTTAGCAAGCAGTAAGCTAATAAACAAGCAGCGGGCTAGTAAGCAAGCAGTAGGCTTGTAAGCCAGCAGCAAGGTAGTAAGGCGGCTATTAGTTAGTAAGGAGGCAGTAGGCTAGTAAGCAAGCAGCAGGTTTCTGAGCAAGCAGCAAGCTATTAAGCGAGCGTTAAGCGATTAAGCTAGCAGTAAGCTATTAAGCCGCCAGTAGGCTGGTAAGCAAGCTGTGAGCTAGTAAGTGAGGAGAAGGCTAGTAAGGAAACAGTATGCTAGTAAGCAAGTAGTAAGCCAGAAAGCAAGCAGCAATCTAACAAGCAAGCACTAAGATAGAGAGCAAGCAGTATGCTACTAAGCAAACAGTCAGCTTTTATGCACGTACCAGGCTAGTCAGAAAGCAGCTAGCTAGTAAAAAAAGCAGTATGCCAGTAAGCAAGCAGTAAGCTAGTAAGCGAGCAGGAAGCTATTAGGAAACCAGTAAGCTAGTAAGCAAGCAGTAATCCTGTAGGCAAGCGGTGGGCTAGTAAGCGAGCAGGGAGCTAGTAAGTTAGCACTATGCTAGGAAGCAAGCAGTAAGTTACTAAGCAACAAGTAAGCTAGTAAGCAAGCAGTAAGCTAGTAAGCAAGCAGTAAGTTAGTAACAAATCATTATGCTAGTAAGCAAACGGAAGGCTAGTAAGAAAGCAGTCAGTTTGAAAGGAAGCAGCAGGATAGTAAGCAAGCAGCTAGCTAGTAAGCAAGCAGTGAGCTAGTAAATGAGGAGGGAGCTAGTGAGCAAGCAGTGAACTAGTAAGCAAGCGGTAAGCTTGAAAGCATCGGTAAGCTAGTAAGCAAGCAGAAGGCTAGTATGCAAGCAGTAATCCTGTAAGCAAGCGGGGGGCTAGTAAGCGAGCAGGAAGCTAGTAGGAAGCAGTACGCTAGTAAGCATGCAGTAAGCTAGTAAGCAACAAGTATGCTAGTAAGCAAGCGGCATGCTAGTAAGAATGCAAATAGCTAGCATCAAAGCCGTTAGCTAGTAAGCAAGTAGTAAGCTAGTAAGCAAGCAGTAAGCTAGTATGCAAGCAGTGAGGTTGTATGCGAGGGGAAAACCAGTAAGCTCGGTGTAACATAGTAAGCATGCAGTAAGAAAGTAACCAGCAACTAAGCTAGTAAGCAAGCAGCTGGCTAGTAAGAAAGAAGTAAGTTAGTAACGATGGAGCAAGCTAGTAAGCAAGCAGTGAGCTTGTAAGCTAGTAGTAAGCTGGTAAGCAAGCAGTGAGCTAGTAAGCAAGTAGTAATCCAATAAGCAATCAGTAAGTTAGTAAGCAAGTCCGGAGCTAGTAAGGAAGCAGTGTGCTAGTAAGCATGCAGTAATCTTGTAAGCAAGCAGTGCGCTAGTAAGCGTGGAGGAAGCTAGTAAACCAGCAGTAAGCTTGTTAAAGTACTAAGGGACTTTGACGTGGGTCCGGATGTGGAAACAGGCAGGGAATGAAATTGTTACAAATTTTTCAATAAAGTTTTTATTTTACAAAAATATAAATGAAAATTCAAGTACAAAATGTAAAAATAAACGAAAAACAGAAAACAAAAATCTTGGACGGTGGCTCTGCTTTGGCCAGGCGTCTCCTATTCTTTTTGTCTCCAATTTGTTCTACCGCAGAGGCTTTCTGCAACAAAGGAATCCGCCTAATAAGTACTTTTGCAGTCAAGTCAACAATCGCGCTCTCGTCAGCTGTTTCTCGCGCTCCAGCGACAGTCTGGTGTGCTTGGAGGGGAGGGTTGGCTGGCTATCTAGCGCTCTAGCTAGTGGACTGTATATTCTTCTCTTTCTGGTAAATGAGATTCGTTTCCTACGATCACCGACGCGCACAACCGGATAGACGTGCTTTTCTCCGTTCTACCGGGTTCTCTTCGCAATGCCACCGACGGGAAACCAAATGGAGGTTGTAGGGCTCCAAGAGGCTATATCCCGCGAAAACGATCCCCGTGCGGGTGGCGTTTCTACACCACCCACGCAAGAGGACGTCTTGTCCTGGTTCGCCTTCCTCGACGGCTGCTCCTCAGGAGCAACCTGCGGTATGCTCACGTGGTTGCCAAGCTGGCGATTTCTTCATCAAAGGAACGCCCGGCAGCCAGCCGTGGCTACCTCGACGGAGGCTCCTATGTTCCGAGGAACTGGCCTGTGGCTCACCGGTTCAGGACACAAGCCCTTGCAATTCCAACCACCCTACGTTCACAGCCCAGTGTGATCGACTCACAGCTGGTAGTGGGTGTAGCGATGGAATGAAGGCTCTTCGAACCCTTTGCTCCACCGTACGCTTAGGCTCTACTTATTGTCCCCTCACGACGGTATATTGGAGCGGGTTCTCCGACACCCGATGCACGGAGAGCACCACGAAGTGATATCCTTCCTGTATATCTATCTTCCGGTTGCCCCGACGCCGTATAGCTCTAATCTGGTCGTTGAAACTTTCCACCCAACCGGTCGGTGTACTCTCAGAGGTACACAGGACGGGTGGTTCCAGTGGGTTTCGTATGACCTCTTCGAACGGTGAACTACCACTGGGTGATACCAGTATGTCGGTATCAGCCTTCCAGTAGCTCTAACCGGATAACTGGAAGAAGACTCAAGGCGATCCACACCGAATCTCAAACGTCGCAGTCGCATCGACGACCTGTAACGTTCAATCACAATCCTGCGTCTACGATCGCTTCACACTCGGCGTGCCTTGCGATCGCTGCAACGTCAGGCAGATGGTCCTTTTTCTGGGCAAAATCTCCAGACGCTATGACGAGATTTTCCAATAAATTGTTTGTCCGCAAACTGATTCTATTACGAGGAGCAAGATGGACTCATCTTCCTCGAAGCTCGTAGGTAAATGGGAACGCGACCGTCACAGAATCCGCTCTCGACCGCCGACGGCTCAAGAATGAACCGTGACGTTCAGCAAGCAGCGACGGCTGCGGCCTGCTCCGCCGCGCAAGAGCAGAACCGGGTACCTAGGCTGGGAGGGGGGTCCTGAGGGGACCCTCCTCCCGCCAGGCGGCGCCGGGTCGGACCGGTTGGGGGTAGGAGTGCCTCCCCCTACCGGTCCGACGCAAGGGGAGGCACCCTCGGCGGTCTGGTGCGGCCATGAACGCCCGGCCGCCGAGGGGTGGAAACGGGGTCGCGAGCGGTTGCGAGTTGGGGCTCGCAGCCGCCACTAAACGCGGCCCCGGGACGGATAGCGGCGGGATGGAGTGGCCCCGTCTCGCCGCTATGAGGCAGTGTGTCTACTGGGGGGACCGATTGTCCCCCCGGGGGATGGGCGCGAAAGCGCGGGCACGGGGAGGATACCGGAAGAATGCTTCGAGCGATTCCCGGTATCCTCCCAAAGCTTGCCGAAGGGTCACCGTGGGGTTTTTAGTGGGTAGGTCCCGCGCCTGTCGTTGTACGGGCGCGGGGAATCCCACACACCCCTCCCATCTCTCCCCAAGGAGGTGGGAGGGAGTCTTTCGAAGATTTTCCCCACGACAAAAAAAAAAAAAAAAAAAAAAAAAAAAAAGAGCAGAACCGGGTAGCTACGTCTCGCGTTGCTGGGCCCGGGCTGCTACCAGCCGCGTGGCCACGGCGCGGCGCTGCCGCGTATCGTCTATCGATCTTTCTCCGATAGATCCCTTTTCTCTCCCATTCTCAGCGCTCACAACACAATTCCTAGAATTTGTTCCAAAACTCGAGAATTTCAGTGAAGCTGGCTTGAAAAACGACGTCAATAACCCCGGTATACTAATCTGAACGATGGAAAATTTCCACGTCAGCACCACCATCTAGAATTACGCGAATTCAATACAGATACAGGCATCGCGGCCGAGTTTCTACGTCTCGGACTCACGCGATACTTAAACAAAGCTAGTAAGCAAGCAGCAGGCTAGCAAGAAAGCAGTTAGCTAGTAAGAAAGCAATTAGCTAGAAAGAAAGCAGAATGCTAGTAAGCAAGCAGTAAGCTAGTAAGCAACCAGTAAGGTCGTAAGCAAGCAGTAAGCTGGTATGAAAGCAATCAGCTTCTAAGGAAGCAGTAAGCTAATATGCAAGCAGTGATCTAGTAAGCGAGCAGTGAGCAAGTAAGCAAGCAATCCCTCAGGGGCTGCCAGCCTTTCAGCTGCAGTACGGGCTTAACGAACCCGGGGTACCCGAGTCATACACACACCGTAAGCCTCCTGTTGGTCGTCACAACGACCCATTCACAATTCCCTATTGGTTTTGTGAATGGTACGTGACGGCAGGAGGAACGGGGGTCTTGGCTTAACCGCCTGGGCCACGAGTATGGCGACTCTATAAAATCGCCCTCCAATCCTAAGCTATGGTGCGCGGCGATGGGATGCATGGTTGGGGGAGAAGGCCCAATCCCAAGCGACCACCTCCGGGGAACCTGCCGAACCCCCGGAGTATTAGGCTTACCCGGGTAAGGCGGCTCTGCCCGGGTGGACCTTTATTTCCGACCATCTCGTGGGATTCTTATGGACTCAGAAAATAAAATGGGGATGGGGCGGGTTTTGTCGGTTGGGGAGGACGGAGACGGGGTTGGGGTTAGGGTGGCGGCGCTCGCGCCCCACTCAGCGCCAGGTCCGGCTTCGTGGAGGGTGGAGGAGGACGACGAGACGGCGTCGGTCTCGTCCTTCTCCTCCAGCACGAGCCACATAGGCTCTAAGAGGAAGAGGACGGGGCAGGCCGTCGTCGAGGTGGGCGGGGCGATGAGCCCGTCGGTGAGGCTGAGTTGCCTCAGGGACGAGGTGACCGAGGAGATATCGGAGAGGATCTCCTCGTCCCTGAGGCGGGTGGAGAAAGTCGCCGCTGCCTGCGCCTTTAAGGGGCAGAAAAGCGGTGGCGCGGAGGCCCTGAAGGCCGCGGCGGCGGAAATGAGGGAGGCGGCGCGGGAGCTCAGAGGGCGGAACGCCCGTCTGCAGCTCCTGTTGGAGGAGGAGCGACAGGGGAGGAGGAGGGCAGAGGCGCTGTGGAACAGCGCGGCTCTCCCTCCCATCCTCCCTCCTCCTCCACCGCCGCGTCCCTCGGCGGAGGTAAATAAGCGGAGTGCGGCGGCAGTGGTGCGGGGCACCGCGGGCCCCTCCACCCGCACTCCGCCCGTGAAGAAGTCCCCGTCCTCCTCAGAAGACGATCTTCTGAGGAGGATTGGGGACATGATTGATGGCAAGCTGGCCGCCTTCCGGGAGGAGCTCCTCGCCGGAAGAGCGGTCAGCAGGAAGGCGGTGCCTCCCCGACCTGTTCCGGTACAGTCGGGGAAGGCAAAGAAGGGCGGAGTGAAGGCTCCGCCCAGCGTTGCGGCACCAGGGCCCCGGGTCGCGACCCCCAAGGGGGGTGGTGTACCCGTGGTCGCGGTGGTCGCGTCCTCCACGGCACCCTCCCAAGGGGGGGTGGCGTGGAGTGAGGTGGTGGGGCGGAAGGCGAAGCGGGCGGCGAGGAAGGCCTCGCAACCGCAGCCTCCGCCTCCGCCGCCGGCGGCCAAGGTAAAGGCCGCGAAGGTTGGGAAGGCACGACCAGGTCGTCCCCCAAAAACGGCAGCGGTGACGCTGACCGTTGCGCAGGGGGGCGACCTGACCCTCGCGGAGGCGATGCGGCTCGCCAGGGAGAATATCTCCCTGGAAGAGCTGGGCATCGCCTCCGTGAGGGCGAAGAGGGCCGTGACCGGGGGTCTCTTGCTGGAGATCCCCGGTGCAGAAGGCGGCGCGAAGGCGGATCTTCTCGCCCAGAGGCTCCGGGAGCAGCTGGGCGAGCGAGGTGTCCGGGTCGCCCGGCCCACGAAGCGCACGGAGATGCGCGTTTGTGGGCTGGACGACTCGGTCAGCGCACAGGATGTGTCCCGTGCCCTTGCGAGGGCGGGGGACTGTCCTGTGGAGGACCTGCGGATCGGAGAGATCCGCAGGTCGCCCTCCGGCCTCGGGTCGGTGTGGGCCCGGTGCCCCCTCTCCGCCGCCCGTAAGGTGGCGGAATCCGGGAGGGTGTTGGTGGGGTGGGTTTCGGCGCGAGTGGAAATCCTCGCGCCGCGCCCGCTCCAGTGTCACCGCTGCCTCGAATTGGGGCACGTGAGGCAGTGGTGCACCTCGCCGGTGGACCGCAGCGGCCAGTGTTACCGCTGCGGTGCCAAAGAGCACCGTGCGAGCCAGTGCTCGGCGGCCCCCCACTGCCCGCTGTGTGCGGACATGGGGAGGCCAGCCGATCACAGGGTGGGGAGCAAGAAGTGCTCCCCCCCCTCCCGGAAGGAGAGGAAGAGGCGGGCTGCACCGGCTCCGGTGCCGAGGGCGGTGGCATCGTCCTCCATGGAGGTGGACGGTGCTACGGGGACGGACGGCCGGGAGGAGGCTGGCGCGGCCATTAATTAATGCCGCCCCGCCTCCTCCTCCAGGCCAACCTCAACCACTGCCGCGCGGCACAGGACTTGATGTCCCAAGTCGTCGCGGAGTGGGGGGTTGGCCTGGCGGTCGCCGCCGAGCCGTACCGCGTCCCTGATCACCCTCATTGGGTGGGCGACGCGGACGGCTTGGTGGCGACGGTATGGGGAGGGGGCGACGGGTCCCCACCGTTCTCCTTGTTGGAGCGCGGTCGGGGATTCGTCGCCGTGGACTGGGGGGGAGTCGCTGTGGTGGGGTGCTACATTTCGCCCCGTAGCGGTCACGCTGCGTTCGAGCTGTACTTGGCCGAGGTCGCGGCATGCGTGCAGCGCTACGCGGCCCGGCCGGTGCTGGTCCTGGGGGATTTTAATGCCAAGTCGGTGGCTTGGGGATCCCCCAGGACCTCCGTTCGCGGCGGGATCCTGGGCGATTGGGCGGCGGGGCTCGACCTCCGGGTATTGAACCGGGGGTCGGAGCACACATGCGTGCGGCGATATGGGGGGTCCATCGTGGATGTTGGATTCGCGACCCCCAACGCCGTGCGCATGGTGTCGGGTTGGCACGTGGTCGCGGGGGCAGAGACACTCTCCGATCACCGGTACATCCGGATGGAGGTCTCTGCCGCCGCGAGTGCATCCCGACACGGCCGCCTGCGTGGCACCCCACCACGCCGCTGGGCGCTTCGGCGCCTGGACAAGGACGCCCTGATGGCAGCTGCCCTCGCTGCAACTTGGCCGCAGGGAGCGGCCGAGTTGCCGAGCATAGAGGAGGAGGTCGCCCGGCTCGGAGCATTGGTCGCGGGTATTTGCGACGCGGCGATGCCTCGGGTCGGGCGGGCTTCTCCTCGCCGGGCGGTGTACTGGTGGTCGGACGCGATCGCGGAGTTGCGAGTCGCGACTGTCCGCGCCCGACGCCAGTACACCCGCGCGCGCCGTCGTCAACGTACAGGCGACGGCGTGGCGCGAGCGAGGGCAGCTGATGACCTGTATGGAGCATACCGCGTGGCGCGGGTTGCTCTGCAGGTCGCCATCAAACGGGCCAAGACCCAGGCATGGAAGGAGCTCCTCCAGACCCTTGATGACGATCCATGGGGGCGCCCATATAAGGTGGTGCTGAATAAGCTCCGCCCGTGGGCGCCCCCCGTCACCGAGGGTCTTGACCCCCGGCTGCTGGAGGACGTGGTCAATACACTCTTCCCAATTGGGGAGAGGGGACCGCGTCCTCCGGCGGCGGCGGCTGTCCCAGTGGAGTGGACGGCCGAGCTGGGGGTCACGCAGGAGGAGCTGGCAGCGGCCATCAGACGGCTCGGGGTTCGTAACACGGCCCCGGGTCCGGATGGTGTGCCCGGCCGGGTTTGGGTCTTGACCCAGGGCGTCCTTGGGGCCGACCTCAGGCGGTTGTTCGACCGCTGCCTGAGGGACGGGCGATTCCCCCCCAGTTGGAAGGTGGCGAGGATGGTCCTCCTCCGGAAGGAGGGTCGGCCCGCGGAGTCTCCCTCCGCATACCGGCCCATTTGTCTCCTCGACGAGGTGGGCAAGCTCTTCGAGCGTGTGATTGCTGCCCGCCTCGTCGAGCACCTGTCGCGGGGTGATCCCGGTCTGGCCGACTGCCAGTTCGGTTTCCGGGGGGGCCGATCGACTATCGACGCGATAGGTCGTGTGAGGGCCCTCTCGGAGGCGGCCGTCTCCCGGGGAGGGGTGGCATTGGCAATATCCTTGGATATTGCCAATGCCTTTAACACCCTCCCCTGGGAAGAGATAAGGAGGGGGCTCGAATATCATCGAGTCCCCCCTTGTCTCAGGGCGGTCGTCGGGGATTATCTCCGCGGCAGGTGGATCGAGTATCCGGGCCGGGATGGTGATATGCGGAGGGAGGTGTACTGCGGTGTTCCGCAGGGGTCGGTCCTCGGGCCACTCCTGTGGAACATCGCGTACGACTCGGTGTTGCGGGCCGGCCTCCCCGACGGCGTCAGCACGGTGTGTTATGCGGATGACACACTGGTGCTGGCCGTCGGGGCGCACTGGGGGAGGGCCATGCGTCGCGCGGAGGAGGGGTCGCAACGCGTCGTCGACCGGATCAGGGGGATGGGGATGACGGTGGCGGTCCATAAGACCGAGGTGATTGCGTTTCATTCACCTCGGCAGGATCCGCCACCCTCTCTGATTCGGGTGGGTGGGGCTGACATCGAGGTGAAGCCCCAGATCAGGTATCTGGGGCTGATCCTCGATAGCCACTGGCGTTTCGAGAAGCATTTCCGCTGCCTGGTCCCCCGGTTGGAAAGGATGGTTGCGGCTCTGGGCCGGATCCTGCCCAACCTGGGGGGCCCGGCGGGCCGAGTTCGTCGCCTCTATGTGGCAATGGTCCAGTCGGTGGCCCTATACGGGGCCCCCGTCTGGGCGGACGACCTGGCTGCCTCCCGGCGCAGCATGACTATGCTGCGTCGGGTGCAGAGGCGCATGGCGCTCAGGGTCGTCCGCGGGTATCGGACCATGTCACATGAGGCGGCGACGGTTCTAGCGGGGATGCCGCCCATGGACCTGCTCGCGCGGTCGCACGCGGTGATGTACCGGCACCGCGTCGACCGTCGCGCGGGGGTGGGGGCGGTCCCGGGCGGGCAGGAACCTGCTTGGGGCGATTTGAAGCGCCAGGCCCGGCAGTCCGTGTTGCTCGCGTGGCAGGAGCGGCTGGCTCTGCCAACCGCGGGGCACCGGACTGTCGGGGCTGTTCGGCCACTCCTGAAGGAGTGGCTGGACAGAGGCCATGGCAGCCTCACCTACCGGATGGCACAGGTATTTTCCGGGCATGGCAGCTTCGGAAGATACCTGTGCCGGATAGGGAAGGAGCCGACGGCGCGTTGCTGCCACTGCGACGCTGAGCAGGACACGGCGGATCATACCCTGGAGGTATGCCCCGCGTGGGAGGGGGAGCGCCGTGTCCTGGTCGGCGTCGTCGGGCGGGATGTCTCGCTGCCGGGCGTGGTGCGCGCCATGCTCGGCAGCGAGGAGAAGTGGAGGGCCGTGGCCTCCTTCTGCGAGAACGTAATGTTGCAGAAGGAGGCCGCGGGGAGGGAGCGCGAGCTTCAGCGGCGCGCTGAAGCTCGCGCTCGTGCGGTGGCCCGAGGTCGTCGCCCGGTCGCGAGGCGTCGCGGGCGGCCGCCTCGGCGTGGCGGATGACCTAGGCTGGGAGGGGGGTCCTGAGGGGACCCTCCTCCCGCCAGGCGGCGCCGGGTCGGACCGGTTGGGGGTAGGAGTGCCTCCCCCTACCGGTCCGACGCAAGGGGAGGCACCCTCGGCGGTCTGGTGCGGCCATGAACGCCCGGCCGCCGAGGGGTGGAAAGGGGGTCGCGGGCGGTTGCGAGTTGGGGCTCGCAGCCGCGACTAAACGCGGCCCCGGGACGGATAGCGGCGGGATGGAGTGGCCCCGTCCCGCCGCTATGAGGCAGTGTGTCTACTGGGGGGACCGATTGTCCCGCCGGGGGATGGGCGCGAAAGCGCGGGCACGGGGAGGATACCGGAAGAATGCTTCGAGCGATTCCCGGTATCCTCCCAAAGAGTGCCGATGGGTCACCGTGGGGTTTTTAGTGGGTAGGTCCCGCGCCTGTCGTTGTACGGGCGCGGGGAATCCCACACACCCCTCCCACCTCTCCCCAAGGAGGTGGGAGGGAGTCTTTCGAAGATTTTCCCCACGACAAAAAAAAAAAAAAAAAAAAAAAGACGGTGTTGGAGCTAGGGTGACGGCGCTCACGCCTCACTCAGCGCCTGGCCCGGCTTCGTCGAGGGTGGAGGAGGACGACGAGATTGCGTCAGTCTCGTCCTTCTCCTCCACCAGGAGCCTCATAGGCTCCAAGAGAAAGATGACGGGGCAGGCCGTCAATGGAGTGGGCCGGGCGATGAGCCCGGTTGCCCGGATGAGTTGCTTCAGGGACGAGGTGACCGAGGATATATCGGAGAGGATCTCCTCGTACCTGAGGCGAGTGGAGAAAGTGGCCGCTGCCTGCTCTTTTAAGGGGCAGAAGAGCGGCGGGACAGAGGCTCTGAGGGACGCTGCCCAAATGATGAGGGACGCGGCGCAGGAGCTAAGCGGGCGGAACGCCCGTCTGCGGCTCCTGTTGGAGGAGGAGTGACGGGGGAGGATGAGGGCAGAGGCGCGCTGGAACAGCGCGGCCCTCCCTCCTGTCCTCCCTCCTCCTACGCCGCGCCCTCCTGCGGTCGTTATGAAGCGGAGTGCGGCGGAGGTGGTGCGGGCCCCCACGGGCCCCTCCACCCGCACTCCGTCCGCGCAGAGGTCCCCGTCCTCCTCAGAGGACGATCTCCTGAGGAGGATAGGGAACATGGTTGATAAGAGGCTGGCCGCCTTCCGGGAGGAGCTCCTCCCCGGAAGAGCGGTCGGCGGGAGGGTGGTGCCACCCCGACCAGTGCCGGCACGGCCGGGGAAGGCGAAGGTGGGGGTAGCGAAGGCTCCGCCCACCGTGGCGACTCCGGGGCCTCGGGTTGTGACCCCCAAGGGGGGAGCGCACCCGTGGTCCCGGTTCCCGCGTCCTCTGCGGCACCGCTCCAAGGGGGGTGTCGAGGACCGTGGTGGTGGGGCGGAGGGCGAGGAGGGTGGCGAGGACGGCCTCGCAGGCGCAGCCTCCGCCCCCGCCGCCCGCGGCCAAAGGAAAGGCCGCGAAGGCGCGACTTGGCCGCCCCCCTAGAACGGCAGCGGTAGCGCTGACCGTTGCACAGGGGGGCGACCTGACCCTCGCGGAGGCGATGCGGCTCGCCAGGAACAATGTGTCCCTGGAAGAACTTGGCACCGCTTCCGTGAGGGCGAAGCGGGCCGTGACTGAGGGTCTCCTGCTGGAGATCCCCGGTCCAGACGGCGGCGTGAAGGCGGACCGACTCGCCCGGAGGCTCCGGGAGCAGCTGGGCGAGCGGGGTGTCCGGATCGCCCGGCCCACGAAGCGCACGGAGATGCGCGTGTGTGGGCTGGATGACTCGGTCATCGCGGAGGACGTGGAGCGTGCCCTAGCAAGGGCGGGGGATTGCCCTGAGGGGGACTTGCGTGTCGGGGAGATCCGCAGATCTCCTTCCGGCCTGGGGTCCGTGTGGGCCCGCTGCCCCCTCACCGCCGCCCATAAATTGGCGGCATCCGGGAGGGTTTTGGTGGGGTGGGATTCGTCGCGAGGAGAGATACTCGCGCCGTGCCCGCTCCAGTGTCACCGCTGCATCAAATTGGGGCATGTGAGGCAGTGGTGCACCTCGCCGGTGGACCGCAGCGGTCAATGTTACCGCTGCGGGGCGAAGGACCACCATGCGAGCCAGTGCTCGGCAGCCCACCACTGCCCGCTATGTGCGGACAGGGGGATGCCAGCCGAACACATGGTGGGTAGCGGGAAGTACTCTCCCACCTCCCGGAAGGAGAGGAAGAGGCGAGCTGTTCCGGCTCCGGCGCCGCGGGCGGTGGCATCGTCCACCATGGAGGTGGAGGTCGGTAATTAATGGCGCCCCGTCTCCTCCGCCAGGCCAACCTCAACCACTGCCGCGCGGTACCGGATATGATGTCCCAAGTCCTCGCGGAGTGGGGGGTTGGCCTGGCGGTCGCCGCCGAGCCGTACCGCGTCCCTGATCACCCTCATTGGGTGGGCGACGCGGACGGCTTGGTGGCGACGGTATGGGGAGGGGGCGACGGGTCCCCACCGTTCTCCTTGTTGGAGCGCGGTCGGGGATTCGTCGCCGTGGACTGGGGGGGAGTCGCTGTGGTGGGGTGCTACATTTCGCCCCGTAGCGGTCACGCTGCGTTCGAGCTGTACTTGGCCGAGGTCGCGGCATGCGTGCAGCGCTACGCGGCCCGCCCGGTGCTGGTCCTGGGGGATTTTAATGCCAAGTCGGTGGCTTGGGGATCCCCCAGGACCTCCGTTCGCGGCGGGATCCTGGGCGATTGGGCGGCGGGGCTCGACCTCCGGGTATTGGACCGGGGGTCGGAGCACACATGCGTGCGGCGATATGGGGGGTCCATCGTGGATGTTGGATTCGCGACCCCCAACGCCGTGCGCATGGTGTCGGGTTGGCACGTGGTCGCGGGGGCAGAGACACTCTCCGATCACCGGTACATCCGGATGGAGGTCTCTGCCGCCGCGAGTGCATCCCGACACGGCCGCCTGCGTGGCACCCCACCACGCCGCTGGGCACTTCGGCGCCTGGACAAGGACGCCCTGATGGCAGCTGCCCTCGCTGCAACGTGGCCGCAGGGGGCGGCCGAGTTGCCGAGTATAGAGGAGAAGGTCGCCCAGCTCGGGGGGATGGTTGCGAACATATGTGATGCGGCGGTGCCCCGGGTAGGGCGAGCTTCTCCTCGCCGGGCGGTGTACTGGTGGTCGGCCGCGATCGCGGAAATGCGAGACGCGAGTGTCCGCGCACGACGCCAATACACCCGCGCGCGCCGTCGTCTACGGAGAGACGATAGTGTGGCACGAGCGAGGGCAGATGACCTGTATGAGGCATACCGCATGCCGCGGATGGCTCTGCAGGTTGCCATCAAACGGGCCAAGACCCGGGCATGGAAGGAGCTCCTCGAGACACTTAATGACGAACCTTGGGGGCGTCCTTATAAGGTGGTGTTGAACAAGCTCCGCCCGTGGGCCCCCCCCCCCCGTCGCCGAAGGTCTTGACCCCCGGCTGCTGAAGGACGTGGTCAGTACTCTCCTCCCAATTGGGGAGATGGGACCACGTCCTCCGGCAGAGGCGACGGCCCCGTTGGAGTGGGTGGCCGAGCCGGGGGTCACGCAGGGGGAGCTGGCCGCGGCCATCAGACGGCTCCGGGCGCGTAACACGGCCCCGGGTTCGGATGGTGTGCCCGGCCGGGTTTGAATCTTAACCCACGGCGTCCTTGGGGCCGACATCATGCGGTTGTTTAACCGATGCCTGAGGGACGGGCGATTCCCCCGAGTTGGAAGGTAGCGGGGATGGTCCTCCTCCGGAAGGAGGGTCGGCCCGCGGAGTCTCCATCCGCATACCGCCCCATCTGTCTCCTCGACGAGGTGGGCAAGCTCTTCGAGCGAGTGATTGCTGCCCGCCTCGTCGAGCACCTGTCGCGGGGTACTCCGGGCCTGGCCGAATGCCAGTACGGTTTCCGGGGGGGCCGGTCGACGGTCGACACGATCAGTCGGGTCAGGGCCCTCTCGGAGTCGGCCGTCCCCCGGGGAGGGGTCGTGTTGGCGGTATCGCTGGATATTGCCAATGCGTTTAACACCCGTCCCTGGGTGGAGATACGGAGGGGGCTTGAATATCATCGGATCCCCCCGTGTCTCAGGGCAGTCGTCGGGGATTATCTCCGCGGCAGGTGGATCGAGTATCCGGGCCGGGATGGTGATATGCGGAGGGAGGTGTACTGCGGGGTTCCGCAGGGGTCGGTCCTCGGGCCACTCCTGTGGAACATCGCGTACGACGCGGTGTTGCGGGCCGACCACCCCGACGGCGTCAGTGCCGTGTGTTACGCAGATGACACACTGGTGCTGGTCGTCGGGGCTCAGTGGGGGAGGGCCAAGCGCCTCGCCGAGGAGGGGGCGCAGCGCGTCGTCGGCCGGATCAGGGGGATAGGGATGACGGTGGTGGTCCATAAAACCGAGGTGATAGCGTTCCATTTACCTCGGCAGGATCCGCCACCCCCTCTGATCCGGGTGGGTGGGGCTGATATCGAGGTGAAGCCCCGGATGAGGTATCTGGGGTTGATCCTCGATAGCTACTGGCGCTTCGAGGAGCATTTCCGGTGCCTGGTTCCCCGGTTGGAGAGGATGGTCTCGGCTTTAGGCCGGATCCTCCCCATCCTGGGGGGCCCGGCGGGGCGTGTTCGCCGCCTCTATGTGGCAATGGTTCAGTCGGTGGCCCTATTCGGGGCTCCCGTCGCGGGCGGCCGCCTTTGCGCGTCGGATGACCCTGGCTGGGAGGGGGGCCCTGAGGGGAGGCCAGGCGGCGAAGAGTCGGACCGGGTGGGTCCGGCACACGGGGAGGCTCCCTCGGTGGCCAGAAGCGGCCATGAGCTCCCGGCCGCCGAGGGGTAGAAAAGGTGTCGCAGGCGGTTGCGACTTGGGGCTCGCAGCACCACTAAACGCGGCCCCGGGACGGATGGCGGCGGGGTGGAGTGGCCCTGTCCTGCCGCTATGAGACAGAGTGTCTACCGGGGAGACCGTTGGCCCCCCCGGGGATGGTCGCAAAGCGCGGGTACGGGGAGGATACCGGAAGAATGCTTCGAGCTATTCCCAGTATCCTCCCAAATCGTGGGGAAGGGTCACCGTGGGGTTTTTAGTGGGTAGGTCCCGCGCCCGTCATTCTACGGGCGCGGGGAATCCCACACACACCTCCCGCCACTCCCCAAAGAGGTGCAAGGGAGTCATTCGAAGATTTTCCCCACGACGAAAAAAAAAATGCTATTATGCATGCAGTAAGCTAGAGAGCATGGAGCAGGCTAGTAAGAAAGCACTTAGCCAGTAAGCAAGCTGTAAAATAGTAAGCAAGCAGTAGGCTAGTAAGGAAGCAGTTAGCTATTAAGCGAGCGGGGAGCTAGTAAGGGAGCAGTACGACAGTAAGCAAGCAGTAAGCTAGAAAGAAAGCTGCGAGCTAGCAAGCAAGCAGTAAGCTAGAATGCAAGCAGGAAGCTAGTAAGCAAGCTGAAAGCAGGCATGAAAGGAATTAGCTTGTAAGCAAGCAGTAAGCTAGTATGCAACCAGTGACCTAGTAAACGAGCAGGAAGTTAGCAAGGAAGCAGTATGCTGGAAAGCAAGCATCGGGCTATTAAGCAAGCCGTAAGCTAGTAAGCAAGCTGGAAGCTAGTAAGCAAGCATTGAGCTAGTAAGCAAGAAGTGATCTAGTACGCGATCTGGAAGCTAGTAAGAAAGCAGTATGCTATTAAGCAAGCAGTAAGATAGTATGAAAGCTGTTGGCTTGTATGAAAGCAGCAAGAAGGTAAGCAAGCAGTGAGCTAGTAAGGGAGCGGAGAGCTAGTAAGCAAGCAGTAAGCGGTAAAGTAAGCAGCAAGCTAGTACGCAAGCAGTAACCTAATAAGCAAGCAGTAAGCTAGTAAGCAAGCTGTGAGCTGGTGAGCGTAGAGGAAGCTAGTAAGGAAGCAGTAGGCTAGGATGCAAGCAGTAAACTTGTAAGCAAGCAGCAGCCTAGTCAGGTAGCGGTTAGCTAGTAAGTATGCTGTGTGCTAGTAAGGAAGCAGTAAGCTAGAAAGCAAGCAGCAGGCTGTTAAGCAAGCAGTAAGATAGAAAGCTAGCAGCAGGCTAGTAAGCATGCAGTAAGCAAGTGAGCTATCAGTAAGATAGCAAGCAAGCAGGAAGCTAGTAAGCAACCAGTAAGCAACCAGGACGCTAGTAAGCGAGCAGTGGCCTAGTAGGGGTGCAAAATGCAAGTAAGCATGCAATGAGCTAGTAAGCAACCAGTTTGCTAGTAAGCAAGCAGTAAGCATGTAAGCAAGCAGTGAGCTGGTATGCAAGCAGTGAGCTATTACGCGAGCAGGGAGCTAGTAATGAAGCATTATCCTAGTAAGCAAGTAGTAGGCTAGTAAGCAACCAGTAAGCTAGTAGGCAAGCTGTAAGCTAGAAAACATGCAGCAAGCTAGTAAGCAAGCAGCACGCTATTCAAAAAGTTGCTAGCTAGTAAGAAAGCAGTATGCTAGTAAGCAAGCAGTAAGATCATAAGCAAGCAGCCGGCTAGTAAGCAAGAAGTATGCTAGTATGCCAACAGTGAGCTACTAAGCGAGGAGGAATCTAGTAAGGAAGCAGTATGCTAGTAAGCAAGCAGTACGCCTGCAAGCAACAAGTAAGCTAGTTAGCAAGTAGCAGGCTATTCAGAAAGCAGTTAGCTAGTAGGACTGCAGTACGCTAGTAAGCAAGCGGTAAGCTAGTAAACAAGAAGTAAGTCTGTAGGCAAGCTGTATGCTAGAATGCAAACAGTACGCTGGTAGCCAGCCAGTGAGCTAGTAAGCGAGAAGATAGCTAGTAATCAAAGTGTAAGCTACAAAGCAAGCAGCAAGCAATGATGCATGCAGTAAGCTAGAGAGCACGGAGCAGGCTAGTAAGAATGCACTTAGCTAGTAAGCAAGCAGTATTCTGGTACGGCAGCAGTGTGCTGGTAAGCGTGCAGTAAGCTAAAAAGCAACGAGGAGGCTTGTAAGAAACCAGCTAGCTAGTAGGCAACCAGTTAGATAGTAAGGAAGCTGTAAGCGAGTAAGCTAGCAGTAAGATAGTAAGCAAGCATTGTGCTAGTAAGCAAGCTGTAAGCTAGAATGCAAGCACCAAGCTAGTATGCAAGCATTGAGCTAGTTAGCAAGCAGTAAGCAACTAAGCAAACAGTAAGCGAGTAATCTGGCGGTAGGATAGTTAGCAAGCAGTAAGCTTGTGGGCAAGCTGTAAACTAATAAGCAAGGAGTAAGCTAGTAGGCAAGCGGTAATCTAGTAAGCAAGCAGTAAGCTAATTAGTAACCAGTAAGCAAGCATTAATCCAGTAAGCAACCAGTAAGCTAGTAAGCAACCAGCAGGCTAGTAAGATAGCAGTAGGCTAGTGAGCAAGCAGCAAGCTGGTAAGCAAGCAGTAAGCCAGAGAAACAGCTGCAAGCAAGCAAGCAACCAGGAAGCGGGTAATCTTCCAGTAAGCAAGCAAGCAAGTAGTGGGCTGGTAACCGAGCCGGGCACTAGTAAAGTAGCAGTATGCAGGTAAGCAATCAGTATGCTAGTGAGCAAGCAGTAAGCTAGTAATTAAGAACTATGTTAGTGACAAAGCAATAAGCTACTAAGTAGGCTGTAAGCTAGAAAGCTAG
This sequence comes from Colletes latitarsis, assembly GCF_051014445.1. Taxonomy (NCBI): domain Eukaryota; kingdom Metazoa; phylum Arthropoda; class Insecta; order Hymenoptera; family Colletidae; genus Colletes; species Colletes latitarsis. The sequence continues at coordinate 18,230,893 of NC_135137.1, forward strand.
AAGGAAGCTAGTTTACAAAGCAGTGAGATAGAAAGCGAGCTGGGAGCTACAAAGGAAGCATAAAGCTAGTAAGCAACCAGTAAGCTAGAGAGCAAGCATTAATCTGGTAAACAAGTAGTAAGATGGAAAGCAAGCAGCAGGGTAGCAAGAATGCTGGTAGCTAGTAAGCAAGCAGTACGTTAGTAAGCAAGCAGAAAGCCAGTAAGCAAGCAGTAAGCCAGAAAGCAAGCAGTAACCTTGTAAGCATGCTGGGAGCTAGTAATGGAGCAGAATGCTAGTAGAGAAGCATTATGGTAGTAAGCAAGCAGTGAGGTAGTAAGTAACGAGTAAGCTAGTAAGCAAGCAGTAAGTTGGCATGAAAGCAATTAGCTTGTAAGCAAGCAGTGAGCTAGTAACCGAAGAGGAAGCTAGTAAGCACGTAGTGAGCGATTAAGCTAGCAGTAAGCTGGTAAGCAGGTAGGAAACTAGTAGGCAAGCAGTGAGCTAACAAGAAAGCATTGAGCTAGTAACCAAACAGGAAGCTAGCAAGGAAGCACTAAGATAGAAAGCAAGCAGCAGGCTAGTAAGCAAGCAGCAGGGTAGCAAGAAAACAGGTAGCATGTAAGCAAGCTGTAAGGTAGTAAGCAAGCAGTAAGCTAGTAAGCATGCAGCAAGCTCGTAATCAAGCAGTAGGCTAGAAAGCAAGGAGAAGGGTAGTCGGAAAGCAGTTATATAGCAAGCTAGCAGTAAGCTAGTATGCAAGCATCGATCAAGTAAGCGAGGGGGAAGCAAGTAAGGAAGCAATATTATTATGAGCAAGCTCTAAGCTAATAAGCAACCACTATCCTAGTAAGCAAGCAGTAGGCTGGTAAGGAGGCTGTTAGCTACTAAGGAAGTAGTTAGCTAGTAAGCAAGCAGTAAGCTAGTGAGCCAGCTGTGAGCTAGTAAGCCAGGAGGAAGCTAGGAAGGTCGCAATATACTAGTAAGCAAGCAGTAAGGTTGTAAGCAAGCGGCAGCCTAGTCAGAAAGCAGTCATCTAGTAAGAAAGCAGTGTGCTAGTAGGCAAGCAGTAAGCTAGAAAGCAAGCACTAGGCTTGTAAGTAACGCGTAACCTAGTAAGCCAGCTGTTGGCTAGTAAGAAAGCGATTAGCTGGTAAGAATGCAGTATGATAGTAAGCCAGCGATAAGCTCGAAAGCAAGCAGTAAGCTAGTAAGTCAGCTTTAATCTAGAATGCAAGCAGTAAGCTATAAAGAAAGCAGCATTCTAGTAAGCAAGCAGTAAGCTAGAAAGCAAGATGTGAGCCTGTAACCGAGCAGGAAGCTAGTATGGAGGCAGCATGCCAGTAAGCGAATAGGAAGCTAGTATGCATTCAGTGAACGAGAAAGTTATCAGGAAGATAGGATGGAGGCAGAATGCCAGTAGACAAGCAGGAATCTAGTAGGCATGCAGTGAGCTAGTAAGCGGGCATCGAGCTAGTAAGAAAGCAGTTAGCTAGTAAGCATCCGCTAAGCTATTAAGCTTGCTGTAAGCTGGTAAGAAAGCTGTTAGCTAGTAAGCAAGCAGCTGGCTCGGATGAAAGCAACTAGCTGGCAAGAATGCAGCGTGGTAGAAAGCAAGCATGGAGCTAGTAGGCATGCAGTGAGGCAGTAAGCGAGCAGAAAGTTAGTATGGCGGCAGCATGACAGTAAGCAAGCTATAAACTAGTAAGCAACCAGTAAGGTTGTAAGCAAGCAGTAATCTAGTGACAAAGCTGTATGTTAGTAAGAAATCAGTATGCTAGTAAGCAAGCCGTAAGCTAGAAAGCAAGCTGCAGGCTAGTAAGCAAGCAGAAAGCCCGAAAGCAAGCAGCAGGCTAGCAAACAAGTAGCAAGCGAGTAAGCTAGCAGAAAACTAGTAATCAAGCAGTGAGCTAGTAAGCCATGAGGGCGCTAGTAAGGAAGCGGTATGCTATTAAGGCACTAGAAATATAGTAAGTAAGCAGTAAGCTAGTAAGCAAGCTGTCAGCTTGTAATGAAGCAGCTGGCTATTCAGAACGCAGTTAACTAGTAAGAAAGCTGTATGCTAGTAAGCAAGCAGTGAGCTAGCAACAAAGCAGTAAGTTATCAACAAAGCAGGAAGCATGTAAGCAAGCAGTAAGCTTGTAAGCATGCAGCAGGCTAGTCTGAAATCAGTTATCTAGTAAGAAAGCAGTATGCTACTTAGCATTCAGAATGGTGGAAAGCAAGCTGCAAGCTAGTAAGCATGCAGTAAGCTAGAAAGCAAGCAGCAGGATAGTAAGCAATCTGTAAGCGACTAAGTTAGCAGAAAGCTAGTAAGCATGCAGTGAGCGAGTAAGCGAGGTGGTAGCTAGTAAAGAAGCAGTAAGCAATAAAGCACACAGTTAGGTAGCAAGGGAGCAGGAAGCCCGTAAGGATGCTGTAAGCTAGGAAGCAAGCAGTAAGCTAGTTAGCAACCAGTAAGCACGTAAGCAAGCAGCAGGCTGCTCAGAAAGCAGTATGCTAGTAAGCAAGCAGTAAGCAATTAAGCAAAGAGTGGACATGTAAGGAAGCAGCTGGCTAGTCAGAAAGATGCTAGCTAGTAAGAATGCAGCATGGTAGGAAGGAAGTAGTAAGCTAGTTAGCGAAGAGGTAGCTAGAGTGCACGCATCATGCTAGTAAGCAAGCAGTATGGTGCAAAACAAGCAGCAGGGTAGTAAGCAAACACTAAGCGAGTAAGCTGGCTGTAAAGTAGTAATCAAGCAGGTGGCTAGTAAGGAAGTAGTATGCCTTTAAGCAAACAGTAAGCTTATCAGCAAGCAGTAAGCTAGTAGGCAGCCAGTCAGCTAGTAAGCAAACAGCAGGATTGTCAGAAAGCTATAAGCTAGTAGGAAAGCAGTGTGCTAGCAAGCAAGATGTGAGCCAGTAAGTAAGCAGTAATCTAGTAAGCAAGCCGTAAGCTGGTAAACCAGCAGCAGGCAATTAAGAAAGCAGGTACACAGTAAAAAAGCAGTGGGCTTTTGTGCAAGCAGCAAGCCAGTAAGCATGAGGTAAGCTAGTAAGCGAGCAGGAAACTAGTAAGGAGGTAGTAAGCTAGTAAGCAAGCAGTAAGCTGGTAGGAAAGCAGGTAGCTAGTAAGGAGGTAGTAAGCTATTAAGGTAGTAGTACGATAGTAAGCAAGTAGTGAGCTAGTATGCGAGCAGGAAGCTAGTAAGGAAGCAGTGTGCTAGTAACCCCTCAGGGGCTGCCAGCCTTTCAGCTGCAGTACGGGCTTAACGAACCCGGGGTACCCGAGTCATACACACACCATAAGCCTCCTGTTGGTCGTCACAACGACCCATTCACAATTCCCTATTGGTTTTGAGAATGGTACGTGACGGCAGGAGGAACGGGGGTCTTGGCTTAACCGCCTGGGCCACGAGTATGGCGACTCTATAAAATCGCCCTCCAATCCTAAGCTATGGTGCGCGGCGATGGGATGCATGGTTGGGGGAGAAGGCCCAATCCCAAGCGACCACCTCCGGGGAACCTGCCGAACCCCCGGAGTATTAGGCTTACCCGGGTAAGGCGGCTCTGCCCGGGTGGACCTTTATTTCCGACCATCTCGTGGGATTGTTATGGACACAGAAAATAAAATGGGGATGGGCGGGTTTTGTCGGTTGGGGAGGACGGAGACGGGGTTGGGGTTATGGTGGCGGCGCTCGCGCCCCACTCAGCGCCAGGTCCGGCTTCGTGGAGGGTGGAGGAGGACGACGAGACGGCGTCGGTCTCGTCCTTCTCCTCCAGCACGAGCCACATAGGCTCTAAGAGGAAGAGGACGGGGCAGGCCGTCGTCGAGGTGGGCGGGGCGATGAGCCCGTCGGTGAGGCTGAGTTGCCTCAGGGACGAGGTGACCGAGGAGATATCGGAGAGGATCTTCTCGTCCCTGAGGCGGGTGGAGAAAGTCGCCGCTGCCTGCGCCTTTAAGGGGCAGAAAAGCGGTGGCGCGGAGGCCCTGAAGGCCGCGGCGGAGGAAATGAGGGAGGCGGCGCGGGAGCTCAGAGGGCGGAACGCCCGTCTGCAGCTCCTGTTGGAGGAGGAGCGACAGGGGAGGAGGAGGGCAGAGGCGCTGTGGAACAGCGCGGCCCTCCCTCCCATCCTCCCTCCTCCTCCACCGCCGCGTCCCTCGGCGGAGGTAAATAAGCGGAGTGCGGCGGCAGTGGTGCGGGGCACCGCGGGCCCCTCCACCCGCACTCCACCCGTGAAGAAGTCCCCGTCCTCCTCAGAAGACGATCTTCTGAGGAGGATTGGGGACATGATTGATGGCAAGCTGGCCGCCTTCCGGGAGGAGCTCCTCGCCGGAAGAGCGGTCAGCAGGAAGGCGGTGCCTCCCCGACCTGTTCCGGTACAGTCGGGGAAGGCAAAGAAGGGCGGAGTGAAGGCTCCGCCCAGCGTTGCGGCACCAGGGCCCCGGGTCGCGACCCCCAAGGGGGGTGGTGTACCCGTGGTCGCGGTGGTCGCGTCCTCCACAGCACCCTCCCAAGGGGGGGGGGGGGTGGCGTGGAGTGAGGTGGTGGGGCGGAAGGCGAAGCGGGCGGCGAGGAAGGCCTCGCAACCGCAGCCTCCGCCTCCGCCGCCGGTGGCCAAGGTAAAGGCCGTGAAGGTCGGGAAGGCACGACCAGGTCGTCCCCCAAAAACGGCAGCGGTGACGCTGACCGTTGCGCAGGGGGGCGACCTGACCCTCGCGGAGGCGATGCGGCTCGCCAGGGAGAATATCTCCCTGGAAGAGCTGGGCATCGCCTCCGTGAGGGCGAAGAGGGCCGTGACCGGGGGTCTCTTGCTGGAGATCCCCGGTGCAGAAGGCGGCGCGAAGGCGGATCGTCTCGCCCAGAGGCTCCGGGAGCAGCTGGGCGAGCGAGGTGTCCGGGTCGCCCGGCCCACGAAGCGCACGGAGATGCGCGTTTGTGGGCTGGACGACTCGGTCAGCGCACAGGATGTGTCCCGTGCCCTTGCGAGGGCGGGGGACTGTCCTGTGGAGGACCTGCGGATCGGAGAGATCCGCAGGTCGCCCTCCGGCCTCGGGTCGGTGTGGGCCCGGTGCCCCCTCTCCGCCGCCCGTAAGGTGGCGGAATCCGGGAGGGTTTTGGTGGGGTGGGCTTCGGCGCGAGTGGAGATACTCGCGCCGCGCCCGCCCCAGTGTCACCGCTGCCTCGAATTGGGGCATGTGAGGCAGTGGTGCACCTCGCCGGTGGACCGCAGCGGTAACATTCACCGCTGCGGGGCAAAGGACCACCGCGCGTGCCAGTGCTCGGCGACCCTCCACTGCCCGCTATGTGCGGACAGGGGGATGCCAGCCGACCACAGGGTGGGGAGCAGAAAGTGCTCCCCCCCCACCCGGAAGGAGAGGAAGAGGCGGGCTGCACCGGCTCCGGTGCCGAGGGCGGTGGCATCGTCCTCCATGGAGGTGGACGGTGCTACGGGGACGGACGGCCGGGAGGAGGCTGGCGCGGCCATTAATTAATGCCGCCCCGCCTCCTCCTCCAGGCCAACCTCAACCACTGCCGCGCGGCACAGGACTTGATGTCCCAAGTCCTCGCGGAGTGGGGGGTTGGCCTGGCGGTCGCCGCCGAGCCGTACCGCGTCCCTGATCACCCTCATTGTGTGGGCGACGCGGACGGCTTGGTGGCGACGGTATGGGGAGGGGGCGACGGGTCCCCACCGTTCTCCTTGTTGGAGCGCGGTCGGGGATTCGTCGCCGTGGACTGGGGGGGAGTCGCTGTGGTGGGGTGCTACATTTCGCCCCGTAGCGGTCACGCTGCGTTCGAGCTGTACTTGGCCGAGGTCGCGGCATGCGTGCAGCGGTACGCGGCCCGCCCGGTGCTGGTCCTGGGGGATTTTAATGCCATTTCGGTGGCTTGGGGATCCCCCAGGACCTCCGTTCGCGGCGGGATCCTGGGCGATTGGGCGGCGGGGCTCGACCTCCGGGTATTGGACCGGGGGTCGGAGCACACATGCGTGCGGCGATATGGGGGGTCCATCGTGGATGTTGGATTCGCGACCCCCAACGCCGTGCGCATGGTGTCGGGTTGGCACGTGGTCGCGGGGGCAGAGACACTCTCCGATCACCGGTACATCCGGATGGAGGTCTCTGCCGCCGCGAGTGCATCCCGACACGGCCGCCTGCGTGGCACCCCACCACGCCGCTGGGCGCTTCGGCGCCTGGACAAGGACGCCCTGATGGCAGCTGCCCTCGCTGCAACTTGGCCGCAGGGAGCGGCCGAGTTGCCGAGCATAGGGGAGGAGGTCGCCCGGCTCGGAGCATTGGTCGCGGGTATTTGCGACGCGGCGATGCCTCGGGTCGGGCGGGCTTCTCCTCGCCGGGCGGTGTACTGGTGGTCGGACGCGTTTGCGGAGTTGCGAGTCGCGACTGTCCGCGCCCGACGCCAGTGCACCCGCGCGCGCCGTCGTCAACGTACAGGCGACGGCGTGGCGCGAGCGAGGCCAGCTGATGACCTGTATGGAGCATACCGCGTGGCGCGGGTTGCTCTGCAGGTCGCCATCAAACGGGCCAAGACCCAGGCATGGAAGGAGCTCCTCCAGACCCTTGATGACGATCCATGGGGGCGCCCATATAAGGTGGTGCTGAATAAGCTCCGCCCGTGGGCGCCCCCCGTCACCGAGGGTCTTGACCCCCGGCTGCTGGAGGATGTGGTCAATACACTCTTCCCAATTGGGGAGAGGGGACCGCGTCCTCCGGCGGCGGCGGCTGTCCCAGTGGAGTGGACGGCCGAGCTGGGGGTCACGCAGGAGGAGCTGGCAGCGGCCATCAGACGGCTCGGGGTTCGTAACACGGCCCCGGGTCCGGATGGTGTGCCCGGCTGGGTTTGGGTCTTGACCCAGGGCGTCCTTGGGACCGACCTCAGGCGGTTGTTCGACCGCTGCCTGAGGGACGGGCGATTCCCCCCCAGTTGGAAGGTGGCGAGGATGGTCCTCCTCCGGAAGGAGGGTCGGCCCGCGGAGTCTCCCTCCGCATACCGGCCCATTTGTGTCCTCGACGAGGTGGGCAAGCTCTTCGAGCGTGTGATTGCTGCCCGCCTCGTCGAACACCTGTCGCGGGGTGATCCCGGTCTGGCCGACTGCCAGTTCGGTTTCCGGGGGGGCCGATCGACTATCGACACGATAGGTCGTGTGAGGGCCCTCTCGGAGGCGACCGTCTCCCGGGGAGGGGTGGCATTGGCAATATCCTTGGATATTGCCAATGCCTTTAACACCCTCCCCTGGGAAGAGATAAGGAGGGGACTCGAATATCATCGAGTCGCCCCTTGTCTCAGGGCGGTCGTCGGGGATTGTCTCCGCGGCAGGTGGATCGAGTATCCGGGCCGGGATGGTGATATGCGGAGGGAGGTGTACTGCGGTCTTCCGCAGGGGTCGCTCCTCGGGCCACTCCTGTGGAACATCGCGTACGACTCGGTGTTGCGGGCCGGCCTCCCCGACGGCGTCAGCACGGTGTGTCACGCGGATGACACACTGGTGCTGGCCGTCGGGGCGCACTGGGGGAGGGCCATGCGTCGTCGACCGGATCAGGGGGATGGGGATGACGGTGGCGGTCCATAAGACCGAGGTGATTGCGTTTCATTCACCTCGGCAGGATCCGCCACCCCCTCTGATCCGGGTGGGTGGGGCTGACATCGAGGTGAAGCCCCAGATCAGGTATCTAGGGCTGATCCTCGATAGCCACTGGCGTTTCGAGGAGCATTTCCGCTGCCTGGTCCCCCGGTTGGAAAGGATGGTTGCGGCTCTGGGCCGGATCCTGCCCAACCTGGGGGGCCCGGCGGGCCGAGTTCGTCGCCTCTATGTGGCAATGGTCCAGTCGGTGGCCCTGTAAGGGGCCCCCGTCTGGGCGGACGACCTGGCTGCCTCCTGGCGCAGCATGACTATGCTGCGTCGGGTGCAGAGGCGCATGGCGCTCAGGGTCGTCCGCGGGTATCGGACCATGTCACATGTGGCGGCAACGGTTCTAGCGGGGATGCCGCCCATGGACCTGCTCGCGCGGTCGCACGCGGTGATGTACCGGCACCGCGTCGACCGTCGATCGGGGGTGGAGGCGGTCCCGGGCGGGCAGGAACCTGCTTGGGGCGATTTGAAGCGCCAGGCCCGGCTGTCCGTGTTGCTCGCGTGGCAGGAGCGGCTGGCTCTGCCAACCGCGGGGCACCGGACTGTCGGGGCTGTTCGGCCACTCCTGAAGGAGTGGCTGGACAGAGGCCATGGCAGCCTCACCTTCCGGCAGCCACAGGTATTTTCCGGGCATGGCAGCTTCGGAAGATACCTGTGCCGGATAGGGAAGGAGCCGACGGCGCGTTGCTGCCACTGCGACGCTGAGCAGGACACGGCGGATCATACCCTGGAGGTATGCCCCGCGTGGGAGGGGCAGCGCCGTGTGCTGGTCGGCGTCGTCGGGCGGGATGTCTCGCTGCCGGGCGTGGTGCGCGCCATGCTCGGCAGCGAGGAGATGTGGAGGGTCGTGGCCTCCTTCTGCGAGAACGTAATGTTGCAGAAGGAGGCCGCGGGGAGGGAGCGCGAGCTTCAGCGGCGCGCTGAAGCTCGCGCTCGTGCGGTGGCCCGAGGTCGTCGCCCGGTCGCGAGGCGTCGCGGGCGGCCGCCTCGGCGTGGCGGATGACCTAGGCTGGGAGGGGGGTCCTGAGGGGACCCTCCTCCCGCCAGGCGGCGCCGGGTCGGACCGGTTGGGGGTAGGAGTGCCTCCCCCTACCGGTCCGACGCAAGGGGAGGCACCCTCGGCGGTCTGGTGCGGCCATGAACGCCCGGCCGCCGAGGGGTGGAAACGGGGTCGCGGGCGGTTGCGAGTTGGGGCTCGCAGCCGCCACTAAACGCGGCCCCGGGACGGATAGCGGCGGGATGGAGTGGCCCCGTCCCGCCGCTATGAGGCAGTGTGTCTACTGGGGGGACCGATTGTCCCCCCGGGGGATGGGCGCGAAAGCGCGGGCACGGGGAGGATACCGGAAGAATGCTTCGAGCGATTCCCGGTATCCTCCCAAAGCGTACCGAAGGGTCACCGTGGGGTTTCTAGTGGGTAGGTCCCGCGCCTGTCGTTGTACGGGCGCGGGGAATCACACACACCCCTCCCACCTCTCCCCGAGGAGGTGGGAGGGAGTCTTTCGAAGATTTTCCCCACGACAAAAAAAAAAAAAAAAAAAAGTAGTAAGCTAGTAAGCAACCAGAAAGCTAGTAAGCAAGCAGCAGACTAGTCAGAAATAAGTTGGGTACTAAGAACGCAGCTTGCTAGTAATCTTGCGGAAAGCTAGAAAGCTAGCAGCAAGTTAGGAAGCAATCTGTAATCTAGTAAGAAAGCAGTATGCTATTAAGCAAGCAGGGAGATAGTAAGCGAGCAGTAATCTAGTAAGCAACCAGTAAGCATGTAAGCAAGCAGTAAGCTGGTAGGCAAGCAGTAAGCTAGAAAGCAAGCAATACGCTATAAAGTAAGCAGCAAGTTAGTAAGCAAGCAGTGAGCTAGTAAGGGAGCAGGAAGCTAGTAAGGAAGCAGTGTGCTAGTAAGCAAGCAGTAAGCTAGTAAGCAAGCCGTAAGGTAGTAAGCAAGCAGTAAGTTAGTAAGCAAGCAGTGAGCTAGTAAGCGAGCTGGAAGCTAGTAAGGCTAGCAGTATGCTAGTGAACATGCAGTAGGCCAGAAAGCAAGCTGCAGGCTAGTAAGCTAGCAGTAAGCCCGAAAGCAATCAGCATGCTAGCAAGTAAGCAGGAAGATTATAAGGTAGTAGTAAGCTAGTAAGCAAGCAGTGAGCTACTTAGCGAGGTTGAATCTAGCAAGCAAGCAGTAATCGTGTAAGCAGGCAGTAACCTAGAAAGCAACGAGCGGGCTAGTTAGAAGACTGTTAGCTAGCAAGCAAGCAGTAAGCGAGTAGGCAAGCAGTGAGCGTGTAACAAAGCTGTATGCTAGTAAGCAAGGAGTTAGCAAGAATGCAAGCAGCAAGCTAGTAAGCAAGCAGCAAGCTAGTACGCGAGCAGTGAGCTAGTAATCAAGCAGTAGGCTAGTAAGCGAGCAGGGACCTTGTAAGGGAGCAGAATGCTATTAAGCATCCAGTTAGCTAGTAAGCAACCAGTCAGCTAGTAAGCGAGCAGGGAGCTAGTAAGAAAGCATTATGCTAGTAAGCAAGGAGTAGGCTTGTAAGCGAGCATGGACCTAGTGAGAGAGCAGGATACTAGTAAGCTAGCAATAAGCTATTAAGGTAGCAGTAATCTAGTAAGCAAGCAGGAAGTTAGTAAGGAATCAGAATGCTAGAAAGCAAGCAGTAAGCTACTAGGCAAGCAGTAAGCAAATAAGTAAGCAGTATGCTAGTAAGCGAGCAGTAAGCATGTGAGCAATCAGTAAGCTGGTAAGAAAGCTGTTAGCTAGTATGCAAGCAGTAAGCCAGCAACAAAGCAGTATGCTAGTAAGCAAGCAGTAAGCCACTAAGCAAGCAGTAATCTAGTAAGCAGGCGGCAGGATAGTAAGCGAGTAAGCTTGAAGTAAGCTAGAATGCAAGCAGCAGGCTATTATGAAAGCAGTTATTTATTCAGCAATCAGTTAGATAGTGAGGAAGATGTTTGCTAGTAAGCAAGCTGTATGCTAGTAAGCAACCAGTAATCTAGTAGGCAAGCAGTAAGCTGGTGAGAAAGCAGTTTGTTAGTAAGCAACCAGTTAGCTAGTAAGCAAGCAGGATGCATGTAAGCAAGCAGTGAGCTGGTAGGCAAGCAGTGAGCTAGTAAGAGAGCAGTATGCTAGTAAGCAAGTAGTATACTAGAAAGCAAGCAGGTGGCTAGTAAGAAAGCAGTTAGCTAGTGTTAATGCGCATACGAAAAGAGGCGCGGACGAGGACAGTGACGCGAAGAATGGCGGAGTAATTCACACAGTCGCAAATTTATTGTAAGATTGCACAACGTTCACACTGCGGCAAGCGAAACTGGGACGCGGTGGGCACGTGTCCGATAACAGTTTCAAGGGCAACTCCCTAGGAGAATGCGCCAGGGCGACGAAAGTCCGTTCTCGATATCACTTACAATCGGATCGACAGCTTTTTTTTTTTTTTTTTTTTTTTTGTCGTGGGGAAAATCTTCGAAAGACTCCCTCCCACCTCCTTGGGGAGAGGTGGGAGGGGTGTGTGGGATTCCCCGCGCCCGTACAACGACAGGCGCGGGACCTACCCACTAAAAACCCCACGGTGACCCTTCGGCACGCTTTGGGAGGATACCGGGAATCGCTCGAAGCATTCTTCCGGTATCCTCCCCGTGCCCGCGCTTTCGCGCCCATCCCCCGGGGGGGACAATCGGTCCCCCCAGTAGACACACTGCCTCATAGCGGCGGGACGGGGCCACTCCATCCCGCCGCTATCCGTCCCGGGGCCGCGTTTAGTGGCGGCTGCGAGCCCCAACTCGCAGGCGCCCGCGACCCCGTTTCCACCCCTCGGCGGCCGGGCGTTCATGGCCGCACCAGACCGCCGAGGGTGCCTCCCCTTGCGTCGGACCGGTAGGGGGAGGCACTCCTACCCCCAACCGGTCCGACCCGGCGCCGCCTGGCGGGAGGAGGGTCCCTTCAGGACCCCCCTCCCAGCCTAGGTCATCCGCCACGCCGAGGCGGCCGCCCGCGACGCCTCGCGACCGGGCGACGACCTCGGGCCACCGCACGAGCGCGAGCTTCAGCGCGCCGCTGAAGCTCGCGCTCCCTCCCCGCGGCCTCCTTCTGCAACATTACGTTCTCGCAGAAGAAGGCCACGACCCTCCACATATCCTCGCTGCCGAGCATGGCGCGCACCACGCCCGGCAGCGAGACATCCCGCCCGACGACGCCGACCAGGACACGGCGCTCCCCCTCCCACGCGGGGCATACCTCCAGGGTATGATCCGCCGTGTCCTGCTCAGCGTCGCAGTGGCAGCAACGCGCCGTCGGCTCCTTCCCTATCCGGCACAGGTATCTTCCGAAGCTGCCATGCCCGGAAAATACCTGTGCCAGCCGGTAGGTGAGGCTGCCATGGCCTCTGTCCAGCCACTCCTTCAGGAGTGGCCGAACAGCCCCGACAGTCCGGTGCCCCGCGGTTGACAGAGCCAGCCGCTCCTGCCACGCGAGCAACACGGACTGCCGGGCCTGGCGCTTCAAATCGCCCCAAGCAGGTTCCTGCCCGCCCGGGACCGCCCCCACCCCCGCGCGACGGGTGACGCGGTGCCGGTACATCACCGCGTGCGACCGCGCGAGCAGGTCCATGGGCGGCATCCCCGCTAGAACCGTCGCCGCCTCATGTGACATGGTCCGATACCCGCGGACGACCCTGAGCGCCATGCGCCTCTGCACCCGACGCAGCATAGTCATGCCACGCCGGGAGGCAGCCAGGTCGTCCGCCCAGACGGGGGCCCCGTATAGGGCCACCGACTGGACCATTGCCACATAGAGGCGACGAACTCGGCCCGCCGGGCCCCCCAGGTTGGGCAGGATCCGGCCCAGAGCCGCAACCATCCTTTCCAACCGGGGGACCAGGCAGCGGAAATGCTCCTCGAAACGCCAGTGGCTATCGAGGATCAGCCCTAGATACCTGATCTGGGGCTTCACCTCGATGTCAGCCCCACCCACCCGGATCAGAGGGGGTGGCGGATCCTGCCGAGTTGAATGAAACGCAATCACCTCGGTCTTATGGACCGCCACCGTCATCCCCATCCCCCTGATCCGGTCGACGACGCGTTGCGACCCCTCCTCCGCGCGACGCATGGCCCTCCCCCAGTGCGCCCCGACGGCCAGCACCAGTGTGTCATCCGCATAACACACCGTGCTGACGCCGTCGGGGAGGCCGGCCCGCAACACCGAGTCGTACGCGATGTTCCACAGGAGTGGCCCGAGGACCGACCCCTGCGGAACACCGCAGTACACCTCCCTCCGCATATAACCATCCCGGCCCGGATACTCGATCCACCTGCCGCGGAGATAATCCCCGACGACCGCCCTGAGACAAGGGGGGACTCGATGATATTCGAGTCCCCTCCTTATCTCTTCCCAGGGGAGGGTGTTAAAGGCATTGGCAATATCCAAGGATATTGCCAATGCCACCCCTCCCCGGGAGACGGCCGCCTCCGAGAGGGCCCTCACACGACCTATCGCGTCGATAGTCGATCGGCCCCCCCGGAAACCGAACTGGCAGTCGGCCAGACCGGGATCACCCCGCGACAGGTGCTCGACGAGGCGGGCAGCAATCACCCGCTCGAAGAGCTTGCCCACCTCGTCGAGGAGACAAATGGGCCGGTATGCGGAGGGAGACCCCGCGGGCCGACCCTCCTTCCGGAGGAGGACCATCCTCGCCACCTTCCAACTGGGGGGGAATCGCCCGTCCCTCAGGCAGCGGTCGAACAACCGCCTGAGGTCGGCCCCAAGGACGCCCTGGGTCAAGACCCAAACCCGGCCGGGCACACCAACCGGACCCGGGGCCGTGTTACGAACCCCGAGCCGTCTGATGGCCGCTGCCAGAACCTCCTGCGTGACCCCCAGCTCGGCCGTCCACTCCACTGAGACAGCCGCCGCCGCCGGAGGACGCGGTCCCCTCTCCCCAATTGGGAAGAGTGTATTGACCACGTCCTCCAGCAGCCGGGGGTCAAGACCCTCGGTGACGGGGGGCGCCCACGGGCGGAGCTTATTCAGCACCACCTTATATGGGCGCCCCCATGGATCGTCATCAAGGGTCTGGAGGAGCTCCTTCCATGCCTGGGTCTTGGCCCGTTTGATGGTGACCTGCAGAGCAACCCGCGCCACGCGGTATGCTCCATACAGGTCGTCAGCTGCCCTCGCTCGCGCCACGCCGTCGCCTGTACGTTGACGACGGCGCGCGCGGGTGTACTGGCGTCGGGCGCGGACAGTCGCGACTCGCAACTCCGCGATCGCGTCCGACCACCAGTACACCGCCCGGCGAGGAGAAGCCCGCCCGACCCGAGGCATCGCCGCGTCGCAAATACCCGCGACCAATGCTCCGAGCCGGGCGACCTCCTCCTCTATGCTCGGCAACTCGGCCGCTCCCTGCGGCCAAGTTGCAGCGAGGGCAGCTGCCATCAGGGCGTCCTTGTCCAGGCGCCGAAGCGCCCAGCGGCGTGGTGGGGTGCCACGCAGGCGACCGTGTCGGGATGCACTCGCGGCGGCAGAGACCTCCATCCGGATGTACCGGTGATCGGAGAGTGTCTCTGCCCCCGCGACCACGTGCCAACCCGACACCATGCGCACGGCGTTGGGGGTCGCGAATCCAACATCCACGACGGACCCCCCATATCGCCGCACGCATGTGTGCTCCGACCCCCGGTTCAATACCCGGAGGTCGAGCCCCGCCGCCCAATCGCCCAGGATCCCGCCGCGAACGGAGGTCCTGGGGGATCCCCAATCCACCGACTTGGCATTAAAATCCCCCAGGACCAGCACCGGGCGGGCCGCGTAGCGCTGCACGCATGCCGCGACCTCGGCCAAGTACAGCTCGAACGCAGCGTGACCGCTACGGGGCGAAATGTAGCACCCCACCACAGCGACTCCCCCCCAGTCCACGGCGACGAATCCCCGACCGCGCTCCAACAAGGAGAACGGTGGGGACCCGTCGCCCCCTCCCCATACCGTCGCCACCAAGCCGTCCGCGTCGCCCACCCAATGAGGGTGATTAGGGACGCGGTACGGCTCGGCGGCGACCGCCAGGCCAACCCCCCACTCCGCGAGGACTTGGGACATCAAGTCCTGTGCCGCGCGGCAGTGGTTGAGGTTGGCCTGGAGGAGGAGGCGGGGCGGCATTAATTAATGGCCGCGCCAGCCTCCTCCCGGCCGTCCGTCCCCGTAGCACCGTCCACCTCCATGGAGGACGATGCCACCGCCCTCGGCACCGGAGCCGGTGCAGCCCGCCTCTTCCTCTCCTTCCGGGAGGGGGGGGGGAGCACTTCTTGGTCCCCACCCTGTGATCGGCTGGCCTCCCCATGTCCGCACACAGCGGGCAGTGGGGGGCCGCCGAGGACTGGCTCGCGCGGTGCTCTTTGGCACCGCAGCGGTAACACTGACCGCTGCGGTCCACCGGCGAGGTGCACCACTGCCTCACGTGCCCCAATTCGAGGCAGCGGTGACACTGGAGCGGGCGCGGCGCGAGGATTTCCACTCGCGCCGAAACCCACCCCACCAACACCCTCCCGGATTCCGCCACCTTACGGGCGGCGGAGAGGGGGCACCGGGCCCACACCGACCCGAGGCCGGAGGGCGACCTGCGGATCTCTCCGATCCGCAGGTCCTCCACAGGACAGTCCCCCGCCCTCGCAAGGGCACGGGACACATCCTGTGCGCTGACCGAGTCGTCCAGCCCACAAACGCGCATCTCCGTGCGCTTCGTGGGCCGGGCGACCCGGACACCTCGCTCGCCTAGCTGCTCCCGGAGCCTCTGGGCGAGACGATCCGCCTTCGCGCCGCCTTCTGCACCGGGGATCTCCAGCAAGAGACCCCCGGTCACGGCCCTCTTCGCCCTCACGGAGGCGATGCCCAGCTCTTCCAGGGAGATATTCTCCCTGGCGAGCCGCATCGCCTCCGCGAGGGTCAGGTCGCCCCCCTGCGCGACGGTCAGCGTCACCGCTGCCGTTTTTGGGGGACGACCTGGTCGTGCCTTCCCGACCTTCGCGGCCTTTACCTTGGCCGCCGGCGGCGGAGGCGGAGGCCGCGGTTGCGAGGCCTTCCTCGCCGCCCGCTTCGCCTTCCGCCCCACCACCTCACTCCACGCCACCCCCCCTTGGGAGGGTGCTGTGGAGGACGCGACCACCGCGACCACGGGTACACCACCCCCCTTGGGGGTCGCGACCCGGGGCCCTGGTGCCGCAACGCTGGGCGGAGCCTTCACTCCGCCCTTCTTTGCCTTCCCCGACTGTACCGGAACAGGTCGGGGAGGCACCGCCTTCCTGCTGACCGCTCTTCCGGCGAGGAGCTCCTCCCGGAAGGCGGCCAGCATGCCATCAATCATGTCCCCAATCGTCCTCAGAAGATCGTCTTCTGAGGAGGACGGGGACTTCTTCACGGGCGGAGTGCGGGTGGAGGGGCCCGCGGTGCCCCGCACCACTGCCGCCGCACTCCGCTTATTTACCTCCGCCGAGGGACGCGGCGGTGGAGGAGGAGGGAGGATGGGAGGGAGGGCCGCGCTGTTCCACAGCACCTCTGCCCTCCTCCTCCCCTGTCGCTCCTCCTCCAACAGGAGCTGCAGTCGGGCGTTCCGCCCTCTGAGCTCCCGCGCCGCCTCCCTCATTTCCTCCGCCGCCGCCTTCAGGGCCTCCGCGCCACCGCTTTTCTGCCCCTTAAAGGCGCAGGCAGCGGCGACTTTCTCCACCCGCCTCAGGGACGAGGAGATCCTCTCCGATATCTCCTCGGTCACCTCGTCCCTGAGGCAACTCAGCCTCACCGACGGGCTCATCGCCCCGCCCACCTCGACGATGGCCTGCCCCGTCCTCTTCCTCTTAGAGCCTATGTGGCTCGTGCTGGAGGAGAAGGACGTGACCGACGCCGTCTCGTCGTCCTCCTCCACCCTCCACGAAGCCGGACCTGGCGCTGAGTGGGGCGCGAGCGCCGCCACCCTAACCCCAACCCCGTCTCCGTCCTCCCCAACCGACAAAACCCGCCCCATCCCCATTTTATTTTCTGTGTCCATAATAATCCCACGAGATGGTCGGAAATAAAGGTCCACCCGGGCAGAGCCGCCTTACCCGGGTAAGCCTAATACTCCGGGGGTTCGGCAGGTTCCCCGGAGGTGGTCGCTTGGGATTGGGCCTTCTCCCCCAACCATGCATCCCATCGCCGCGCACCATAGCTTAGGATTGGAGGGCGATTATATAGAGTCGCCATACTCGTGGCCCAGGCGGTTAAGCCAAGACCCCCGTTCCTCCTGCCGTCACGTACCATTCACAAAACCAATAGGGAATTGTGAATGGGTCGTTGTGACGACCAACAGGAGGCTTACGGTGTGTGTATGGCTCGGGTACCCTGGGTTCGTTAAGCCCGTACTGCAGCTGAAAGGCTGGCAGCCCCTGAGGGGATCGGATCGACAGCTTGGATATTTCTGCCGTTACAGGATCGCGCACGACAATCCGTTGATCCTTCAAATCTCGTTTATAGATCGGTGACGGTCGTGCCAACCGTTGGCACACATGACACGCTCTCACAACACTCATTCACTCTCTCTCATGCTATCCACACCGCTCGCACCTTAATCTAAACACGAAGACGGTACAATAAACATATTTCTACATCTTATCCTAATGCTTATACCTTATTTTAAACATGCCGCCCGCCTTGGCTGCGTGAAGCGCAACCGATGCCCCTGAGGGATTTTCACCGCCCGCCGTCACGCCGTCGGGGTCCTCCGCGACCGGCAGGACGACCAGGCGAGTGATAGGTCGCTCAAGTTCTCCGCGCGACGTGCGGATGGAGACCACGCGGACTCGTCCATCTCGGCCGGGGTGTGCTCGGTCTATTCGTCCTAACCTCCACTGACCCGGGGAAAGATTGTCCTCCCTCATGACCACGAGGTCGTTGGGTTGGAAGTCGCGCGCTGGCCGGGACCGCCGATATCGCTGCTGAAGGGACAGCACGTAGTCGCGCTGCCACCGCTTCCAAAAATGATCGCGCATTCGGGTGACGAGCTGCCAGCGGGAGAGCAGCGACGTCGCCGTTGCTTCGGGAACGCGAAGCGGAAGCGCTAGCAAGGGGCCGCCGATTAGAAAATGTCCCAGAGTGAGTGCCGCACTATCGTCCACATCCGTCGACAGGGGTGTAAGCGGACGTGAATTGAGGCACACCTCGACCATGGCTAACAGCGTCGCGAGTTCCTCGAAGATGAGAGGGTGCTCGCGGGTGACCCGACGAAAATGATGCTTCACGCTTTTCACCCCGGCTTCCCACAAGCCTCCGAAGTGCGGGGCATTGGGTGGGATGAATCGCCACGATAATTTCTCGGCCTGAATGAACGCGGTGAACTCGGCAGGCCGCGTTGCCGACCGGATGGAGGCCCGCAGCTCACGATCCGCGCCGCGGAAATTGGTGCCGTTGTCACTCCAAACCTCGGTTGGCCTACCGCGTTGAGAAACGAAGCGCTGAAGCGCTGCAAGGAAGCCGGCGGAAGAGCAATAGGACACCAGTTCAAAGTGAACTGCCCTTGTGGCAACGCATACGAACACGCAGATATAGGCCTTGCGGGTCCAAGATCCGCGACCTCGAGCGATCCTAGTGGACAAGGGCCCGGCGTAGTCGACTCCCACACGTGAGAATGGACGCGAGTGGGTAATCCGAGCGGGAGGTAGATCAGCCATCAACTGTACTCCAGTCTGAGCGCGATATCGGGTGCAGACCACGCAACGGTGTACCACGGAGCGAACCGCTGATCTGGCGCCCAACATCCAATAGGTGCTTCTTAACACCCCGAGAGTGAGTTGGGGACCCCCGTGCATTGCCCGTAGATGCGCATGCTCAATGATGCGGGCCGTGAGTGGTGACCGCGGAAGGATTATCGGATGCAGGGCGTCATATGGGCCTGGCGCGTGATGGATGCGTCCCCCCACCCGGATGACCCCGTCTTCGTCGACAAATGGGACGAGCGTGGTCAGCGGACTCGACGCGGAGACGGCCTTTCCCTCCCGAAGATTACGTAATTTCGCTCGAAACTCGTTAAGCTGTATCCACCGAAGCCAAAAGACACGCGCCCGGCGGCTATCCGGTATGTCGCGAACATCGAGGGCCCCGGGTCGCGTGTAGCAAGGAATGCTTGGCTCGCGTGGATGAAACGCAGAATATGTGCGGTGATGCGTAGAAGTCGCGGCCACGATGAGACGCTATTCGGAAGGGGTTCGAGGGGATTACTCGCGGGAGCAGCCGAGCAATGCGCGATTGTCGTACGCTCTTCCAGTGCGACCGTTGCGGACGCGTCGTCCTGAGCGGACCAGTCTGAGCGAGGGCTCGAGAGCCAGCCGGGGCCGTGCCACCACAGAGTATGGGCAAGAAAGGCTTCGGGTAACATTCCCCGTGATGCGCAGTCGGCGGGATTGTTGCGGGTCGGCACGTGTTGCCAGGACGCCGAGGGAAGTGCAGTCTGGATTTCGGAGACGCGATTCGCCACAAAAACCTGCCACGTAGAAGGGTGTCGGAGGAGCCATTCTAGGACAACCCGGGAGTACGTCCAAGCAAAAATGCTAGCCCGTACGAAGGGTGTTTCGGCGTGAATGCGCGCGAGGAGGCGCGTGAGCAGCACCGCGGCGCACAACTCGAGGCGAAGAATGCTCAACGTTTTGACCGGGGCGACACGCGTCTTAGCTACGAGAAGCGTGACGCAGATCGCCGCTCCACCTTCCGACGTGACTCGGGCGTAGACCACCGCCGCGTACGCACGAGAGAACGCGTCGGCAAATCTATGCAGCTCCAACTCCATGTTGCCCGGCGACAGCCCGCACCATCGTGGTACGCGCACGTGACGCAGTAAATGCAGTTCCACTGCATAGCGACACCACTCCTGCAGCAATTCCGGCGGAAGAGGTGAGTCCCAGTCGACCCCACGAATCCATAGGCTTTGTAAGATAATTTTCGCGACAATGATGACCGGTGACACACAACCAAGAGGGTCGAATAGCCGCGCCGTCATGGATAATACGGATTGCTTCGTGGGAGTCGCTGCGCTGGGCTTGTCCACGCGATACGCGAACACGACGTCCTCGGGGTTCCACTGAAGCCCTAAAACGGAATGGAATAGCTCATCCTCCGATCCTAAGGGTAGGGAATTTTCCGGCAAGGCTCCTTCCGGGAGAGCAACCGCCTCAGTTGCTGCCCATTTCCCCAACGAGAACCCGCCTTTCGCGAGCAACGAGGTTAGGTCGTGACGCGTCGCGATGGCTTCGGCCAGAGTGTCAGCCCCGAAGATGACGTCGTCGACGTAGAAGTTGTGGGTGAGAACGAGGCGACCGCGAGGGAAAGAGTCTCCGTCGTCATCGGCCAGCTGCCGTAGGACCCGCTGCACTAAAAGTGGTGCGGAGGCAGTGCCATACGTAACGGTACGTAATGCGAAGGTGCCCGGTTCTTGTGTTGATTCGCGAGGCCACAAGATGCATTGGTACGCGTGTTCTTCCGGATCAAGTAAAATTTGACGATACATTTTTTGTATGTCGGCTTTTAGAGCAACGCGCATGATTCGCCACCGGAGCAGAATTGAAATCAAATCGGCCTGTAATTTCGGTCCCACCAGGAGGTGGTCGTTGAGCGACGTGTCGTTCGAGGTCACAGCGGACGCATTAAAAACTATGCGGAGCTTGGAGGTCTACTCGTGCGCCACTGCATGGTGTGGTAAATAGACCGGCTCCGTCGCGAACGGAGAGCTGACGGGAGCCATATGGCCAAGAGCCTCATATTCGCGCAAAAACTCGACATATTGCGCTCCTAGTGTCGTGACGTTTTTCAATCTGCGATCGAGGGATCATGATCGAGGGAGCATGATAGACTTAGCGTGAGCGGGGACTAACTGCAGAAACTCCAGGTACAGCTTCTCGAAGCGCACCCACTCGCCGTCCAGTCTCTTGAGCCGTCCCTCGACGGAAGCTGCAAAGAACTTAGCCTGCCCTTCCTTCCGGTAGTTAACCTCCATCCGGATGATGGGGTGCGCGATGACCTGCAGCTGGTGTAGGTGGGCTTCCACGGTCTGATTGATCAGCGGCGCTGATGTTGCAGCTCGTGCGGTCTCCATTTTGCGTTGTCCTCAGATCCGGCTCGAAGGACCACTTTGTTAATGCACAGACGGAAAGAGGCGCGGACGAGGAACAGGGACGCAAAGAATGGCGGAGTAATTCACGCAGTCGCAAATTTATTGTAAGATTGCACAACGTTCACACTGCGGCAAGCGTAACTGGGACGCGGCGGGCACGTGTGCGATAACAGTTTCAAGAGCAACTCCATAGGAGAATGCGCCAGGGCGACGAAGGTCCGTTCTCGATATTACTTACAATCGGATCGACAGCTTGGATCGTTCTGCCGTTACAGGATCGCGCACGACAAACCGTTGATCTTTCAAATCTCGTCCATAGATCGGTGACGGTCGCGCCAACCGTCGGCACACATGACGCGCTCTCACAACACTCACTCACTCTCTCTCTCGCAATCCACACCGCTCGAAACTTAATCTAAACACGAAGACGGTACTGTAAACGTATTTCTACATCTTATCCTAATTCTTATACCTTATTCTAAACAGCTAGTAAGCAAGCTGTTAGCTAGTCAGCAAGCAGTAAACAAGTAAGCTAGCAGTAAGATAGTAAGCAAGCAGCAAGCTAGTATGCATGCAGTGAGCAACTAAACGAGTAGTGATCTAGAAAGCTGGCTGTAAGCTAGTACGCAAGCAGTAAGCGTGTAGGCAAGCAGTGGGATAGTAAAAAAGCACTATGCTATCAAGCAAGGAGTAAGCTAGAAAGCAAGCAGCAAGCTAGTAATCAAGCAGTAAGCTAGTATGCGAGCAGGGACCTTGTATGGGAGTAGAATGCTACTAAGCATCGAGTTAGCTACTAAGCAGGCAGTAGGATAGTATACAAGCACGAAACTAGTAAGGAAGCAATGAGGTAGAAAGCAAGCAGGAGGCTAGCAAGAAAGCAGCTAGCTAGTAAGCAAGCAGTTATCTAGTGAGTTAGCAGTGAGCTAGTAAGCATGCAGAAAGCTAGTAACGAAGCACTAACCTCGGGAGCAAGCAGCAAGCTGTGTTGCAAGCAGTAAGCTAGAAAGCAAGCAGCAGTTATCCAGTAAGCGAGCAGAGTGGTAGGAAGTGAGCAGAATTCTAGTAAGCAAGCAGTGTGCTAGTAAGCGAGCAGGAAGTAGTGAGCTAGGAAGAAACCAGACTGCTAGTAAGCAAGCTGTAAGCTAGAGAGCAACCAGTAAGTTAGTAAGCAAGCAGGGAGCTAGTAAGGGAGCGGTATACTTGAAAGCAAGCAGCTGGGTAGTAAGACAGCAGTAAGAGAGTAAGATGCCAGTAAACTTCTAAGCAAGCTGTAAGCTAGAAAGCAACAAACAAGCTGGTAAGCAAGCAGTAAGGTAGTAAGCCACAAGTAAGATAGTAAGCAAGCAGCTGTCTCGTAAAAATGCAATTAGCTTGTAAGAAAACGGTATGCTGGTAAGCCAGCAGCAAGCTCGAAAGCAAGCAGCAAGCCAGCAAGCAAGCAGTGAGCTAGTAAGCGAGCAGGAAGCTAGTAAGGAAGCAGTTAGTTAGTAAGGAAGCAGGAGGCCAGTCAGCAAGCAATAAACTTAAATGCAAGCAGCAGTCTAGTCACAAAGCAGTTACCTAGTGAGAAAGCAGTATGCTAGTAGGCAAGGAGTAAGCTAGAAAGCTTACAGCAGGCTAGTAAGAATTCAGTTAGATATTGTGCAAGCAGTAAACTAATAAGCAAGCAGTAATCTTGTAAGCAAGCAGTGGGGTAGTAAGCAAGGAGGAAGCTAGTAAGCAAGCAGGAAGCTACTAAGCGAGGAGGATGCTAGTCCGCAAGCAGCAAGCTAGTAACAAAGCAGCAGGCTAGTAAGAAGGCAATTAGCTAGCAAGAAAGCAGTGTGCAAGTAAGCAGGCAGTATGCTAGCAAGCAAGTAGCAAGCTAGTAAGTGAGCTGTATGTTAGTACAAAAGCAGTATGCTAGTAAGCCAGCAGCACGCAAGTAGGAAACAAGTAAGCTAGTAAGAAAGCAGTAAGCTAGAAAGCAAGCAGGAGGCTACTAAAAAAGCAGCTAACTATTATGCGAGCAGTAAGCTAGATAGCAAGCAATGTGCTAGTAAGCGAGCGATTAAGTTAGATAGCAAGCAGTGAGCTAGAGAGCGAGCAGTGATCTGGTAAGCAAGCAGCAAGCTAGTAAGCAAGCAGTAAGCTGGTAGGAAAGCAGTTAGTCAGTAAGTGAGCACAATGCGAGTAAGCTAGCAGGTAGCTAATAAGCAGGTAGGAGGCTAGTAAGCTAGTAGTAGGATAGTAAGCCAGCAGTCAGATAGTAAGCGAGCAGGAAGGTAGTAAGGAAGCAGTGTGCTAGTAAGCAAGCAATAAGTTAGTAACAAAGCAGTATGATAGTAAGCAAGCAGCAGGCTAGAAAGAAAGATGTTAGTTTGTAAGAAAGCAGTAAGCTAGTAACAAAGCAGTAAGTTAGTAGCAAACCACTAACCTATTAAGCAAGCAGTAAGCTTGTAAGGAAGTAGTTGGTAAGTAAGCAAACGGTAAGTTATTTAGCCAGCTGTAACCTCGAAAGCCCACGCACCCGCTTGGTTGTCCAGGCGGCAGGGGAGGTGAACCACTACGTGGCGCGTCCCCAGGTGGCGGATAGGAGTAGCCGCTGGGATGGGATTCGGGGATGGGGTCACCAACCTGAGGGAGCTGGTGACCGCATCCTCGCATGTGATCCCGGAGGTTGGGGCGAAAGCTCCCGCGAACCAAACACCGGTATGAATGCTTTGCGTGGGTGAATGTGTGTGTGAGTGGCCCGGGGCATGGGATATTTGCCGCGGGTGTTACCTAAGGCTGCAGGTTGGCCCGTTGGCTGCGGATGAGTCCAGCGGCCAACGTGCCAACCCAGTCGGCGGCTTAGTCCTATGTCACGGGGCCGTGGGCGCTGGTGACCAGGCGCCTGCGGTTAAGTGGGAATGCGGTGGGGGGAGTGCCTCCCACCGGGAGGGGCCTGAAAAGGCACGACGCGGCGGGGACTCTGTAATGTATCACTAGAGTTCCCGGTCCCTCGCCAGGCGTCTGAGGATGGTCACCGTGGGGTTTTAGTCGGTAAGAGTCTGACACTACCCGCTGGCCCGCCCTTTGGGTGGGCCCGCGGGTGTCCATGAGGATTTCCCCACGTACAAAAAAAAAAAAAAAAGTGGTACACAGGACGGGTGGTTCCAGTGGGTTTCGTATGACCTCTACGAACGGTGAACTACCACTAGGTGATACCAGTATGTCGGTATCAGCCTTCCAGTAGCTCTAACCGGATAACTGGAAGAAGACTCAAGGCGATCCACACCGAATCTCCAACGTCGCAGTTGCATCGACGACCTGCAACGTTCAATCACAAACCTGCGTCTACGATCGCTTCACACTCGGCGTGCCTTGCGATCGCTGCAACGTCAGGCAGATTGTCCTTTTTCTGGGGAAAATCTCCAGACGCTATGACGAGATTTTCCAATAAATTGTTCGTCCGCAAACTGATTCTATTACGAGGAGCGAGATCGATTCATCCTCCTCGGAACTCGTAGGTAAATGGAAACGCGACCGTCACAGTGTCCGCTCTCGATCGCCGACGGCTCAAGAATGAACCGTGACGATCTGCAAGCGGCGACGGCTGCGGCCGGCTCCGTCGTGCAAGCGCAGAACCGGGTAGCTACGCCTCGCGTTGCTGGGCCCGGGCTGCTACCCGCCGCGGGGCCACAGCGCGGCGCTGCCGCGTTTCGTCTATCGATCTTTCTCCGATAGATCTCTTTTCTCTCTCCTCCTCAGCGCTAACAACACAATTCGTAGAATTTGTTCCACAACTCGAGAATTTCAGTGAAGCTAGCTTGAAAAACCACGTAAATAACCGCGGTATACTAATCTGAACGATGGAAAATTTCCACGTCAGCACAACCATCTAATATTACGCGAATTCAATATAGATACGGGCATCGCGGCCGAGTTTCTACGTCTCGGACTCACGCGATATTTAAACAAAGCTAGTAAGCAAGTAGCAGGCTAGTAAGAAAGCAGTTATCTATTGAGCATGCAGTGAACTAGTAACCAAGCAGTAAGCTAGTAAGCAACCGGTAAGCTAGTAAGGAAGCAGTAAGCTAGGAAGGAAGCAGCAAGCTAGTATGCAACCCTTAGGGGCTGTGTCCGGCAATCGTCGGTCATAGGACGGTGCGTATCGACCCCGTGGTACTGATGCTTATTACACCGTAAGCCTCCTGTTGTTCGTCACAACGACCCATCCACAATTCCTTCTTTGGTTTTGTGAATGGTACGTGACGGCAGGAGGAACGGGGGCCTTGGCTTCGCCGCTCGGGCCGCGAGTATGGCGACTCTATAAAATCGCCCTCGAATCCTAAGCTAAGGTGCGTGGCGATGGGATGCATGGTTGGAGGAGAAGGCCCAATCCCATGCGACCACCTCCGGTGTCACCTGCCGAACCCCCGAAGTATTAGGCTTGCCCGGGTAAGGCGGCTCTGCCCGGGTGTACCTTTTTTCCGACCTACGCTTGGGAACTAAATGGATTTTCTTGACAAAACGGGGTTGGGGTGGTTTATTGCGGAATGGGAGGTCGAAGACGGTGTTGGGACTAGGGTGACGGCGCTCGCGCCTTGCCCGGCTTCGTGGAGGGCGGAGAACGACGACGAGACTGCGTCAGTCTCATCCTTCTCCTCCACCAGGAGCCACATAGGTTCCTAGGGGAAACGGTCGGGGCAGGCCGTCTCCGGAGTGGGTAGGCCAATGAGCCCGGTGGTAATGGTGAGTTGCCTCAGGGACGAGGTAACCGAGGAGATTTCCGAGAGCATACCCCCGTCTCTGAGGCGGGTGGAGAAGGTGGCCGCATCCTGCTTCTTTAAGGGGCAAAAGAACGGCGGCGCAAAAGATGAGGGAGGCGGCGCCGGAGCTGAACGGACGGAACGCCCGTCTGCAGCTCCTGTCGGAGGAGGAGATACGGCGGACGAGGAGAGCAGAGGCGTGCTGGAATGGTGCGGCCCACCCTCCAATCCTCCCGCCTCCTCCGCCGCGTGACCCGGTGGTGGCAAATAAGCGGGGTGCGGCGGCGGTGGTGCGAGGCTCTACAGGCCCTCACGCCCGCACTCCGTCCGCGCAGAGTTCCCCTTTCTCCACAGATGACGAACTTCTGAGGAGGATTGGGGAAATGGTTGACCGGAAGCTGGCCGCCATCAGGGATGAGCCCCTCCCCGGTAGAGCGATCAGCAGAAAGGCGGTGCCCCCTCCCCGGCCAATACCGGTACAATCGGGGAAGGCGAAGGTGGGGGGAGCGAAGGCTCCGGGGCCTCGGGTCACGGCCTCCAAGTGGACCAGACTACCCGCGGTCCCGGATCGGACGCCATCCATGGCACTGTCCCAAGGGGGGGTGTCCTGGAGCGGGGTAGTTGAGCGGAAGGCGAGGAAGGCCTCGCAGCCGCAACCTCCGCCCTCGCCGCACGCAGCCAAAGTAAAGGCCGCGAAGACGCGACCCGTGCGCCCCCCCCCCCCCAAAACGGCAGCGGTGGTGCTGATCGTCGCGCAGTGTGGCGACCTGACCCTCGCGGCGGCGATGCAGCTCGCCAGGAAGAACATCTCCCTGGAGGAGCTTGGCATCGCTTCCGTGAGGGCGAAAAGGGCGGTGTCCGGGGGCCTCCTCCTGGAGATCCCCGGACTGGAGAGCGGGGAGATGGCGGACCGACTCGCACAGAGGCTCCGAGAGCAGCTGGGCGAGCGGGGTGTCCGGGTCGCCAGGCCCACGAAGCGCACGGATATGCGCGTCTGTGGGCTGGACGACTCGGTCACAGCGTAGGAGGTGTCTCATGCCCTAGCGAGGGCGGGGGACTGCCCTGAAGGAGACGTGCGGGTCGGAGAGATCCGCAGGTCTCCTTCCGGCCTGGGGTCGGTGTGGGCCCGGTGCTCCCTCACCGCTGCCCGCAAAGTGGCGGTATCCGGGAGGGTTTTGGTGGGGTGGGTTTCGGCGCGAGTAGAGATACTTCAGTGTCACCGCTGCCTCGAGTTGGGGCACGTGAGGCAGTGGTGCACCTCGCGGGTGGACCGCAGGGTTCAATGTTACCGCTGCGGAGAGAAAGACCACCGGGCGAGTCAGTGCTCGGCGGCCCCCACTGCCCGCTATGTGCGGACTTGGGGAGGCCGGCCGTACACTGGGTGGGGAGCAAAAAGTGCTCTCCCCCCTCCCGGAAGAAGAGGGGTATTCGGCCCTCTCCGGTTCAGGCACGGCGGGCGGTGGTATCGTCCACAATGGAGGTGGACGGTGCCACGGTGACGGGCTGCCGGGAGGAGGCTGGGGCGGTCGCTAAGTAATGTCGCCCCGTCTCCTCCTCCAGGCCAACCTCAACCACTGACGCGCGGCGCAGGACATGATGTCCCAAGTCCTCGCGGAGTGGGGGGATTGCCTGGCAGTCGCCGCCGAGCCGTACCGCGTCCTTGATCAACCTCATTGGGTGGGGGATACGGACGACTTGGTGGCGGCGGTATGGGTAGGAGGCGACGGGTCCCCGTCTTTCTCCATCCCCGCCTTTCTCCAGGGGTGCTACATCTGGCCGAGGTCGCGGCCTCGCCGGTGCTGGTCCCGGGGGACTTTAACGCCAAGTGGGTGGCGTGGGGATCCCCCAGGACCTCCGTTCGCGGTGGGATCCTGGGCGACTTGGCGACCGGGCTCGACCTTCGGTTACTGAACCGGGGGTCGGAGCACACGAGCTTGCGGCGATATGGGGGGTCCATCGTGGATGTTGGATTCACGACCCGCAACGCCGTGCGCATGGTGTCGGGATGGCAGGTGGTTGAGGGGGCAGAGACACCCTCGGACCACCGGTATATTCGGATGGAGGTCTCTGCCCCCGGATGTACATCCCGACAGCACCGCCCGGTTGGCGCCCCACCGCGCCGCTGGGCGCTTCGGCGCCTGGGCAAGGACGCTATGATGGCAGTTGCTCTCGCTGTAACTTGGCCGCAGGGGGCGGCCGAGTTGTTGAGATTAGAGGAGGAGGTCGCCCGGCTCGGGGGATTAGTCCAAATATTTACGACACGGCGATGCCCCGGGTCGGGCGGGCTTCTCCTCGCTGGGCGGTGTACTGGTGGTCGGCTGCAATCGCAGAATTGCGCGTCGCGAGTGTGCGCGCCCGACGCCAGTACACCTGCGCGCGCCGTCGTCTACGAAGAGACGATGGCGTGGCGCAAGCGAGGGCAGAAGACCTGTATGAGTCCTACCGTACGGCTCGGGTTGCTCTGCAGGTCACCATCAAACGGGCCAAAACCCGGGCATGGAAGGAGCTCCTCCAGACCCTCGATGACGATCCTTGAGGGCACCCGTATAAGGTGGTGCTAAATAAGCTCCGCCCGTGGGCACCCCCTGACACCGAGGGTCTTGACCCCGGCTGCTGGAGAACATGGTCAATACTCTCTTTCCAATTGGGGAGGGAGGATCACGTCCTCCGGCGGCGTCGGCTGTCCCAATTGAGTGGGTGGCCGTGCTGTGTGTCACGCAGGGGGAGCTGGCCACGGCCATCAAGCGGCTCGAGGCACGTAACACGGCCCCGGGGCCGGATGGTGTGCCTGACCGGGCTTGGGTTTTGACCCAGGGCTTCCTTGCGGCCGCCCTCAGGCGGTTGTTTGACCGATTTTTGAGGGACGGGCGATTTCACCCTAGTTGGTAAGTGGCGAGGATGGACCTCCTCCGGTTGGCGGGTCGGCCCGCAGAGTCTCCCTCCGGCATACCGGCCCATCTGTCTGCTCGACGAGGTGGGCAAGCTCTTGGAGCGCGTGATTGCGGCCCGCCTCGTTGAGCACCTGTCGCGGGGTGCCCCCGGCCTGGCCGACTGCCAGTACGGTATCCGGGAGGGTTGATCGACAATCGCCGCGATAGGTCGCGTGAGGGCCCTCTCGGGGTCGGCCGTCTCACGGGGTGTGATGGCTTCGGCAGTATCCTTGGATATTGCCAACGCCTTTAAAACCCTTCCCTGGGAAGAGATAAGGAGAGGGCTCGAAGATCATCGGGTCCCACCGTACCTCAGGGCAGTCGTCGGGAATTATCTCCGCGGGAGGTGGATCGAGTATCCAGGCCGGGATGGAGGTATGCGGAGGGAGGCGTACTGCGGCGTTCCGCAGGGGTTGGTCCTCCGGCCACTTCTGTGGAACGTCGCGTACGATAGGGTGTTGCAGGCTGACCTCCCCGGCGGCGTCAGTGCCGTGTGTTATGCAGATGACACACTGGTGCTGGCCGTCGGGGAGCACTGGGGGAGGTCGAAGAGTCTCGCGAAGGAAGGGGCGCAGGGCGTCGTCGGTCGGATCAGGGTGATGGGGATGACGGTGGTGCTCCATAAGTCCGAGGTGATAGCTTTCCATTCACCTCGGCAGGATCCGCCACCCCCTCTGATCCGGGTAGATGAGGCTGATATCGAGGTGAAACGCCCGATGAGGTATCTGAGGCTGATCCTCGATAGCCACTGACGCTTCGAGGTGCATTTCCGTTGCTTGGTCCCCCGGATGGAGGGGATGGTCGCGGCTTTAGGCCGAATCCTACCCAACCTGGGGGGCCCGGCTAGCAGAGTGCGCCGCCTCTATGTGACAATGGTACAGTCGGTGGCCCTTTACGGGGCCCCCGTCTGGGCGGACGACCTGGCGGCATCCCGTGCAACATGACGATGCTGCGTCGGGTGCGGAGGCGGATGGCGTTGCGGGTCGTCCGCGGGTGCCGGATCGTGTCGCATGCAGCGGCGACGGTTCTTGCGGGGATGCCGCCCATGGATCTCCTCGCGCGGTCGCACGCGGTGCTGTATCGTCACCGCATCGATCGTCGCGCGGGGTTGGGAGCGGTCCCGGGAGTGCGGGAACATGCTTGAGGCTATTTGAAGCGCCAGGCCCGGCAGTTGGTGATGCTCGCGTGGCAGGAGCGGTTGGCTCTGCCAACCGCGGGGCACCGGACAGACGGGGCTGTTCGGCCACTCCTGAGTGAGTGGCTGGACAGTGGCCATGGAAGCCTCACTTATCGGATGGCACAGGTGTTCTCTGGACATGGCAGCTTCGGGAGATACATGTGTCGGATAGGGAAGGTGCCGGCGGCGCGCTGCTGCCATTGTGACGCTGAGCAGGACACGGCTGGACATACTCTCGAGGTGTGCCCTGCGTGGGTGGGGTAGCGCCGTGTCCTGGTCGACGCCATCGGGCGTGATGTCTCGCTGCCGGGGATGGTGCGCGCCATGCTCGGCAGCGAGCGTAAGTGGAGGGCCGTGACCTCCTTCTGCGAGAATGTAATGTTGCAGAAGGAGGTCGCGGCCAGGAAGCGCGAGCTTCAGCGGCGTGCTGAGGCTCGTGCTCGTGTGGTGGCAGGAGGGCGCCGCCCAGGCGCCGGGTGTCGTGGGCGGACCCCGCGGCGTGGCCGATGACCCTGGCTGGCCCTGGATGACGCCAGCCACGAGGCGCGGGGTCGGACCGAAGTGGGAGTGTCACCCTAATTCCGAAAGGCACCCTCGGTGGCATGGAGCGGCCACCAGCCATCAGCCGCCGAGGGGTGGAAATGGGGTCGCGGGCGGGGCTCGCGGCCGCCACTGAACGCGGACCCGAGACGGATGGCGGTAGGACGGAGTGACCTCGTCTTGCCACCATGAGATAGCGTGACAAGCCGGGGGGACCCTTCTGTCCCCACGTGGATGGGCGCACAGCGCAAGCACGGGGAGGACACCGGAAGTATGCTTCGAGCGATTCCCGGTATCCTCCCAAATCGTGCGGAATGGTCACCGTGAGGTTTCTAGTGGGTAGGTCCCGCGCCCATCATTCCACGGGCGTGGCGAATCCCACACACCCCACCCGCCTCACCCCAAAGAGGTGGAAGGTAGACTTACGAAGATTTTCCCAACGCTAGTACGCAAGCAGTAAGGTAGTAAGCGAGGTGGAAGCTAGTAAGAAAGCAGTACGCTGGTAAGCGTGCAGTAATCTAGCAAGAAAGCAGCAGGCTAACAGGATAGCCGCTAGCAATTACGCATGCAGTAACCTAGTAAGCAAGCAGTAAGATAGAAGGCAAGCATCAAGCTAGTAAGCAAACAGTAAGCTAGTAAGTAACCAGTAAGCTAGTATGCAAGCTGTATCCTAGTGTGCAAGCAGTTAGCTAGTAAGCGAGGAGGAAACTAGTAACGAAGCAGTAAGCTAGTAAGCAAGCAGTAAGCTAGAAGCAAGCAGCAAGCTTTTAAGCAAGCAGTGAGATGGAAACCATGCAGGAGGGTAGCAAGATCGCAGTAAGCTATTAAGCACGCAGTAAGCTAGCAAGCATCCAGTAAGACAGTAAGCAATCAATAAGCTAGTAAGCACGCAGTTAGTTACTAAGCAGGCAGGAAGCTAGTAAGCATGCAGTAAGCTAGAAAGGAAGCAGTTGGCTAGTGAGCAAACTGCAAGCTAGTAACCTAGCAGTAAGCTAGTAAGCATGTAGTTAGCTAGTAAGCAAGCGGAATACTAGTAAGAAAGCAGTTGGCAAGTGAGCAATCACCAAGCTAGTAAGCAACTAGTTAGCTATTAAGCAAGCAGTATGCCAGCAAGCAAGCGGTAAGCTAATAAGCAACACGTTAACTAGGAAACAAGCACCAGGCTAGGGAGAAAGCAATTAGC
Organism: Colletes latitarsis; assembly: GCF_051014445.1. Taxonomy (NCBI): domain Eukaryota; kingdom Metazoa; phylum Arthropoda; class Insecta; order Hymenoptera; family Colletidae; genus Colletes; species Colletes latitarsis. The sequence goes on from NC_135137.1 coordinate 18,262,164, forward strand.
TAATAGGAAAGCAGTGTGCTAGTAAGCAAGCAGTAAGCTAGAAAGCACGCGACAAACTAGTAAGCAAGCAGCAAGCTAGGAAGCAAGCAGCAGGTAGTATGAAAGCAGTTGGCCAGTAAGAGCGCAGTAATCTAGTAAGCAAGCAGTTAGCTAGAAAGCAAGCAGTGAGCGTGTAACCGAGCAGGAAGCTAGTATGGCGGCAGCATGCCAGTAAGCAAGCAGGAAGCTAGTAGGCATGCAGTGAGCTAGTAAGATAGCAGTTAGCTAGTATGCAAGTAGCAAGCTAGTAACCAAGGAGTAAGCTAGTAAGCAAGCAGTAAGCTAGTCCCCGACGGCGTCAGCACGGTGTGTTACGCGGATGACACACTGGTGCTGGCCGTCGGGGCGCACTGGGGGAGGGCCATGCGTCGCGCGGAGGAGGGGTCGCAACGCGTCGTCGACCGGATCAGGGGGATGGGGATGACGGTGGCGGTCCATAAGACCGAGGTGATTGCGTTTCATTCACCTCGGCAGGATCCGCCACCCCCTCTGATCCGGGTGGGTGGGGCTGACATCGAGGTGAAGCCCCAGATTAGGTATCTGGGGCTGATCCTCGATAGCCACTGGCGTTTCGTGGAGCATTTCCGCTGCCTGGTCCCCAGGTTGGAAAGGATGGTTGCGGCTCTGGGCCGGATCCTGCCCAACCTGGGGGGCCCGGCGGGCCGAGTTCGTCGCCTCTATGTGGCAATGGTCCAGTCGGTGGCCCTATACGGGGCCCCCGTCTGGGCGGACGACCTGGCTGCCTCCCGGCGCAGCATGACTATGCTGCGCCGGGTGCAGAGGCGCATGGCGCTCAGGGTCGTCCGCGGGTATCGGACCGTGTCACATGAGGCGGCGACGGTGCTAGCGGGGATGCCGCCCATGGACCTGCTCGCGCGGTCGCACGCGGTGATGTACCGGCACCGCGTCGACCGTCGCGCGGGGGTGGGGGCGGTCCCGGGCGGGCAGGAACCTGCTTGGGGCGATTTGAAGCGCCAGGCCCGGCAGTCCGTGTTGCTCGCGTGGCAGGAGCGGCTGGCTCTGCCAACCGCGGGGCACCGGACTGTCGGGGCTGTTCGGCCACTCCTGAAGGAGTGGCTGGACAGAGGCCATGGCAGCCTCACCTACCGGCTGGCACAGGTATTTTCCGGGCATGGCAGCTTCGGAAGATACCTGTGCCGGATAGGGAAGGAGCCGACGGCGCGTTGCTGCCACTGCGACGCTGAGCAGGACACGGCGGATCATACCCTAGAGGTATGCCCCGCGTGGGAGGGGGAGCGCCGTGTCCTGGTCGGCGTCGTCGGGCGGGATGTCTCCCTGCCGGGCGTGGTGCGCGCCATGCTCGGCAGCGAGGAGAAGTGGAGGGCCGTGGCCTCCTTCTGCGAGAACGTAATGTTGCAGAAGGAGGCCGCGGGGAGGGAGCGCGAGCTTCAGCGGCGCGCTGAAGCTCGCGCTCGTGCGGTGGCCCGAGGTCGTCGCCCGGTCGCGAGGCGTCGCGGGCGGCCGCCTCGGCGTGGCGGATGACCTAGGCTGGGAGGGGGGTCCTGAGGGGACCCTCCTCCCGCCAGGCGGCGCCGGGTCGGACCGGTTGGGGGTAGGAGTGCCTCCCCCTACCGGTCCGACGCAAGGGGAGGCACCCTCGGCGGTCTGGTGCGGCCATGAACGCCCGGCCGCCGAGGGGTGGAAACGGGGTCGCAGGCGGTTGCGAGTTGGGGCTCGCAGCCGCCACTAAACGCGGCCCCGGGACGGATAGCGGCGGGATGGAGTGGCCCTGCCCCGCCGCTATGAGGCAGTGTGTCTACTGGGGGGACCGATTGTCCCCCCGGGGGATGAGCGCGAAAGCGCGGGCACGGGGAGGATACCGGAAGAATGCTTCGAGCGATTCCCGGTATCCTCCCAAAGCGTGCCGAAGGGTCACCGTGGGGTTTTTAGTGGGTAGGTCCCGCGCCTGTCGTTGTACGGGCGCGGGGAATCCCACACACCCCTCCTACCTCTCCCCAAGGAGGTGGGAGGGAGTTTTTCGAAGATTTTCCCCACGACAAAAAAAAAAAAAAAAAAAAAAGCAGTAAGCTAGTATGCGAGCGGTAAGCTCGCATACAACCAGTAATCTAGTAGGCATGCAGTATGCTAGTATGCCAACAGTGAGCTGGTAAGCGAGGAGGAATCTAGTAAGGAAGCAGTTTGCTAGCAAGCAAGCAGTAAGCAAGTAAGCAACAAGTAAGCTAGTAAGCAAGCAGCAGGCTAGTCGGAAAGCAGTTAGCTAGTAGAAGAGCAGTATGCTAGTCAACATGCAGTGAGCTAGTAAGCAAGAAGGATGCCAGTAAGCAAGCAGTATGCTAGAAAGCAAACAGTAAGCTAGTAAGCAACCAGTGAGCTAGTAAGCGAGATGGAAGCTAGTAAACAACCAGTGAGCTAGTAAGCGAGATGAAAGCTACTAATCAAACAGTAAGATAGAAAGCAAGCAGCAAGCTATTATGCAAGCAGTAAGCTAGTTAGCAAGCATTGAGCTATTAAGCGAGCAGGGAGCTCGTCATGAAGCAGCATGCTAGTATGTAAGCGGTAAGCTAGTAAGCAAGCAGCAGGCTTGTAGGAACGCTGTTTGCTATTGAGCAAGCTGTAAACTACTAAGAAACGAGTAAGCTTGTGACCGTTCCCCCTTGGACGGTCCGATTCGATGGGGACGCGGAGGAAGGTGGGCGGTGCCGACTCAGTCGGCGGTCGAGGGCTCGTAGCGGTGAGTGACGTAGGCCGGGTGGATGTTTTAAGCGTGTTTATTGCTAACTTAACCTACTTACAAAACTTATACATACGGCTACGGAGGACGGCGCGGCGAGCGGTCGGTCGCTCGACGAGAGCAGTGAGCGGTCGGTCGCTGGAAGGGAGCGGCGCAATGGGCGTTCAAGCGCTCAGCGGAGGGGGAGCGCGGCGAGCGGTCGGTCGCTCGGCGAGAACGGCGCAATGAGCGTTCAGGCGCTCAGTGGAGGGGAGAGGGCATACAGTACCCTACCTACGCTGCTACGAGGCCGCGATGTCGGTAGGGCCAGGGTAGGAGAGAAGGAAGAGGTTCGACCCAGTATCCAGGGTTATTGGAGGTTCGGTGGGCGGCGGGATGTGGCCGAGGGGGTCGGTGCAAGACGGTAATGCAATACCCTACCTACGCTGCTACGAGGCCGCGATGTCGGTAGGGCCAGGGTAGGAGAGAAGGAACGGTTCGACCCAGTATCCAGGGTTATGGGAGGTTCGGCGGATTGGTCGCGAGAGTGCCCCTCGCACTCTCGTGTTCACAAAAAGTCGGAGCTCGTGTAGACCCGTATGGTTCGTACGTATATCTCGCCACTTAATTCGGCTTCGACGAGCAAGACACAAGTCCGCCGAATCCGGCCGGTGGCCCGGTATCAATACTCGCGCGGCGCGTAATTAGCGGTGAGAAGTCGCGGACGCCTAGCGGCCGCGCGGGAAACCACCGGTCGCGGGGACTCGGCCGCGACGGTGCTCGGGTCGCGGTCCCGCGTCGGACATGCGCGTTACAAGCTTCTAAGCTTGCAGCACGCTAGTAAGAATGCAATTAGCTAGTAGGGAAGCATTATCTTAGTAAGCAAGCAATAAGCTAACAAAAGAGCATTTAGCTAGTAAGCAAGTAGCAAGCTATTAACCCTCAGGGGCTGTCAGCCTTTCAGCTGCAGTACGGGCTTAACGAACCCGGGGTACCCGAGTCATACACACACCGTAAGCCTCCTGTTGGTCGTCACAACGACCCATTCACAATTCCCTATTGGTTTTGTGAATGGTACGTGACGGCAGGAGGAACGGGGGTCTTGGCTTAACCGCCTGGGCCACGAGTATGGCGACTCTATAAAATCGCCCTCCAATCCTAAGCTATGGTGCGCGGCGATGGGATGCATGGTTGGGGGAGAAGGCCCAATCCCAAGCGACCACCTCCGGGGAACCTGCCGAACCCCCGGAGTATTAGGCTTACCCGGGTAAGGCGGCTCTGCCCGGGCGGACCTTTTCTTCCGACCTGCTCGTGGGAATATTATGGAGTTCAATATTAAAACGGGGATGGGACGGGGTAAGTCAGAGGGGGAGGACGAAGGCGGTGTTGGGACTGGAGTGACGGCGCTCGCGCCGCCTCCAGCGCCTGGCCCGGCTTCGTGGAAGGTGGAGGAGGACGACGAGACTGCGTCAGTCTCGTCCTTCTCCTCCACCAGGAGCCTCATAGGCTCTAAGAGGAAGAGGGCGGGGCAGGCCGTCGTCGAGGTGGGCGGGGCGATGAGCCCGTCGGTGAGGCTGAGTTGCCTCAGGGACGAGGTGACCGAGGAGATATCGGAGAGGATCTCCTCGTCCCTGAGGCGGGTGGAGAAAGTCGCCGCTGCCTGCGCCTTTAAGGGGCAGAAAAGCGGTGGCGCGGAGGCCCTGAAGGCCGCGGCGGAGGAAATGAGGGAGGCGGCGCGGGAGCTCAGAGGGCGGAACGCCCGTCTGCAGCTCCTGTTGGAGGAGGAGCGACAGGGGAGGAGGAGGGCAGAGGCGCTGTGGAACAGCGCGGCCCTCCCTCCCATCCTCCCTCCTCCTCCACCGCCGCGTCCCTCGGCGGAGGTAAATAAGCGGAGTGCGGCGGCAGTGGTGCGGGGCACCGCGGCCCCCTCCACCCGCACTCCGCCCGTGAAGAAGTCCCCGTCCTCCTCAGAAGACGATCTTCTGAGGAGGATTGGGGACATGATTGATGGCAAGCTGGCCGCCTTCCGGGAGGAGCTCCTCGCCGGAAGAGCGGTCAGCAGGAAGACGGTGCCTCCCCGACCTGTTCCGGTACAGTCGGGGAAGGCAAAGAAGGGCGGAGTGAAGGCTCCGCCCAGCGTTGCGGCACCAAGGCCCCGGGTCGCGACCCCCAAGGGGGGTGGTGTACCCGTGGTCGCGGTGGTCGCGTCCTCCACGGCACCCTCCCAAGGGGGGGTGGCGTGGAGTGAGGTGGTGGGGCGGAAGGCGAAGCGGGCGGCGAGGAAGGCCTCGCAACCGCAGCCTCCGCCTCCGCCGCCGGCGGCCAAGGTAAAGGCCGCGAAGGTCGGGAAGGCACGACCAGGTCGTCCCCCAAAAACGGCAGCGGTGACGCTGACCGTTGCGCAGGGGGGCGACCTGACCCTCGCGGAGGCGATGCGGCTCGCCAGGGAGAATATCTCCCTGGAAGAGCTGGGCATCGCCTCCGTGAGGGCGAAGAGGGCCGTGACCGGGGGTCTCTTGCTGGAGATCCCCGGTGCAGAAGGCGGCGCGAAGGCGGATCGTCTCGCCCAGAGGCTCCGGGAGCAGCTGGGCGAGCGAGGTGTCCGGGTCGCCCGGCCCACGAAGCGCACGGAGATGCGCGTTTGTGGGCTGGACGACTCGGTCAGCGCACAGGATGTGTCCCGTGCCCTTGCGAGGGCGGGGGACTGTCCTGTGGAGGACCTGCGGATCGGAGAGATCCGCAGGTCGCCCTCCGGCCTCGGGTCGGTGTGGGCCCGGTGCCCCCTCTCCGCCGCCCGTAAGGTGGCGGAATCCGGGAGGGTGTTGGTGGGGTGGGTTTCGGCGCGAGTGGAAATCCTCGCGCCGCGCCCGCTCCAGTGTCACCGCTGCCTCGAATTGGGGCACGTGAGGCAGTGGTGCACCTCGCCGGTGGACCGCAGCGGTCAGTGTTACCGCTGCGGTGCCAAAGAGCACCGTGCGAGCCAGTGCTCGGCGGCCCCCCACTGCCCGCTGTGTGCGGACATGGGGAGGCCAGCCGATCACAGGGTGGGGAGCAAGAAGTGCTCCCCCCCCCCTCCCGGAAGGAGAGGAAGAGGCGGGCTGCACCGGCTCCGGTGCCGAGGGCGGTGGCATCGTCCTCCATGGAGGTGGACGGTGCTACGGGGACGGACGGCCGGGAGGAGGCTGGCGCGGCCATTAATTAATGCCGCCCCGCCTCCTCCTCCAGGCCAACCTCAACCACTGCCGCGCGGCACAGGACTTGATGTCCCAAGTCCTCGCGGAGTGGGGGGTTAGCCTGGCGGTCGCCGCCGAGCCGTACCGCGTCCCTGATCACCCTCATTGTGTGGGCGACGCGGACGGCTTGGTGGCGACGGTATGGGGAGGGGGCGACGGGTCCCCACCGTTCTCCTTGTTGGAGCGCGGTCGGGGATTCGTCGCCGTGGACTGGGGGGGAGTCGCTGTGGTGGGGTGCTACATTTCGCCCCGTAGCGGTCACGCTGCGTTCGAGCTGTACTTGGCCGAGGTCGCGGCATGCGTGCAGCGCTACGCGGCCCGCCCGGTGCTGGTCCTGTGGGATTTTAATGGCAAGTCCGTGGCTTGGGGATCCCCCAGGACCTCCGTTCGCGGCGGGATCCTGGGCGATTGGGCGGCGGGGCTCGACCTCCGGGTATTGAACCTGGGGTCGGAGCACACATGCGTGCGGCGATATGGGGGGTCCATCGTGGATGTTGTTGTGGACACTCTCCGATCACCGGTACATCCGGATGGAGGTCGCCCGGCTCGGAGCATTGGTCGCAGGTATTTGCGACGCGGGGATGCCTCGGGTCGGGCGGGCTTTTTTTTTTTTTTTTTTTTTTTTTTTGTCGTGGGGAAAATCTTCGAAAGACTCCCTCCCACCTCCTTGGGGAGAGGTGGGAGGGGTGTGTGGGATTCCCCGCGCCCGTACAACGACAGGCGCGGGACCTACCCACTAAAAACCCCACGGTGACCCTTCGGCACGCTTTGGGAGGATACCGGGAATCGCTCGAAGCATTCTTCCGGTATCCTCCCCGTGCCCGCGCTTTCGCGCCCATCCCCCGGGGGGACAATCGGTCTCCCCAGTAGACACACTGCCTCATAGCGGCGGGACAGGGCCACTCCATCCCGCCGCTATCCGTCCCGGGGCCGCGTTTAGTGGCGGCTGCGAGCCCCAACTCGCAACCGCCTGCGACCCCGTTTCCACCCCTCGGCGGCCGGGCGTTCATGGCCGCACCAGACCGCCGAGGGTGCCTCCCCTTGCGTCGGACCGGTAGGGGGAGGCACTCCTACCCCCAACCGGTCCGACCCGGCGCCGCCTGGCGGGAGGAGGGTCCCCTCAGGACCCCCCTCCCAGCCTAGGTCATCCGCCACGCCGAGGCGGCCGCCCGCGACGCCTCGCGACCGGGCGACGACCTCGGGCCACCGCACGAGCGCGAGCTTCAGCGCGCCGCTGAAGCTCGCGCTCCCTCCCCGCGGCCTCGTTCTGCAACATTACGTTCTCGCAGAAGGAGGCCACGGCCCTCCACTTCTCCTCGCTGCCGAGCATGGCGCGCACCACGCCCGGCAGCGAGACATCCCGCCCGACGACGCCGACCAGGACACGGCGCTCCCCCTGCCAGGGTCGGGCGGGCTTCTCCTCGCCGGGCGGTGTACTGGTGGTCGGACGCAATCGCGGAATTGCGAGTCGCGACTGTCCGCGCCCGACGCCAGTACACCCGCGCGCGCCGTCGTCAACGTACAGGCGACGGCGTGGCGCGAGCGAGGGCAGCTGATGACCTGTATGGAGCATACCGCGTGGCGCGGGTTGCTCTGCAGGTCGCCATCAAACGGGCCAAGACCCAGGCATGGAAGGAGCTCCTCCAGACCCTTGATGACGATCCATGGAGGCGTCCATATAAGGTGGTGCTGAATAAGCTCCGCCCGTGGGCGCCCCCCGTCACCGAGGGTCTTGACCCCCGGCTGCTGGAGGACGTGGTCAATACACTCTTCCCAATTGGGGAGAGGGGACCGCGTCCTCCGGCGGCGGCGGCTGTCCCAGTGGAGTGGACGGCCGAGCTGGGGGTCACGCAGGAGGAGCTGGCAGCGGCCATCAGACGGCTCGGGGTTCGTAACACGGCCCCGGGTCCGGATGGTGTGCCCGGCCGGGTTTGGGTCTTGACCCAGGGCGTCCTTGGGGCCGACCTCAGGCGGTTATTCGACCGCTGCCTGAGGGACGGGCGATTCCCCCCCAGTTGGAAGGTGGCGAGGATGGTCCTCCTCCGGAAGGAGGGTCGGCCCGCGGAGTCTCCCTCCGCATACCGGCCCATTTGTCTCCTCGACGAGGTGGGCAAGCTCTTCGAGCGTGTGATTGCTGCCCGCCTCGTCGAGCACCTGTCGCGGGGTGATCCCGGTTTGGCCGACTGCCAGTTCGGTTTCCGGGGGGGCCGATCGACTATCGACGCGATAGGTCGTGTGAGGGCCCTCTCGGAGGCGGCCGTCTCCCGGGGAGGGGTGGCATTGGCAATATCCTTGGATATTGCCAATGCCTTTAACACCCTCCCCTGGGAAGAGATTAGGAGGGGACTCGAATATCATCGAGTCCCTCCTTGTCTCAGGGCGGTCGTCGGGGATTATCTCCGCGGCAGGTGGATCGAGTATCCGGGCCGGGATGGTGATATGCGGAGGGAGGTGTACTGCGGTGTTCCGCAGGGGTCGGTCCTCGGGCCACTTCTGTGGAACATCGCGTACGACGCGGTGTTGCGGGCCGACCTCCCCGACGGCGTCAGCACGGTGTGTTATGCGGATGACACACTGGTGCTGGCCGTCGGGGCGCACTGGGGGAGGGCCATGCGTCGCGCGGAGGAGGGGTCGCAACGCGTCGTCGACCGGATCAGGGCGATGGGGATGACGGTGGCGGTCCATAAGACCGAGGTGATTGCGTTTCATTCACCTCGGCAGGATCCGCCACCCCCTCTGATCCGGGTGGGTGGGGCTGACATCGAGGTGAAGCCCCAGATCAGGTATCTAGGGCTGATCCTCGATAGCCACTGGCGTTTCGAGGAGCATTTCCGCTGCCTGGTCCCCCGGTTGGAAATGATGGTTGCGGCTCTGGGCCGGATCCTGCCCAACCTGGGGGGCCCGGCGGGCCGAGTTCGTCGCCTCTATGTGGCAATGGTCCAGTCGGTGACCCTATACGGGGCCCCCGTCTGGGCGGACGACCTGGCTGCCTCCCTGCGCAGCATGACTATGCTGCGTCGGGTGCAGAGGCGCATAGCGCTCAGGGTCGTCCGCGGGTATCGGACCATGTCACATGAGGCGGCGACGGTTCTAGCGGGGATGCCGCCCATGGACCTGCTCGCGCGGTCGCACGCGGTGATGTACCGGCACCGCGTCGACCGTCGCGCGGGGGTGGGGGCGGTCCCGGGCGGGCAGGAACCTGCTTGGGGCGATTTGAAGCGCCAGGCCCGGCAGTCCGTGTTGCTCGCGTGGCAGGAGCGGCTGGCTCTGCCAACCGCGGGGCACCGGACTGTCGGGGCTGTTCGGCCACTCCTGAAGGAGTGGCTGGGCAGAGGCCATGGCAGCCTCACCTACCGGCTGGCACAGGTGTTTTCCGGGCATGGCAGCTTCGGAAGATACCTGTGCCGGATAGGGAAGGAGCCGACGGCGCGTTGCTGCCACTGCGACGCTGAGCAGGACACGGCGGATCATACCCTGGAGGTATGCCCCGCGTGGGAGGGGGAGCGCCGTGTCCTGGTCGGCGTCGTCGGGCAGGATGTCTCGCTGCCGGGCGTGGTGCGCGCCATGCTCGGCAGCGAGGAGAAGTGGAGGGCCGTGGCCTCCTTCTGCGAGAACGTAATGTTGCAGAAGGAGGCCGCGGGGAGGGAGCGCGAGCTTCAGCGCTGAAGCTCGCGCTCGTCCGGTGGCCCGAGGTCGTCGCCCGGTCGCGAGGCGTCGCGGGCGGCCGCCTCGGCGTGGCGGATGACCTAGGCTGGGAGGGGGGTCCTGAGGGGACCCTCCTCCCGCCAGGCGGCGCCGGGTCGGACCGGTTAGGGGTAGGAGTGCCTCCCCCTACCGGTCCGACGCAAGGGGAGGCACCCTCGGCGGTCTGGTGCGGCCATGAACGCCCGGCCGCCGAGGGGTGGAAACGGGGTCGCGGGCGGTTGCGAGTTGGGGCTCGCAGCCGCCACTAAACGCGGCCCCGGGACGGATAGCGGCGGGATGGAGTGGCCCCGTCCTGCCGCTATGACACAGTGTGTCTACCGGGGGGACCGTTTGTCCCCCCCGGGGATGGGCGCGAAAGCGCGGGCACGGGGAGGATACCGGCAGAATGCTTCGAGCGATTCGCGGTGTCCTCCCAAAGCGTGCCGAAGGGTCACCGTGGGGTTTTTAGTGGGTAGGTCCCGCGCCTGTCGTTCTACGGGCGCGGGGAATCCCACACACCCCTCCCACCTCTCCCCAAAGAGGTGGGAGGGAGTCTTTCGAAGATTTTCCCCACGACAAAAAAAAAAAAAAAAAAAAAAAAAAAGTAGCTAGTAAGCAGGCAGTAAGCTTGTAAGCAAGCAGCAGGCTAGTAAGTAAGAAGAGGGCCGTGACCGGGAATGTGGCCTCCTGCTGGAGATTCCCATACCGTAGGGCGGGGAGAAGGCGGACCGACTCGGCCAGAGGCTCCGGGAGCAGATGGGCGAGCGGGTTGTCCGGGTGGCCAGGCCCACGATGCGCACGGAGATGCGCGCTTGTGGGATGTACGACTCGGTCACAGCGCAGGAGGTGTTTCATGCCCTAGCGAGGGCGGGGGACTGCCCCGAAGGAGACGTGCGGGTCGGAGAGATCCGCAGGTCTCCTTCCGGCCGGTGGTCGGTGTGGGCCCGGTGCCGCCTCTCCGCTGCCCGCAATGTGGCGGAATCCGGGAGGGTTTTATTGGGGTGGGTTTCGGCGCGAGTGGAGATGCACGAGCCGCGCCCACTCCTGTGTCACCGCTGCCTCGAGATGTGGCACGTGAGGCAGCGGTGCACCTCACCGGTGGACCGCACGGTTTAATGTTACCGCTGCGGAGCGAAAGACCACCGGGCGAGTCAGTGCTCGGCGGCCCCCCACTGCCCGCTATGTGCGGACTTGGGGAGGCCGGTCGATCACAGGGTGGGGAGCTAAAAGTGCTCTCCCACCACCCGGAAGATGAGCGGGAATCGGCCCTATCCGGTTGAGGCACGGCGGTCGGTGGCATCGTCCACAATGGAGGTGGATGGTGCCACGTGGACGGGCAGCCGGGAGGTGGCTGGGGCGGCCGCTAAGTAATGTCGCCCCGTCTCCTCATCCAGGCCAACCTCAACCACTGACGCGCGGCACAGGACATGCTGTCCCAAGTCCTCGCGGAGTGGGGGGTCGGCCTGGCGGTCGCCGCCACGCCGTACCGCGTCCTTGATCACCCTCATTGGGTGGGGGACGCGGACGGCTTGGTGGCGGCGGTACGGGTTGGAGGCGCGGGTCCCTGCCTTTCTCCATCCTGGAGCGCGGTCGGGGCTTCGTCGCCGTGGACTGTGGGGGAGTCGCCGTGGTGGGATACCACATCTCGCCCTGCAGCGGCCACGCCGCGTTCGAGCAGTACCTGACCGAGGTCGCGGCATGCGTGCAACGCTGCGCGGGCAGGCCGGTGATGGCCCTGTGGGATTTTAACGCCAAGTCGGTGGCCTGGGGATTCGCCAGGACCTCCGTTCACGGCGTGAATCTCGGCGACTGGGCGGCCGGGCTCGACCTTCGGTTACTGAACCGGGGGTCGGAGCACACGTGCGTGCGGCGTTATGGGGGGTCCATCGTAAATGTTGGATTCGGGACCACCAACGCCGTGTCCATGGTTTCGGGATGGCAGGTGGTTTTGGGGGCGGGGCAGAGACACTCTCGGACCTCCGGTATATTCGGATGGAGGTCTCTGCCCCCGGATGTACATCCCGATACCACCGGCTGTTTGGCGCCCCACCACGCCGCTGGGCGATTCGGTGCCTGGACAAGGACGCTATGATGGCAGCTGCTCTCGCTGCAACTTGGCCGCATGGGGCGGCCGAGTTACCGAGCATAGTGGAGGAGGTCGTTCGTCTCGGGGGATTAGTCGCAAATATTTGCGACGCGACGATGCCCTGGGTCGGGCGGGCTTCTCTACGCCGGGCGGTGTACCGGTGGCCGGCCGCGATCGCAGAATTGCGCGTCACGAGTGTGCGCGTCCGACGCTAGTACACCCGCTCGCGCCGTCGTCTACGAAGAGACGATGGCGTGGCGCGAGCGAGGGCAGATGACCCGTATGAGTCATACCGTACGGCTCGTGTTGCTCTGCAGGTCGCCATCAAACAGACCAAATCTCGGGCATGGAAGGAGCTCCTCCAGACCTTCGATGACGATCCTTGGGGGCGCCCGTATAAGGTAGTGTTAAATATGCTCCGCCCGTGGGCGCCCCCTGTCACCGAGGGTCTTGACCCCGGCTGCTGGAGGACATGGTCAATACTCTCTTTCCAATTGGGGAGGGAGGATCACGTCCTCCGGCGGCGTCGGCTGTCCCAATTGAGTGGGTGGCCGTGCTGGGAGTCACTCAGGGGGAGCTGGCCTCGGCCATCAAACGGCTCGGGGCGCGTATCACGGCCCCGGGGCCGGATGCTGTGCCCGGCCTGGTTCGGGTTTTGACCCAGGGCGTCCTTGCGGCCGACCTCAGGCGGTTGTTTGACCGATGCCTGAGGGACGGGCGATTCCCCCCTAGTTGGAAAGTGGCGAGGATGGTCCTCCTCCGGAAGGCGGGTCGGCCCGCCGAGTCTCCCTCCGCATACCGGCCCATCTGTCTCCTCGACGAGGTGGGCAAGCTCTTCGAGCGCGTGATTGCTGCCCCCCTCGTCGAGCACCTGTCGCGGGGTGCCCCAGGTTGCGTCAGGACCCTCTCGGAGTCGGCCGTCTCGCGGGGTGGGATGGCTTTGGCAGTATCCTTGGATATTGCCAACGCCTTTAACACCCTTCCCTGGCAAGAGATAAGGAGGGGGCTCGAAGATCATCGGGTTCCACCGTATCTCATGGCAGTCGTCGGGGATTATCTCCGCGGCAGGTGGATCGAGTATCCGGGCCGGGATGGTGATATGCGGACGGAGGTCTACTGCGGGGTTCCGCAGGGGTCGGTCCTCGGGCCACTCCTGTGGAACATCGCGTACGACGCGGTGTTGTGGGCCGACCTCCTTGACGGCGTCAGCGACGTGTGTTATGCAGATGACACACTGGTGCTGGCTGTCGGGGCGCACTGGGGGAGAGCCAAGCGCCTCGCGGAGGTGGGGGCGCAGCGCGTCGTCGGCCGCATCTGAGGGATGGGGATGAAGGTGGCGGTCCATAAGACCGAGATTATAGCGTTCCATTCACCTCGGCAGGATCCGTCCCCCCCCCCCTGATGCAGGTTGGTGAGGCTGATCTCGAGGTGAAGCCCCACATAAGGTATCTGGGCTTGATCCTCGATAGCCACTGGCGCTTCGAGGAGCATTTTCGCTGCCTGGTCCTCCGCTTGGAGAGGATGGTCGCGGCTTTAGGGCGAATCCTACACAACCTGGGGGGCCCGGCGGGCCGAGTTCGCCGTCTCTATGTGGTAATGGTGCAGTCGGTAGTCCTTTACGGGGCCCCCGTCTGGGCGGACGTCGTGGCGGCCTCTCGGCGCAGCATGACAATGCTGCGTCGGGTGCAGAGGCGGATGGCGTTGGGGAACGTCCGCGAGTACCTCACCGTGTCGCATGAGGCGGCGACGGTTCTTGCGGGGATGCCGCCCATGGACCTCCTCGCGCGGTCGCTCGCGGTGCTGTATCGTCACCGCGTCGACCGTCGCGCGGGGGTGGGTGCGATTTGAAGCGCCAGGTCCGGCAGTTGGTGATGCTCGCGTAACAGGAGCGGTTGGCTCCGCCAACCGCGGGTCATCGGACAGACGGAACTGTCCGGCCACTCCAGAGTGAGTGGCTGGACAAAGGCCATGGAGGCCTCACTTATCGAATGGCACAGGTGTTCTCCGGACATGGCAGCTTCGGGAGATACCTGCGTCGGATAGGGAAGGAGCAGGCGGCACGCTGCTGCCATTGTGACGCTGCGCAGGACACGGCTGAACATACTTTCGAGGTGTGCCCTGCGTGGAAGGAGGAGCGCCGTGTCCTGGTCAGCGTCATCTGGCGGGATGTCTCGATGCCGGGCATGGTGCGCGCCATGCTCGGCAGCGTGGGGAAGTGGAGGGCCGTTGCCTCCTCCTGTGAGAGCGTAATGTTGCAGAAGGAGTCCGCCGGCAGGGAACGCGAGCTTCAGTGGCGTGCTGAGGCTCGCGCACGTGTGGTGGTGGGAGGCCGTCGTCCAGGCGCCGGGCATCGTGTGCGGCCCCCGCGGCGTGGCAGACGACCCTGGCTGGGAGAGGGTTCCTGAAGGGTGCCTCATCAGGCACGAGGCGCAGAGCCGGACCGGATGGGGGTGGAATTGTCATCCCAATTCCGGTCCAACGCATCGGGAAGCACCCTCGGTGGCATGGTGCCGTCATGAGCCACCAGCCGCCGAGGGGTACAAGTGGAGTTGCGTGCGGTTGCGAGTTGGAGCACGCAGCCGCCAGTGACCGAGGCCCCGAGACGGATGGCGGCGAGAAGGAGTGGACTCGCCCTGCCGCCATGAGATAGTGTAACTGCCGGGAGGAACCGTTTGTCCCTCCGTGAATGGGGGCACAGCGCAGGCTCGGGGAGGGTACCGGAAGTATGCATCGAGCAATTCCCGGTATCCACGCAAATCGTGCCTAAGGGTCACCGTGGGGTTTATAGTGGGTAGGTCACGCGCCCGGCATTCCATGGGCGCGGGGAATCCCACACACCTCTCCTGCCTCACCCCAAAGAGGTGGGCGGGAGTGTTACGAAGATTTGCCCTACGAAAAAAAATGGCTAGTAGGGAAGCAGTATGCTAGTAAGAAACAAGTAAGCTAGTAAGCAAGCAGCAGGCTAGTAAAAAAGCAATCAGCTAGTACGAGAGCAGCTAGCTATTACCAAGCAGTAAGCTAGATGCAGCGTGCTTAGAAGCGTGTAGTAAGCGAGTAAGTTAGCAGTAAGCTAGCAAGCAGGTAGTAAGCTAGTAAGCAACCAGTAAGCTAGAACGCAGCAACCAGCTAGTAAGCAAGTAGTGCGCTAGTAAGCGAGCATGGAGCTCGTAAGGAAGCAGTATTTTAATAAGCCTGCACAAAGCTAGTAAGTAACCAATAAGTTAGTAAGCATGCATCGGGCTAGACAGAAAGCAGTAAGTTAGTAATCAAGCTGTAAGCTTGTAAGCATGCAGTAAGCTGGTAAGAAAGCAGCATGCTAGTAAGCAAGAAATAAGCTGGAAGCAAGCAGCAAGCTGGTTAGCATGCACTATGCTGGAAAGCAAGCAGCAGGCTAGCAAGAGAGCAGCTAGATATTGAGCATACAGTGATCTAGTAAGCAAGCAGTAAGATAGTAAGCAAGCAGCAGGCTAGTAAACAAGCAGTACACTAGTAAGCAAGCGGCAAGCTAGAAAGCACGTAGCAATCTAGTAAGCAAGCTGTAAGCATGTAAGCAAGCAGTAAGCTGGTAAGAAAGCAGGTAGCTAGTAAGGAGGTAGCAAGCTAGCAAGCAAGTAGTAAGATAGTAAGCATGCAATAAGGTAGCAAGCAAGCCGTGCGTAAGCAAGCGATAAGATAGTATCCTAGCAGTGAGCTAGTAAGAAATCTGTGTGCTAGTAAGCAAGCGGTAAGCTGGATTGCAAGCACCACGCTGTGTGGCAAGCAGTAAGCTAGAAAGCAAGGAGCAGGCTAGTAAGCAAGCAGTAAGAGAGTAAGCGAGCTGTAAGCTAGTAAGCAAGCAGTAAGCTAGTAGGCAAGAGGCTGGCTAGAAAGAAAGCAGTATGCCAGTAAGCAAGCTGTAAGCTAATAACCAAGCAGTAGGCTGGTATGCAAGCAGTGAGCTAGTAAGCGAGGTGGGATATAGTAGGGAAGCATTATGTTAGTAAGCAAGCAGGGACCTTGTAAGGGAGCAGAATGCTACTAAGCAACCAATAAGGTAGTAAGCAAGCAGGAAGCTAGTAAGGGAGCAGTAAGCTAGTAAGCAAGCAATAAGATACTAAGCAAACAGTAAGCTTGTAAGCAAGCAACAGGCTAGTCAGAAAGCTGCTAGCTAGTATGAAAGCAGTATGCTAGTAAGCAAGCAGTGTGCTAGTAAGCAAGCAGTAAGCTAGTAAGCAAGCAGTAAGCTTGTAAGAAAGCAGTTATCTAGTAAGCAAGCAGCGGGCTAGTAAGAAAGCGGTGTGTAAGTATGCAAGCAGTAAGCTAATAAGCAAGCAGTAACTAGTAAGCAAGCAATAAGCATGTAAGCATGCAGTAAGCTGGTACGAAAGCAGTTATCTAGTAAGTAAGCTGCAAGCTAGTAAGCAAACAGCGAGCCAGTATGCAAGAAACAAGCTGGAAAGCAAGCGTTAGGCTAGTAAGCTAGCAGCAGGGTAGTTAAAATGCAGTTAGTTAGTAGGGAAGATGTAAGTTTGTAGTAAAGCAGTAACCTGGTAATCAAGCAAGAAGATAGTAAGGAAGCTGTAAGCTAGCAAGCAAGCAGTAAGTTACTGAGAAAGCACTTTGCTAGTAAGGAAGCGGCAGGCTAGTATGGATTCAGTTAATTAGTATGGAGGCAGTAGGCTAGTAAGCATGCAGCAAGCTTGTCAGCAAGCAGCAATGTAGTAAGCGAGCATTAAGCGATTACACTAGCAGTAAGCTATTAAGCAGCCAGTAAGCTAGTATGCAAGCTGTAAGCTAGTAAGAGAGCAGGGATCTAGTAAGGGAGCACAATGCTAGTAAGCAAGCGGCAGGCTAGCAAGCAACCAGTATGCTAGTAAACAAGCAGGAAGCTAGTA
This sequence comes from Colletes latitarsis, assembly GCF_051014445.1. NCBI lineage: Eukaryota > Metazoa > Arthropoda > Insecta > Hymenoptera > Colletidae > Colletes > Colletes latitarsis. The sequence goes on from NC_135137.1 coordinate 18,278,772, forward strand.
AGGATGCAGTATGCTAGAAAGCAAGTAGTAAGCTAGTAATCGAGCGGGAAGCTTGTAAGCAAGCAGTAAGCTAGTAACCAAGCAGTGAGCTAGTAAGAAAGCAGTAAGTTAGAAACAAAGCACTAAGCTAGTAAGCAAGCAGTAAGCTAGATAGCAAGCAGTCAGCTAGTAACAAAGCAGTAAGTTTGTAGCAAAGGAGTATTCTGGTATGCGAGCTCGAAGCTAGTAAGCATTCGACGCTCGAAGCTAGTAAGTCTGGTAAGAGAGCGGTAAGTTAGTAAGATTGCAGTATGTTAGGAAGAATGCAGGAATGTTGTAAGCAAGCACTAAGGTAGTAAGCAAACAGTAAGATTGTAAGCTAGCAGCAGGATAGTCAGAAGGTAGATAGCTAGTTAGTGAGCAGTATGCTAGCAAGCAATCAGTACGCTAGAAAGCAAGCAGCAGGCTAGTGAGCGTGCTATAAGCGAGTATGCTAGCAGTAGGCAAGTAAGCCACCAGTAAGCCAGTAAGCAAGTAGTAAACTAGTAAGCAAGCAGCTGGCTAGTAAGCAAGTAGCAGGCTAGTAAGAATGCTGGTAGCGACTAAGGAAGCAGGAAGGTAGTAACCAAGCAGAGAGCTAGTATGCGAGCATGAAGCTAGTAAGAAAGTAGTATGCTAGTAAGCAAGCAGTATGCTAGTAAGCAAGCAGCAAGCTGTGAGCTAGTAAGCGAGTAGCATGATAGTAAGGTTGCAGTAAGCTAGTAACAAAGCAGTATGCTAGTAAGCAAGCAGTAAGCGAGTAAGCAACAGGTAAACTAGTAAGCAAGCAGCGGGCTAGTAATAAAGCAATTTGGTAGTAAGGAAACAGTGTGCTAGTAAGCAAGCAGTAAGCTAGAAAGCAAGCTGCAAGATAGAAAGCATGCAGTAAGCTAGAGAGCAAGCAGCAAGCGAGTAGGCAAGCACTAAGCTCAGAGGAATCATGCAAGCTAGTAAGCCAGCAGCAGGCTGGTCAGAAAGGTCTTTGCTATTAAGAATGCAGCGGGCTAGTTAGCGAGCAGGGTGCTAGTAAGGAAGCAGTATGCTACTAAACAAGTTGTAAGCTAGTAAGCAAGGAGTGACCTAATAAGCGAGGAGGAAGCTAGTATGGAAGCAGTATGCTAGAAGGCAAGCAGTAAGCTAGGAAGGAAGCAGCTAGTTAGTAAGCAAGAAGTAAGCTAGAAAGCAAGCAGCGGGCCTGTAAGGAAGCATTTATCCATTAAGTACGCAGTAAGCTAGTAACAAAGCAGTAAGCTACCAACAAAGCAGTAAGCTAGTAAGCCAGCAGGAAGCTAGTAAGGAAGCATTCGACTAGTATGAGAGCAGTAATTTAGTAAGAAAGCGGTAAGACACGAGGAAAGCAGGAATGTAGTATGAAAGTGGTTAGGTAGTAACTAAGCAGTATGCTAGTAAGTAAGCAGTAAGCTAGTAAGCAACCAGTAAGCTACTAAGCATGCATTGAGCTAATAAGCGAGCAGGAAGCTAGTATGAAAGCAGTTATCTAGTAAGCATGCAGTAAGCTAGTGAGCAAGCAGCAAGCTAGTCAGAAAGCAGCTATCTGGTAGGAAAGCAGTATGATTGTACGCATACTGTAAGCTGGGAAGCAAGCAGCATGATAGTAAGCAAGCAGTGAACTAGAAAGCAAGTTACAGGCTAGTCTCGACGAGGTGGGCAAGCTCTTCGAGCGTGTGATTGCTGCCCGCCTCGTCGAGCACCTGTCGCGGGGTGATCCCGGTCTGGCCGACTGCCAGTTCGGTTTCCGGGGGGGCCGATCGACTATCGACGCGATAGGTCGTGTGAGGGCCCTCTCGGAGGCGGCCGTCTCCCGGGGAGGGGTGGCATTGGCAATATCCTTGGATATTGCCAATGCCTTTAACACCCTCCCCTGGGAAGAGATAAGGAGGGGGCTCGAATATCATCGAGTCCCCCCTTGTCTCAGGGCGGTCGTCGGGGATTATCTCCGCGGCAGGTGGATCGAGTATCCGGGCCGGGATGGTGATATGCGGAGGGAGGTGTACTGCGGTGTTCCGCAGGGGTCGGTCCTCGGGCCACTCCTGTGGAACATCGCGTACGACTCGGTGTTGCGGGCCGGCTTCCCCGACGGCGTCAGCACGGTGTGTTATGCGGATGACACACTGGTGCTGGCCGTCGGGGCGCACTGGGAGAGGGTCATGCGTCGCGCGGAGGAGGGGTCGCAACGCGTCGTCGACCAGATCAGGGGGATGGGGATGACGGAGGCGGTCCATAAGACCGAGGTGATTGCGTTTCATTCACCTCGGCAGGATCCGCCACCCCCTCTGATTCGGGTGGGTGGGGCTGACATCGAGGTGAAGCCCCAGATCAGGTATCTGGGGCTGATCCTCGATAGCCACTGGCGTTTCGAGAAGCATTTCCGCTGCCTGGTCCCCCGGTTGGAAAGGATGGTTGCGGCTCTGGGCCGGATCCTGCCCAACCTGGGGGGCCCGGCGGGCCGAGTTCGTCGCCTCTATGTGGCAATGGTCCAGTCGGTGGCCCTATACGGGGCCCCCGTCTGGGCGGACGACCTGGCTGCCTCCCGGCGCAGCGTGACTATGCTGCGTCGGGTGCAGAGGCGCATGGCACTCAGGGTCGTCCGCGGGTATCGGACCATGTCACATGAGGCGGCGACGGTTCTAGCGGGGATGCCGCCCATGGACCTGCTCGCGCGGTCGCACGCGGTGATGTACCGGCACCGCGTCGACCGTCGCGCGGGGGTGGGGGCGGTCCCGGGCGGGCAGGAACCTGCTTGGGGCGATTTGAAGCGCCAGGCCCGGCAGTCCGTGTTGCTCGCGTGGCAGGAGCGGCTGGCTCTGCCAACCGCGGGGCACCGGACTGTCGGGGCTGTTCGGCCACTCCTGAAGGAGTGGCTGGACAGAGGCCATGGCAGCCTCACCTACCGGCTGGCACAGGTATTTTCCGGGCATGGCAGCTTCGGAAGATACCTGTGCCGGATAGGGAAGGAGCCGACGGCGCGTTGCTGCCACTGCGACGCTGAGCAGGACACGGCGGATCATACCCTGGAGGTATGCCCCGCGTGGGAGGGGGAGCGCCGTGTCCTGGTCGGCGTCGTCGGGCGGGATGTCTCGCTGCCGGGCGTGGTGCGCGCCATGCTCGGCAGCGAGGAGAAGTGGAGGGCCGTGGCCTCCTTCTGCGAGAACGTAATGTTGCAGAAGGAGGCCGCGGGGAGGGAGCGCGAGCTTCAGCGCTGAAGCTCGCGCTCGTCCGGTGGCCCGAGGTCGTCGCCCGGTCGCGAGGCGTCGCGGGCGGCCGCCTCGGCGTGGCGGATGACCTAGGCTGGGAGGGGGGTCCTGAGGGGACCCTCCTCCCGCCAGGCGGCGCCGGGTCGGACCGGTTGGGGGTAGGAGTGCCTCCCCCTACCGGTCCGACGCAAGGGGAGGCACCCTCGGCGGTCTGGTGCGGCCATGAACGCCCGGCCGCCGAGGGGTGGAAACGGGGTCGCGGGCGGTTGCGAGTTGGGGCTCGCAGCCGCCACTAAACGCGGCCCCGGGACGGATAGCGGCGGGATGGAGTGGCCCCGTCCCGCCGCTATGAGGCAGTGTGTCTACTGGGGGGACCGATTGTCCCCCCGGGGGATGGGCGCGAAAGCGCGGGCACGGGGAGGATACCGGAAGAATGCTTCGAGCGATTCCCGGTATCCTCCCAAAGCGTGCCGAAGGGTCACCGTGGGGTTTTTAGTGGGTAGGTCCCGCGCCTGTCGTTGTACGGGTGCGGGGAATCCCACACACCCCTCCCACCTCTCCCCAAGGAGGTGGGAGGGAGTCTTTCGAAGATTTTCCCCATGACAAAAAAAAAAAAAAAAAAAAAAAAAAAGTTACAGGCTAGTAGGAAAGCAGTTACCTATTAAGCAAGCAGGAAGCTAGTAAGCAATCAGTAAGCTAGAGGGCAAGCAGCCGGCTAGTAAGCAAGCAGTGATCTAGTAAGCAAGCTGTAAGCCAGTAAGGTAGCAGTGAGTTACTAGGCAACCATTGCGCTGTTAGGCGAGCAGAATGCTAGGTGGTTAACTGTGTGCTAGTAAGCAAGCAGTAAGCTGGTAAGCAATAAGTAAGCTAGTAAGGAAGCAGTTAGCTAGTATGTACGCGGCGTACGTATAGACGGACCGAGTGCCGTTAGATCCCGACGGAATGCCAGTGGGTTTCGAAGACGACGCTGCACGATCGCCGCCCGTCTGCGCTTCGACACTCGTCGCGGGAACGCGTAACAGACTGTGGTGATTGCGGTTACATCGCGAGCATGTGGTGCGAACCGGATACGTCGAACCCATGTGTCCATCGTGAAGACAGTTAAAACAGGCGTTGGTCCGAGTCACTAGGTCTCGCCGCTGCGTAAGTTGTAGGCTATGGAACGCCGGACATCGATATAACGGATGCTTCGATCGGCACATCGGGCACCGGTTCACAGCTCTATTCGCTGCGTGCGTGTGAACTCCCGTCGAGGGCGCCAATAGCGGCGCGGCGAGGCGCGCGGCCGAAGTTTCGGGCTTGTCGTGAAGCGCCTCGAGAGAGCGGATCCGCGCAACGAGGAATTGGTCGAGCTCGTCGAAGGTGGGGGGCCTCGGTGCTTACTCCGCGAGATATCTCTCACTCTCGTAGCGTACGGCGGTCTAGCTTGGCGGTAAGCAGGAAGACGATGACGTCATCCCGTGTATCCACCGGGCGACTGATACTGCGTAACATGGCGATCGACTCCTTCGTCGTGTCGCGAGGACGAGATAATTCGTCCGCGGACTCGCTAACAATAACCGGCAGCGAGATGAAATTGCTTAGTAATGTTGATACTATCACGCGCTTGTTATTGTACCGGTCGGCTAGCGTCTTCCAGGCTGGTTCAAAATTCGCGCCGGTTATCGAGAAATGCGCGAGCAGGTTCGTGGCGTGACCTTCGACGGACGATTTTAAATAGTGTAACCGTTGCACGTTCGTTAGGGACTTATTGTCTAACACGAGCGATTTGAACAGATGGCGGAAACTGTTCCATTCGGTGTACGACCCAGCGAATTTGGGCAGCGGGATTCGCGCGAATTTCGCGACGAAGATGGAGTCCCCTGTGGGCGCGGGAGAGGGACTCGGTTGCGCGGCGCTGGTCGCAGTGCATTTCGCTGCAACGTCGGCAAAAAAGTCGCACGAGCCCCAATAGGTCTCCTGCACCTTTTCGAAGGTTTCCTCGGTAAAGTATGGCATGATAGACTAAGCTTGAGTGGGGACTAACTGCAGAAACTCCAGGTGCAGCTTCTCGAAGCGCATCCACTCGCCGTCCAGTCTCTTGAGCCGTCCCTCGGCGGAAGCTGTGGAGAACTTGGCCCGCCCTTCCTTCCGGTAGTTAACCTCCATCCGGGTGATGGTGTGGGCGATGACCTGCAGCTGGTGTAGGTGGGCTTTCACGGTCTGATTGGTCAGCGGCGCTTATGTTGTTGCAGCTCGTGCGGTCTCCATTCTGCGTCGTCTTCAAATCCGGCTCGAAGGACTACTTTGTTAATGCACAGACGAAAGGATGCGCGGACGAGGAACAGGGCCGCGAAGAATGGCGGAGCAATTCACACAGTCACAAATTTATTGTAAGATTGCACAACGTTCACACTGCGGCAAGCGTAACTGGGACGCGGCGGGCACGTGTCCGCTAACAGTTGCAAGGGCAACTCCCTAGGAGAATGCGCAAGGGCGACGAAGGTCCGCTCTCGATATCACTTACAATCGGATCGACAGCTTGGATCGTTCTGCCGTTACAGGATGGCGCACGACAAACCGTTGATCTTTCAAATCTCGTCCATAGATCGGTGACGGTCGCGCCAACAGTCAGCACACACGCCACGCTCCCACAACACTCATTCACTCTCTCTCACGCAATCCACACCGCACGCACCTTAATCTAAACACGCAGACGGTACAATAAACGTATTTCTACATCTTATCCTAATTCTTATACCATATTCTAAACAGAAGCAGTATGCTAGAAGGCAAGCAGTAAGCTAGGAAGCAAGCAGCAAGCTAGTAAGCAAGAAGTAAGCTAGAAAGCAAGCAGCAGGCTAGTAAGGAAGCATTTATATATTAAGTAAGCAGTAAGCTAGTAACAAAGCAGTAAGCTAGTAAGCAAGCAGGAAGATAGTAAGGAAGCATTCGGCTAGTAAGAGAGCAGTATGTTAGTAAGGAAGCGGTAAGTTACGAGGATAGCAGGAATGTAGTAAGAAAGTGGTTAGGTAGTAAACAAGCAGTAAGCTAGGAAGCAAGCAGTACGCCAGTATGCAAGCAGTAGGCTTGTAAGCAAGCAGCAGGCTAGTCAGAAAGCAGTTATCTGGTAGGAAAATAGTATGATAGTAAGCAAGCTGTAAGCTGGGAAGCAAGCAGCAAGACAGTAAGCAAGCAGTGATCTAGAAAGCAAGCAGCAAGCTAGTAAACATGCAGTAAGCAAGAAAGCAAGCAGCGGGCTAGTAAGAATGCAGTAAGTGAGTAAGCTAGCAGTAATCTCGTAAGCAAGCAGTGAGCTAGAAAGCGAGGTGGAAGCCAGTAAGGAAGCAATATGATAGTAAGCAGGCAGCAAGCTAGTAAGCATGCAGTGAGCTAGTAAGCAAGTAGTAGGCCAGTATTCAAGCAGCAAGTTAAGAAGAAAGCAGTTACGTAGTAAGCAAGCAACAAGCTAGTGAGCAAGCAGTAAGCTAGTAAGCAAGCAGGAAGTTATTAAGCAAAGCAGTATGCTAGTAAACGAGCTGCAAGCTAGTAAGGGAGCAGAAAGTTAGTAAGCAAGCAGTAGGCAAGCAAGCAACCAGTAAGCCAGTAAGCCAGCAGGAAGCTGGTAAGCAAGCTGTGCGCTAGTGAGCGAGGAGGAACCTAGTAAGCAAGCAGTAAGCTTGTTAAAGTACTAAGGGACTTTAACGGGGGTCCGGATAAGGAAACAGACAGAGAGAGAAGTTGTTACAAGTTTTTCGATAAAGTTTTTATTTTACAAAAACATAAATGAAAATTCAAGTACAAAATGTAAAAAGAAACGAAAAACAGAAAACAAAAATCTTGGACGGTGGCTCTGCTTTGGCCAGGCGTCTCCTATTCTTTTTGTCTCCAATTTATACTACTGCGGAGGCTTTCTGCAAGAAAAGAATCCGCCTAATAAATACTTTTGCGGACAAGTCAACAATCGCGCGCTCGTCAGCTGTTTCTCGCGCTTCAGCGACAGTCTGGTGTGCTTGGTGGGGAGAGCTGGCTGGCTATCTAGCGATCTAGCTAGTGGACTGTATATTCTTCTCTTTCTGGTCGATGAGATTCGTTTCCTACGATCTTACCGACGCGCACAACCGGGTAGACGTGATTTTCTCCGTTCTACCGGGTTCTCTTCGCAATGCCACGGACGGGAAACCAAATGGAGGTTGTAAGGCTCCAAGAGGCTATATCCCGCGAGCACGCTCCCCGTGCGGGTGGCGTTTCTACACCACCCACGCAAGAGGACGTCTTGTCCTGGTTCGGCTTCCTCGACGGCTGCTCCTCAGGAGCAACCTGCGGTATGCTCACGTGATTGCCAAGCCGGCGATTTCTTCATCAAAGGAACGCCCGGCAACCAGCCGTGGCTACCTCGACGGAGGCTCCTATGTTCCGAGGAACTGGCCTGTGGCTCACCGGTTCAGGACTCAATCCCCTGCAATTCGAACCACCCTACGTTCACAGCCCAGTGTGGTCGACTCACGGCTGATAGTGGGTGTAGCGATGGAAGGAAGGCTCTTCAAACTCTTTGCTCCATCGTACGCTTAGGCTCTACTTATTGTCCCCTCACGACGGTATATTGGAGCGGGTTCTCCGACGCCCGATGCACGGAGAGCACCACGAAGTGATATCCTTCCTGAATATCTATCTTCCGGTTGCCCCTACGCCGTATATCACTAATCTGTTCGTTGAAACTTTCCACCCCACCGGTCGGTGTACTCTCAGTGGTACACAGGACGGGTGGTTCCAGTCAGTTTCGTATGACTTCTACAAACGGTGAACTACCACTAGGTGATACCAGTATGTCGGTATCAGCCTTCCAGTAGCTCTAACCGGATAACTGGAAGAAGACTCAAGGCGATCCACACCGAATCTCCAACGTCGCAGTCGCATCGACGACATGCAACGTTCAATCACAATCCTGCGTCTACGATCGCTTCACACTCGGCGTGCCTTGCGATCGCTGCAACGTCAGGCAGATGGTCATTTTTCTGGGCAAAATCTCCAGACGCTATGACGAGATTTTCCAATAAATTGTTTGTCCGCAAACTGATTCTATTACGAGGAGCAAGATCGACTCATCTTCCTCGAAGCTAGTAGGTAAATGGGAACGCGACCGTCACAGAATCCGCTCTCGACCGCCGACGACTCAAGAATGAACCGTGACGATCTGCAAGCAGCGACGGCTGCGGCCTGCTCCATCGCGCAAGAGCAGAACCGGGTAGCTACGTCTCGCGTTGCTGGGCCCGGGCTGCTTCCAGCCGCGTGGCCACGGCGCGGCGCTGCCGCGTATCGTCTATCGATCTTTCTCCGATAGATCCCTTTTTTCTCTCTTTCTCAGCGCTCACAACACAATTCCTAGAATTTGTTCCAAAACTCGAGAATTTCAGTGAAGCTAGCTTGAAAAACCACGTCAATAACCCCGGTATACTAATCTGAACGATGGAAAATTTCCACGTCAGCACCACCATCTAGAATTACGCGAATTCAATACAGATACAGGCATCGCGGCCGAATTTCTACGTCTCGGACTCACGCGATACTTTTTTTTTTTTTTTTTTTTTTTTTTGTCGTGGGGAAAATCTTCGAAAGACTCCTTCCCACCTCTTTGGGGAGAGGCGGGAGGGTTGTGTAGGATTCCCCGCGCCCGTAGAATGACGGGCGCGGCACCTACCCACTAAAAACCCCACGGTGACCCTTCCGCACGATTTGGGAGGATACCGGGAATCGCTCGAAGCATTCTTCCGGTATCCTCCCCGTGCCCGCGCTTTGCGCCCATCCCAGGGGGGGACAAACGGTCCCACCGGTAGACACACTGTCTCATAGCGGCAGGACAGGGCCACACCATCCCGCCGCCATCCGTCCCGGGGCCGCATTTAGTGCAAGAAGCAGGCTAGTAGGAAAACCATGAGCTAGAAAGGAAGCAGTATGCTAGTAAGGAGCCCTCAGGGGCTGCCAGCCTTTCAGCTGCAGTACGGGCTTAACGAACCCGGGGTACCCGAGTCATACACACACCGTAAGCCTCCTGTTGGTCGTCACAACGACCCATTCACAATTCCCTATTGGTTTTGTGAATGGTACGTGACGGCAGGAGGAACGGGGGTCTTGGCTTAACCGCCTGGGCCACGAGTATGGCGACTCTATAAAATCGCCCTCCAATCCTAAGCTATGGTGCGCGGCGATGGGATGCATGGTTGGGGGAGAAGGCCCAATCCCAAGCGACCACCTCCGGGGAACCTGCCGAACCCCCGGAGTATTAGGCTTACCCGGGTAAGGCGGCTCTGCCCGGGTGGACCTTTATTTCCGACCATCTCGTGGGATTCTTATGGACACAGAAAATAAAATGGGGATGGGGCGGGTTTTGTCGGTTGGGGAGGACGGAGACGGGGTTGGGGTTAGGGTGGCGGCGCTCGCGCCCCACTCAGCGCCAGGTCCGGCTTCGTGGAGGGTGGAGGAGGACGACGAGACGGCGTCGGTCTCGTCCTTCTCCTCCAGCACGAGCCACATAGGCTCTAAGAGGAAGAGGACGGGGCAGGCCGTCGTCGAGGTGGGCGGGGCGATGAGCCCGTCGGTGAGGCTGAGTTGCCTCAGGGACGAGGTGACCGAGGAGATATCGGAGAGGATCTCCTCGTCCCTGAGGCGGGTGGAGAAAGTCGCCGCTGCCTGCGCCTTTAAGGGGCAGAAAAGCGGTGGCGCGGAGGCCCTGAAGGCCGCGGCGGAGGAAATGAGGGAGGCGGCGCGGGAGCTCAGAGGGCGGAACGCCCGTCTGCAGCTCCTGCTGGAGGAGGAGCGACAAGGGAGGAGGAGGGCAGAGGCGCTGTGGAACAGCGCGGCCCTCCCTCCCATCCTCCCTCCTCCTCCACCGCCGCGTCCCTCGGCGGAGGTAAATAAGCGGAGTGCGGCGGCAGTGGTGCGGGGCACCGCGGGCCCCTCCACCCGCACTCCACCCGTGAAGAAGTCCCCGTCCTCCTCAGAAGACGATCTTCTGAGGAGGATTGGGGACATGATTGATGGCAAGCTGGCCGCCTTCCGGGAGGAGCTCCTCGCCGGAAGAGCGGTCAGCAGGAAGGCGGTGCCTCCCCGACCTGTTCCGGTACAGTCGGGGAAGGCAAAGAAGGGCGGAGTGAAGGCTCCGCCCAGCGTTGCGGCACCAGGGCCCCGGGTCGCGACCCCCAAGGGGGGTGGTGTACCCGTGGTCGCGGTGGTCGCGTCCTCCACAGCACCCTCCCAAGGGGGGGTGGCGTGGAGTGAGGTGGTGGGGCGGAAGGCGAAGCGGGCGGCGAGGAAGGCCTCGCAATCGCAGCCTCCGCCTCCGCCGCCGGCGGCCAAGGTAAAGGCCGCGAAGGTCGGGAAGGCACGACCAGGTCGTCCCCCAAAAACGGCAGCGGTGACGCTGACTGTTGCGCAGGGGGGCGACCTGACCCTCGCGGAGGCGATGCGGCTCGCCAGGGAGAATATCTCCCTGGAAGAGCTGGGCATCGCCTCCGTGAGGGCGAAGAGGGCCGTGACCGGGGGTCTCTTGCTGGAGATCCCCGGTGCAGAAGGCGGCGCGAAGGCAGATCGTCTCGCCCAGAGGCTCCGGGAGCAGCTGGGCGAGCGAGGTGTCCGGGTCGCCCGGCCCACGAAGCGCACGGAGATGCGCGTTTGTGGGCTGGACGACTCGGTCAGCGCACAGGATGTGTCCCGTGCCCTTGCGAGGGCGGGGGACTGTCCTGTGGAGGACCTGCGGATCGGAGAGATCCGCAGGTCGCCCTCCGGCCTCGGGTCGGTGTGGGCCCGGTGCCCCCTCTCCGCCGCCCGTAAGGTGGCGGAATCCGGGAGGGTGTTGGTGGGGTGGGTTTCGGCGCGCGTGGAAATCCTCGCGCCGCGCCCGCTCCAGTGTCACCGCTGCCTCGAATTGGGGCACGTGAGGCAGTGGTGCACCTCGCCGGTGGACCGCAGCGGTCAGTGTTACCGCTGCGGTGCCAAAGAGCACCGTGCGAGCCAGTGCTCGGCGGCCCCCCACTGCCCGCTGTGTGCGGACATGGGGAGGCCAGCCGATCACAGGGTGGGGAGCAAGAAGTGCTCCCCCCCCTCCCGGAAGGAGAGGAAGAGGCGGGCTGCACCGGCTCCGGTGCCGAGGGCGGTGGCATCGTCCTCCATGGAGGTGGACGGTGCTACGGGGACGGACGGCCGGGAGGAGGCTGGCGCGGCCATTAATTAATGCCGCCCCGCCTCCTCCTCCAGGCCAACCTCAACCACTGCCGCGCGGCACAGGACTTGATGTCCCAAGTCCTCGCGGAGTGGGGGGTTGGCCTGGCGGTCGCCGCCGAGCCGTACCGCGTCCCTGATCACCCTCATTGGGTGGGCGACGCGGACGGCTTGGCGGCGACGGTATGGGGAGGGGGCGACGGGTCCCCACCGTTCTCCTTGTTGGAGCGCGGTCGGGGATTCGTCGCCGTGGACTGGGGGGGAGTCGCTGTGGTGGGGTGCTACATTTCGCCCCGTAGCGGTCACGCTGCGTTCGAGCTGTACTTGGCCGAGGTCGCGGCATGCGTGCAGCGCTACGCGGCCCGGCCGGTGCTGGTCCTGGGGGATTTTAATGCCAAGTCGGTGGCTTGGGGATCCCCCAGGACCTCCGTTCGCGGCGGGATCCTGGGCGATTGGGCGGCGGGGCTCGACCTCCGGGTATTGAACCGGGGGTCGGAGCACACATGCGTGCGGCGATATGGGGGGTCCATCGTGGATGTTGGATTCGCGACCCCCAACGCCGTGCGCATGGTGTCGGGTTGGCACGTGGTCGTGGGGGCAGAGACACTCTCCGATCACCGGTACATCCGGATGGAGGTCTCTGCCGCCGCGAGTGCATCCCGACACGGCCGCCTGCGTGGCACCCCACCACGCCGCTGGGCGCTTCGGCGCCTGGACAAGGACGCCCTGATGGCAGCTGCCCTCGCTGCAACTTGGCCGCAGGGAGCGGCCGAGTTGCCGAGCATAGAGGAGGAGGTCGCCCGGCTCGGAGCATTGGTCGCGGGTATTTGCGACGCGGCGATGCCTCGGGTCGGGCGGGCTTCTCCTCGCCGGGCGGTGTACTGGTGGTCGGACGCGATCGCGGAGTTGCGAGTCGCGACTGTCCGCGCCCGACGCCAGTACACCCGCGCGCGCCGTCGTCAACGTACAGGCGACGGCGTGGCGCGAGCGAGGGCAGCTGATGACCTGTATGGAGCATACCGCGTGGCGCGGGTTGCTCTGCAGGTCGCCATCAAACGGGCCAAGACCCAGGCATGGAAGGAGCTCCTCCAGACCCTTGATGACGATCCATGGGGGCGCCCATATAAGGTGGTGCTGAATAAGCTCCGCCCGTGGGCGCCCCCCGTCACCGAGGGTCTTGACCCCCGGCTGCTGGAGGACGTGGTCAATACACTCTTCCCAATTGGGGAGAGGGGACCGCGTCCTCCGGCGGCGGCGGCTGTCCCAGTGGAGTGGACGGCCGAGCTGGGGGTCACGCAGGAGGAGCTGGCAGCGGCCATCAGACGGCTCGGGGTTCGTAACACGGCCCCGGGTCCGGATGGTGTGCCCGGCCGGGTTTGGGTCTTGACCCAGGGCGTCCTTGGGGCCGACCTCAGGCGGTTGTTCGACCGCTGCCTGAGGGACGGGCGATTCCCCCCCAGTTGGAAGGTGGCGAGGATGGTCCTCCTCCGGAAGGAGGGTCGGCCCGCGGAGTCTCCCTCCGCATACCGGCCCATTTGTCTCCTCGACGAGGTGGGCAAGCTCTTCGAGCGTGTGATTGCTGCGCGCCTCGTCGAGCACCTGTCGCGGGGTGATCCCGGTCTGGCCGACTGCCAGTTCGGTTTCCGGGGGGGCCGATCGACTATCGACGCGATAGGTCGTGTGAGGGCCCTCTCGGAGGCGGCCGTCTCCCGGGGAGGGGTGGCATTGGCAATATCCTTGGATATTGCCAATGCCTTTAACACCCTCCCCTGGGAAGAGATAAGGAGGGGACTCGAATATCATCGAGTCCCCCCTTGTCTCAGCGCGGTCGTTGGGGATTATCTCCGCGGCAAGTGGATCGAGTATCCGGGCCGGGATGGTGATATGCGGAGGGAGGTGTACTGCGGTGTTCCGCAGGGGTCGGTCCTCGGGCCACTCCTGTGGAACATCGCGTACGACTCGGTGTTGCGGGCCGGCCTCCCCGACGGCGTCAGCACGGTGTGTTATGCGGATGACACACTGGTGCTGGCCGTCGGGGCGCACTGGGGGAGGGCCATGCGTCGCGCGGAGGAGGGGTCGCAACGCGTCGTCGACCGGATCAGGGGGATGGGGATGACGGTGGCGGTCCATAAGACCGAGGTGATTGCGTTTCATTCACCTCGGCAGGATCCGCCACCCCCTCTGTTTCGGGTGGGTGGGGCTGACATCGAGGTGAAGCCCCAGATCAGGTATCTGGGGCTGATCCTCGATAGCCACTGGCGTTTCGAGAAGCATTTCCGCTGCCTGGTCCCCCGGTTGGAAAGGATGGTGGCGGCTCTGGGCCGGATCCTGCCCAACCTGGGGGGCCCGGCGGGCCGAGTTCGTCGCCTCTATGTGGCAATGGTCCAGTCGGTGGCCCTATACGGGGCCCCCGTCTGGGCGGACGACCTGGCTGCCTCCCGGCGCAGCATGACTATGCTGCGTCGGGTGCAGAGGCGCATGGCGCTCAGGGTCGTCCGCGGGTATCGGACCATGTCACATGAGGCGGCGACGGTTCTAGCGGGGATGCCGCCCATGGACCTGCTCGCGCGGTCGCACGCGGTGATGTACCGGCACCGCGTCGACCGTCGCGCGGGGGTGGAGGCGGTCCCGGGCGGGCAGGAACCTGCTTGGGGCGATTTGAAGCGCCAGGCCCGGCAGTCCGTGTTGCTCGCGTGGCAGGAGCGGCTGGCTCTGCCAACCGCGGGGCACCGGACTGTCGGGGCTGTTCGGCCACTCCTGAAGGAGTGGCTGGACAGAGGCCATGGCAGCCTCACCTACCGGCTGGCACAGGTATTTTCCGGGCATGGCAGCTTCGGAAGATACCTGTGCCGGATAGGGAAGGAGCCGACGGCGCGTTGCTGCCACTGCGACGCTGAGCAGGACACGGCGGATCATACCCTGGAGGTATGCCCCGCGTGGGAGGGGGAGCGCCGTGTCCTGGTCGGCGTCGTCGGGCGGGATGTCTCGCTGCCGGGCGTGGTGCGCGCCATGCTCGGCAGCGAGGAGAAGTGGAGGGCCGTGGCCTCCTTCTGCGAGAACGTAATGTTGCAGAAGGAGGCCGCGGGGAGGGAGCGCGAGCTTCAGCGGCGCGCTGAAGCTCGCGCTCGTGCGGTGGCCCGAGGTCGTCGCCCGGTCGCGAGGCGTCGCGGGCGGCCGCCTCGGCGTGGCGGATGACCTAGGCTGGGAGGGGGGTCCTGAGGGGACCCTCCTCCCGCCAGGCGGCGCCGGGTCGGACCGATTGGGGGTAGGAGTGCCTCCCCCTACCGGTCCGACGCAAGGGGAGGCACCCTCGGCGGTCTGGTGCGGCCATGAACGCCCGGCCGCCGAGGGGTGGAAACGGGGTCGCGGGCGGTTGCGAGTTGGGGCTCGCAGCCGCCACTAAACGCGGCCCCGGGACGGATAGCGGCGGGATGGAGTGGCCCCGTCCCGCCGCTATGAGGCAGTGTGTCTACTGGGGGGACCGATTGTCCCCCCGGGGGATGGGCGCGAAAGCGCGGACACGGGGAGGATACCGGAAGAATGCATCGAGCGATTCCCGGTATCCTCCCAAAGCGTGCCGAAGGGTCACCGTGGGGTTTTTAGTGGGTAGGTCCCGCGCCTGTCGTTGTACGGGCGCGGGGAATCCCACACACCCCTCCCACCTCTCCCCAAGGAGGTGGGAGGGAGTCTTTCGAAGATTTTCCCCACGACAAAAAAAAAAAAAAAAAAAAAAAAAAAGTATGCTAGTAAGGAAGGTGTATGCTAGTAAGCAAGCAGTGGGCTTGTAAGCATGCAGTAAGAGGAAAAGCAAGCAGTGAACTAGTAAGCAAGCAGTGAGCTAGTAAGCGAGCAGGGAGCTCGTAAGGATGCAGTATGCTAGAAAGCATGCAGTAAGCTAGTAAGCAAGCAGCAAGATAATAAGAGAGCAGTTAGCTAGTAAGAAAGAAGTATGCTTGTAAGCAGGCCGTATGCTAGAAAGCAAGCAGTATGCTACAAAGCAAGCAGCGGGCTAGTAAGAAAGCAGTGAGCTAGTAAGCAAGCAGTGAGCTATTAAGCGAGCAGGGAGCTCGTAAGGAAGCAGTATGCTAGTAAGCAAGCAGCAATATAGCAAGTGAGGAGGAAGCTAGGAGGTTAGCAGTGTGCTATTAAGCAAACAGTAAGCTAGTAACCAACAAGTAACCTAGTAAGCAAGCAGCAAGATAATAAGAGAGCAGTTAGCTAGTAAGAAAGAAGTATGCTTGTAAGCAGGCCGTATGCTAGAAAGCAAGCAGTATGCTACAAAGCAAGCAGCGGGCTAGTAAGAAAGCAGTGAGCTAGTAAGCAAGCAGTGAGCTATTAAGCGAGCAGGGAGCTCGCAAGGAAGCAGTATGCTAGCAAGCAACAAGTAAGGTAGTAAGCAAGCATCGGGCTTGTCAGAAAGAAGTCGGCTTGCAGGAAAGCAGTAAGCTAGTAAGGAAGGTGTAAGTCAGAAAGCAAGCAACAAGCTAGTAAGCAAGCAGTAAGCTAATAAGCAAGCAGTAAGCTAGTAAGCAAGATGTAAGCTGGTAAGAAAGCATTTAGCTATTAAGCACGCAGTGGGCCAGTAAGCAAGCAGGAAGCTAGAACGCATGCAGTAAGCCAGTAGGCAAGCATTAAACGAGTAAGCTATCAGTAAGCTAGTTAGAGAGCAGGAAGCTAGTAATCAAGCAGCAGACTAGTAAGAAAGGAAGTAGCCAGTATGAAAGTAGTTAGCTAGTAAGCAAGTGGTAAGCTAGTAAGCAAGCAGTGAGCTTGTAAGCAAGCAGTAAGGTGGAAAGAAAGCAGGTAACTAGTAATGAGGTAGTAAGCTAGTAAGTCAGTAGTACGATAGTAAGCAAGCAGTGAGCTAGTAAGCGAGCAGGATGCTAGTAAGGAAGCAGTATCCTAGTAAGCAAGCAGCAGGCTAGTAAGAAAGCAGTTAGTTAGTTAGCAAGCAGAAAGCTTGTAAGCAAGCAGTAAGTTATTAAGCAAGCAGTAAGCTTGTAAGCAAGCAATGAGCATGTAAGCAAGCAGTGATCTAGTAAGCGTGCAGCGAGCTGGTAACACAGCAGTAATCTAGTAAGCGAGCTGTATGCTTCTGAGAAAGCAGTAAGCTAGTAAGCAAGCAGTAGGCTCGTAACGAAGCAGTATCCTAGTAAGCAAGCAGCAGGGTAGTAAGAAAGCAGATAGTTAGTAAGCATGCAACAGGCAAGTAAGAAAGCAGAATGCTAGAAAGCATGTTGTAAGCTACGTAAGCAACCAGTAAGCGATTGAGCTAGCAGTAAGCTAGTAAGCAAGCAGTAAGCTGGTGAGCAAGCAGAAAAGTAGTAAGCGAGCATGCAGTAAGCTTGTAAGTGAGCAGGGACCTAGTAAGGAAGCAGAATGCTAGTAAGCAAGCAGTGAGCTAGTAAGCAACGAGTAAGCTAGTAAGCAAGCAGGAGGCTTGTGAGGAAGCAGTATGCCAGAAATCAAGCAGCGGGATTGTAAGCAAGCAGTAAACAAGTAAGCTAGTTAGGATGAAGTAAGCTAGTAAGCGAACAGGAAGCTAGTACGGAAGCAGTATGCTAGGAAGCAAACAGTATGCTGGTAAGAAAGCAGAAAACGATTAAGCTAGCAGTACGCTAGTAAGCACGCAGTGAGCTAGTAAGCGAGCAGAAAGCTAGTAAGGAAGCAGCATGATAGTAAGCAAGTTGTAAGCTCGTAAGCAACAAGTAAGCTAGTAAGCATGCAGTAAGCTGGTAAGAGAGCAGTTAGCTAGTGAGGGACGACCTAGCGGCCGCCCGGCGCAGCATGACGATGCTGCGTCGGGTGCAGAGGCGGATGGCGCTGAGGGTCGTCCGCGGCTACCGGACCGTGTCGCATGAGGTGGCGACGGTTCTTGCGGGGATGCCGCCCATGGATCTCCTCGCGCGGTCGCACGCGATGATGTGTCGACATCGTGACGACCATCGCGCGGGGGTGGGGGCGGTCCCGGGCGGGCAGGAACCTGCTTGGGGCGATTTGAGGCGCCAGGCCCGGCAGTTCGTGGTGCTCGCGTGGCAGGAGCGGTTGGCCCTGCCAACCGCGGGGCACCGGACAGTCGGGGCTGTTCAGCCACTCCTGAGTGAGTGGCTGGACAGAGGCGATGGAGGCCTCACTTACCGGATGGCACAGCTATTTTCCGGGCATGGTAGCTTCGGAAGATACCTGTGCCGGATAGGGAAGGAGCCGACGGCGCGTTGCTGCCATTGTGACGCCGAGCAGGACACGGCTGATCATACCCTCCAGGTATGCCCAGCGTGGGAGGGGGAGCGCCGTGTCCTGGTCGGCGTCATAGGGCGGGATGTCTCGCTGCCGGGTATGGCGCGTGCCATGCTCGGCAGCGAGAGGAAGTGGAGGGCCGTGGCCTTCTTCTGCGAGACCGTAATGCTGCAGGAGGCCGCGGGAAGGGAGCGCGAGCTTCAGCGGCTCGCTGAGGCTTGCGCTCGTATGGTGGCGCGAGGGCGTCACCCAGGCGCCAGGCGTCGCGGGCGGCGGCCTTTGCGCGGCGGATGACCCTGGCTGGGAGGGGGGCCTTAGGGGAGCCTCCTCCCGCCAGGCGGCGAAGGGTCGGACCGGGTGGGTCCGGCCCACGGGGAGGCACCCTCGGTGGCCTGGAGCGGCCATGAGCTCCCGGCCGCCGAGGGGTAGAAACGGGGTCGCAGGCGGTTGCGAGTTGGGGCTCGCAGCCCGCCACTAAATGCGGCCCCGGGACGGATGGCGGCGGGATGGAGTGGCCCCGTCCTGCCGCAATGAGACAGTGTGTCTACTGGGGGGACCGTTTGTCCCCCCCGGGGATGGGCGCAAAGCGCAGGCACAGGGAGGATACCGGGAGAATGCTTCGAGCGATTCCCGGTATCCTCCCAAATCATGCGGAAGGGTCACCGTGGGGTTTTTAGTGGGTAGGTCCCGCGCCCGTCATTCTACGGGCGCGGGGAATCCCACACAACCCTCCCGCCTCTCCCTAAAGAGGTGGGAGGGAGTCTTTCGAAGATTTTCCCCACGACAAAAAAAAAAAAAAAAAAAAAAAAGCTGTAAGCTAGTAAGAAACCAGGAAGCTAGTAAGCGAGCTGGGACCTAGTAAGGGAGCAGAATGCTAGTAAGTATGCAGTTAGCTAGTAAGCAACCAGTAAGCTTGTAAGCATGCAGGTAGCTAGTAAGCAAGTAGTAAGCTAGAAAGCAAGCAGCAAGCTAGTCAGCGAGCTGGGACCTAGTAAGGGGGCAGAATGTTAGTAAGCATGCAGTTAGCTAGTATGCAACCAGTAAGCTACTAAGCAAGCAGGAAGCTAGTAAGCAAGTAGTAAGCTAGAAAGCTAGCAGCAGGCTAGTAAGGAAGCAGTTCGGTAGTAAGCAAGCACTATGCTAGTAGGCAAGCAGTGAGCTAGTAAGCGAGAATGAGTCTAGTAAGGATGTTGTATGCTAGTAAGCAAGCAGCCGGCTAGTGAAATGCAGATAGTTAGTAAGGAAGCTGTAAGTTT
Organism: Colletes latitarsis; assembly: GCF_051014445.1. NCBI lineage: Eukaryota > Metazoa > Arthropoda > Insecta > Hymenoptera > Colletidae > Colletes > Colletes latitarsis. The sequence goes on from NC_135137.1 coordinate 18,297,691, forward strand.
GTAGCAAAGCCGTAAGCTCGTATGAAAACAGGAAGCAAGAAGGGATACTGTAAGCTAGTAAGCTAGCAGTAAGATAGTCAGCAAGCATTAAGTGATTAAGCTAGCAGTGAGCTACTAAGCAGCAAGTACGCTAGTAAGCTAGCAGTGAGCTGTTAAGCGTGGAGGAAGCTAGAAAGGAAGCAGTAGTCTAGGAGGCAAGCAGCAGGCTAGTGAGAATGCAATTAGCTAGTAAGCAAGCACTATGCTAGTAGGCAAGCAGTAAGCGAGTAAGCAAGCAGTAAACTAGTAGGCATGCAGTAAGCTAGTAAGGAAGCAGCTGGCTAGTAAGAAAGAAGTTAACTAATAAGCAAGTAGTATGCTAGCAAGCAAGCTGTAAGCTAGTAAGCGAGGAGGATGCTAGTAAGTAAGCAGTAAGCTAGTAAGCAAGCAGTAATCTAATAAGAAAGCAATATGCTAGAATGCAAGCAGTGAGCTAGTAAGCGAGGTGGAAGCTAGTAAGCAAGCAGTAAGCAAGTAAGCAAGCAGTGAGCTTGTAAGCGTAGTGGAAGCTAGTAAGCCAGCAGTAAGCGAGCAAGCTAGCGGTAAGCTACTAAGCAAGCTGTAGGCTAGTAAGCAAGCAGTAGGATTGTAAGCAATCAGTGAGCTAGTAAGCAAGCAGTGATCTAGTAAGCAAGCAGTGATTTAGTAAGCAAGCAGTGATCTAGTAAGCAAGCAGTAATCGAGTATGCTAGCACTATGCTAGAAGGCAAGAAGTGAGCTAGTAAGCGAGTAGGAAACTAGCAAGGAAGCATTATGCTAGCAAGCACGCAGTAAGCTGATAAGTAAGCATTAAGCGATTACACTACCAGTAATCCATTAAGCAGACTGTAAGCTAGTATGCAAGCGGTGTGCTAGAAAGCAAGCAGCGGGCTAGTAAGCAAAAAGTAAGCGAGTAAGCCAGCAGTATGCTTGTAATCAAGCAGTGAGCTAGTAAGTGAGGACGAAGCCGCTATGCAAGTAGTGAGCGAGAAAGCTGGCAGCCAGCTAGTAAGCAAGGAGTATGCTAGGAAGCAAGCAGCAAACTAGTAAGCAAGCACTGAGCTAGTAGGCAAGTAGTGAGCTAGTAAGCAAGCAGCAAGCTAGTAAGCGAGCAGCAAGTTAGAAAGGAAGCTGTAAGCTAGTAGGCACGCAGTAAGCTAGTAAGCAAGCTGCCGGGGGTCACGCAGGGGGAGCTGGCCACGGCCATCAGACGGCTCGGGGCGCGTAATACGGCGCCGGGTCCGGATGGTTTGCCCGGCCGTGTTTGGGTCTTAACCCACGGCGTCCTTGGGGCCGACCTCAGGCGATTGTTTAACCGATGCCTGAGGGACGGGCGATTCGCCCCCAGTTGGAAGGTAGCGTGTATGTTCCTACTCCGGAAGGAGGGTCGGCCTGCCGAGTCTCCATTCGCATTCCGGCCCATCTGTCTCCTCGAGGAGGTGGGCAAGCTCTTCGAGCGAGTGATTGCTGCCCGCCTCATCGAGCACCTGTCGCGGGGTGCTCCGGGCCTGGCCGACTGCCAGTACGGTTTCCGGGGGGGCCGGCCGACTGTCGACGCGATCAGTCGGGTCAGGGCCCTGTCGGAGTCGGCCGTCTCCCGGGGAGGGGTGACGTTGGCAATATCGCTGGATATTGCCAACGCGTTTAACACACTTCCCTGGGGGGAGATACGGAGGGAGCTCGAATATCATTGGGCTCCCCCGTGTCTCAGGGCAGTCGCCGGGGATAATCTCCGCGGCACGTGGAACGAGTAATCGGGCCGGGGTGATGATATGCGACGGGTGGTGTACTGCGGAGTTCCGCAGAGGTCGGTCCTCGGGCCACTCCTGTGGAACATCGCGTACGACGAAGTGTTGCGTGCCGACCTCCCCGACGGCGTCAGTGCCGTGTGTTACGCAGATGACACACTGGTGCTGGCCGTCGGGGCTCTGTGGGGGAGGGCCAAGCGCCTCGCCGAGGAGGGGGCGCAACGCGTCGTCGACCGGATCAGGGGGATGGGGATGACGGTGGCGGTCCATAAGACCGAGGTGATAGCGTTCCATTCACCTCGGCAGGATCCGCCAACCACCTGATCCGGGTGGGTGGGGCTGATATCGAGGTGAAGCCCCGGATGAGGTATCTGGGGCTGATCCTCGATAGCCACTGCGCTTCAAGGAGCATTTCCGCAGGGAGGTGTACTGCGGTGTTCCGCAGGGGTCGGTCCTCGGGCCACTCCTGTGGAACATCGCGTACGACTCGGTGTTGCGGGCCGGCCTCCCCGACGGCGTCAGCACGGTGTGTTATGCGGATGACACACTGGTGCTGGCCGTCGGGGCGCACTGGGGGAGCGCCATGCGTCGCGCGGAGGAGGGGTCGCAACGCGTCGTCGGCCGGATCAGGGGGATGGGGATGACGGTGGCGGTCCATAAGACCGAGGTGATTGCGTTTCATTCACATCGGCAGGATCCGCCACCCCCTCTGATTCGGGTGGGTGGGGCTGACATCGAGGTGAAGCCCCAGATCAGGTATCTAGGGCTGATCCTCGATAGCCACTGGCGTTTCGAGAAGCATTTCCGCTGCCTGGTCCCCCGGTTGGAAAGGATGGTTGCGGCTCTGGGCCGGATCCTGCCCAACCTGGGGGGCCCGGCGGGCCGAGTTCGTCGCCTCTATGTGGCAATGGTCCAGTCGGTGGCCCTATACGGGGCCCCCGTCTGGGCGGACGACCTGGCTGCCTCCCGGCGCAGCATGACTATGCTGCGTCGGGTGCAGAGGCGCATGGCGCTCAGGGTCGTCCGCGGGTATCGGACCATGTCACATGGGGCGGCGACGGTTCTAGCGGGGATGCCGCCCATGGACCTGCTCGCGCGGTCACACGCGGTGATGTACCGGCACAGCGTCGACCGTCGCGCGGGGGTGGGGGCGGTCCCGGGCGGGCAGGAACCTGCTTGGGGCGATTTGAGGCGCCAGGCCCGGCAGTTCGTGGTGCTCGCGTGGCAGGAGCGGTTGGCCCTGCCAACCGCGGGGCACCGGACAGTCGGGGCTGTTCGGCCACTCCTGATTGAGTGGCTGGACAGAGGCCATGGAAGCCTCACTTACCGGCTGGCACAGGTATTTTCCGGGCATGGCAGCTTCGGAAGATACCCGTGCCGGATAGGGAAGGAGCCGACGGCGCGTTGCTGCCATTGTGACGCCGAGCAGGACACGGCTGATCATACCCTCCAGGTATGCCCAGCGTGGAGGGGGAGCGCCGTGTCCTGGTCGGCGTCACAGCGAGAGGAAGTGGAGGGCCGTGGCCTCCTTCAGCGAGACCGTAATGCTGCAGAAGGAGGCTGCGGGAAGGGAGCGCGAGCTTCAGCGGTGCGCTGAGGCTCGCGCTAGTATGGTGGCGCGAGGTCGTCGCCCAGGCGCCAGGGGTCGCGGGCGGCCGCCTTTGCGCGGCGGATGACCCTGGCTGAGAGGGGGGACCTGAAGGGAGCTTCCTCCCGCCAGGCGGTGAAGGGACGGACCGGGTGGGGCTGGCCCACGTGGAGGCACCCTCGGTAGCCTGGAGCGGCCATGAGCTCCCGGCCGCCGAGGAGTAGAGACGGGGTCGCAGGCGGTTGCGAGATGGGGCTCGCAGCCGCCACTAAACGCGGCCCCGGGACGGATGGCGGCGGGATGGAGTGGCCCCGTCCTGCCGCTATGAGACGGAGTGACTACCGGGGGGACCGTTTGTCCCCCCCGGGGATGGGCGCGAAGCGCGTGAACGTGGAGGATACCGGAAGAATGCTTGGCGCAATTCCCGGTATCGTCCCAAATCGTGCGGAAAGGTCACCGTGGGGTTATTAGGGGGTAGGTCCCGCGCCCGTCATTCTACGGGTGCGGGGAATCCCACACACCCCTCCCGTCTCTCCCCAGTGAGGTGGGAGGGAGTCTTTCGAAGAATTTCCCCACGACAAAAAAAAAAAAAAAAAGAGGAATTTAGTATGAGAGCACAATGTTAGTAACCGGGAAGCTGGCTATCAAGCAACCAGTATGCTAGTAAGCACGCAGGAAGCTAGTAAGGAATCAGTATATTAGAAAGCAAGCAGCGGGCTAGTAAGCAAGAAGTAAGCGAGTAAGCTAGCAGTATGGTAGTAAGCAAGCAGTGAGCTCGTAAGCAAGCGGCAAGCTAGTACTCGAGCAGTACTCTGGCATGAAAGCAATTAGCTTGTAAGCAAGCAGTAAGCAAGTATGCAAGCAGTGCGCTAGTAAACGAGGAAGAAGCTAGTAAGCACGCAGTAAGCAAGTAAGCTATGTGCAGGCTAATAAGAAAGCATTTAGCCATTCAGCAAGCAGCAAACATGTAACCAAGCAGTAAGCAGGTAGGCAAGCAGTTAGCTGGTAAGCTATCAGGGAGCTAGTACGGAAGCAGAATGCTAGTAAGCAAGTTTTATGTTAGTAAGCAAGCAGTGAGCGGGTAAGCAAGGAGTAAGCTAGGAAGCAAGCATTTAGCTAGTATGGAAGTAGTAAGCACGTATGCAAGCAGTAGGCTGGTAAGCAAGCAGTGAGCTAGTTAGCGAGCAGGGAGCTAGTAAGGAAGCAGTAAGCCAGTAAGCATGCAGCAAGCTAGTCAGAAACGAGTAAGCTAGTAAGCAAGCAGCAAGCTACTAAGCAAGCATTAAGCGATCATGCTAGCAGTAAGCTATTAATCAACCAGTAAGCTAGTATGCAAGCAGTGAGCTAGTAAGCGAGGTGGAAGCTAGTAAGAAAGCATTAAGATAGCAAGCCAGCAGTAAGCTAGTAAACAAACGGTAAGATTGTAAGCAAGCAGCAGGCTAGTCAGAAAGCTGCTAGCTAGTAAGAAAGCAGTTTGCTAGTGAGCAAGCTGTAGGCTAGAAACCAAGCAGCAAGCTATTCAGCAAGCAGCAAGCTAGTGGGCAGGCAGTAAGCGAGTAGCAAACAAGTAAGCAAGGAGTAAGCTAGTCAACAAGCAGTAAGCTAGTATCCAACAAGTAAGCTAGTATGCAAGCAGTAAGCTGGTAAGGAAGCAGTAAGGGGGTTAGAAAGCAGGTAGCTAGTATGGAGGTAGAAAGCTAGCAAGCAAGCACTAAGTATGCTAGTAAGCAAGCAGTGGCCTAGTAAGCGAGCAGGAATCTGCTAAGCAACCACTAAGATAGTAAGCAACCAGTAAGCTAGTAAGGAAGCAGTTAGCAATTATGCAAGCAGTAAACTAGTAAGCCAGCAGCTGGCTTGTAAGAAAGCTGTAAGTTAAGAAGAAAGCAGGTATGTAGTAAGAAAGCAGTTTGCTAGTAATCAAGCATTAAGCTAGTAAAGCAAGCAGTGGTCTGGTAAGCAAGCGGATAGCCAGAAAGCAAGCAGTAAGTTAGCATGCAAGCAGTGAACTAGTTAGCAAGAAGTAACCGAGTAAGGTAGCAGTAAGCTAGCAAGCAAGCAGTGAGGTAGTAAGAAAGCAGTATGCTAGTAAGCAAGCAGTAAGGTAGTAAGCAAGTACTAAGCTATGAAGCAAGTAGTAAGCTAGTAAGCAAGCAGTAAGCTAGTAAGCAAGCAGTGAGGTAGTAAGAAAGCAGTATGCTAGTAAGCAGGCAGTGAGTTAGAAAGCAAGCAGCAAGCTAGTACGCAAGCAGTAAGCCAGTAAGCGCGCTGGGTGCTAGTTTGGGAGCAGTTAGATATTAAGCATGCAGTATGCTAGTATGCATGCAGTAAGCTAGATAGCAAGGAGTGTGCTAGTATGCGAGCAGTGAGCTAGTAAGCAACCAGTAAGCTAGTAAGCATGCAGTATGCTAGTAAGACAGCAGCTGTCTAGTAAGTAAGCAATATGTTAGAAAGGAAGCAATGAGTTAGTAAGCGAGCAGGAAGCTAGTAAGGAATTGTGAGCAAATAAGCGAGCTGGGAGCTAGTAAAGAAGCAGTAGGCAAATAAGCAAGCAGTGTGCTATTAAGCAACCAGTAAGCTAGTAGGCAAGTTGCTGGCTAGTAAGGAAGCAGTATGACAGTAAGCAAGCAGTAAGCTAATAAGAAAGCAGCGAGCTAGTAAGCAAGCAGTAAGCATGTAAGCTATCAGTAAGCTGGTTAGCAAGCAGTGAGCTAGTAAGCGGGCAGGAAGCTAGTAAGGAAGCAGTATGCTAGTGAGCAAGCAGTAGGCTAGTAAGTATCCAGTTATCTAGGTAGCATGCAGTAAACGATTAAGCTAGCTGTAGGCTAGTAGGCAATCAGTGAGCTAGAAAGCGAGCAGGGAGCTAGTAAGCAACCAATAAGCTAGTAAGCCACCAGTAAGCTAGTAAGCAAGCAGTAGGCGAGTAAGCTAGCAGTAAGCTAGTAAGCAAGCAGTAAGCTTGTAAGCAAGCGGCAGGCTAGTAAGAAAGCAGAAAGCTAGAAAGCAAGCAGTAAGCTAGTATGCAAGATGTAAGCAAGTAAGCAAGCAGTGAGCTGGTAAGAGAGCAGGTAGCTGGTAAGGAACCAGTATGCTAATAAGCAAGGCAAAATATAGTAAGCAAGCAGCAGGCTAGTCAGGAAGCGGTTGGCTAGTAGGAAAGCAGTATGTTAGTAAGCAAGCAGTAAGCTAGCACGCAAGCAGTGAGCTAGTAAGTGAGCAGGAAGCTAGTAAGGAAGCAGCAGGCTAGTAAGAAAGCAGAAAGCTAGAAAGCAACCAGTAATCTAGTAAGCAAGAAGCTGGCTAGTAAGCATGCAGTGAGCTAGTAAGCGAGGAGGAAGCTAGTAATGAATCAATATGATAGTGAGCAAGCTGCAAGCTAGTAAGCAACAAGTAAGCTTGTAAGCAAGCAGCAAGATGGTATGAAAGCCATTAGTTAGTAGGAAAGCAGTATGCTAGTAACCTAGCAGTATGCTACCAAGCAACCAGTAATCTAGTAAGCAAGAAGCAGGCTAGTCAGGAAGCGATTAGCTAGTAGGAAAGCAGTATGCTAGAAAGCAAGCAGTAAGCTAGAATGCAAGCAACAAGGTAGTAAGCATGCTGTAAGCTAGTAAGCAAGCGGTATGACAGTAAGCAAGCTGTGACCTACTGAGCGAGGAAGAATCTAGTAAGCAAGCAGTAAGCGAGTAAGTTAGCAGTAAGCTGGTTCGGCAAGCAGTAAGGTAGTATGAAAGCAGCAGGCTAGTCAGAAAGGTGTAAGATAGTAGGAAAGCAGAATGCTAGTAAGCAAGCTGTAAGATTGATAGCAACCAGGAAGCTTGAGAGCAAGCAGCAAGCTAGTAAGCAAGCTGAAAGCTAGTAAGCAAGCAGCAGGGTAATCAGAAAGCTATAAGCCAATAGGAGAGCAGTATGCTAGCAAGCAAGGTGTGAGCTAGTAAGCGAGCAGTAAGCTAGTAAGGAAGAATTATGCAAGCAAGCAAGCAGTAAGCCAGGACACAACCAGTTTGCTATTAAGCAACCAGTAAGCTAGTAAGCAAGCAGCAGATTAGTAAGGAAGCAGTTAGCTACTAAGGAAGCTGTAGGCTAGTGGGCAAGCAGAAAACAAGTAAGCAAGCAGCAAACTAGTGAGCAAGCAGAAAGGGAGCAAGCAAGCCGTGAGGTAGTAAGCAACAAGTAAGCTAGTAAGCAAACAGCAGGCGAGTAAGAAAGCAATTAGCTTCTGAGGAAGTAGCATGATAGTAAGCAAAAAGTAAGATCGGAAGCATGCAGTAAGCTAGCAATTAAGCAGTAAGTGATTAAAATAGTTGTAAGCAAGCAAGCAAGCAATAAGCTAGTAACAAAGCAGTATGGTAGTAACAAAGCAGTAAGCTAGTAAGCAAGCCGCAAGCTAGTGAGGGAGCTGTTAGCTAGTAAGCAAGCGTTAAGCTAGTACCAAAGCAGTATGCTAGTAAGCATACAGTCAGCTAGTATGCACGCAGTAAGCTAGTAAGCAACCAGTGACCTAGTAGGCAAGCAGCAGTCTAGTCAGAAAGTAGTATGCTGGTAGAAAAGCAGAATGCTAGTAAGCAAGCAGAAAAATTGAAGGCAACAAGAATGCTAGTAAGCCAGCAGCAAGCTATTAAGGAGCAGTTAGCTATTGAGCAAGCAGTAAGCTAGGAAACAAGCAGTAAGCCTGTAAGCATACAGCGAGCTGGTAAGCGAGCAAGAAGTAAGCAAGGAAGCATTATGCTAGTAAGCAAGCAGTATGCTAGTAAGCAACCAGTAATCTACAAAGCAAGCAGTATGATGGTAAGAATGCAGTACGCTAGTAAGCAAGCAGCAAGCAAGTAAGCAACAAGTAAGCTGGTAAGATAGCAGTTAGCTAGTGAGCAAGTAGTAAGCTAGTAATCATGCAGTAACCTAGTAAGAAATCAGTGAGCTAGTAAGCGAGCAGGACGCTAATAAGGAAGCAGTATACAAGTATGCAAGCAGTAACACTGTAAGCAACAAGTAAGCTAGATAACAAGCAGCAGGCTAGCTAGAACGTAGCTGGCTAATAAGAAAGCAGTTAGCTATTGAGGAAGCAGTAAGCCAGTAAGCAAGCAGTAAACTAGAAAGCAAAAGCAGGCTATTAAGGCAGCGGTTAGCTATTGAGCAGGAAGTATGCTAGTAAGCAAGCAGTGAGCCAGTAATCAAGCAGTTTGCTTGTTAGAAAGCTGTTAGCTAGTAAGCAGGCAGTAAGCTAGTTCCAAAGCAGTTTGCTAGTAAGCAAGCAGTAAGCTAGTATGCAAGCAGGGAGAGAGTAAGGAAGCAGTATGCTAGTAAGCGAGCAGGAAGCTAGTAAGGAATCAGTATGCTAGTAAGCAAGCAGTAAGCTAGCATGCAAGCAGTAAACTTGAAAGCAAGCAGTGAGCTAGTAAGCGTGGAGGAAGCTAGGGAGGAAGCAGCATGGTAGTAAGCAAGCAGTAAGCTACTAAGCAACAACTAAGCTAGAAAGCAAGCTTAAGCTGGTAGGAAAGCAGTTAGCCAGTAAGAAAGCAGTACGCTTGGAAGCAAGCAGTATGCTAGTAAACTAGCAGTAAGCTACTAAGCAAGCAGTGAGCAAATAAGCGAGGAGGAAGCTGGCGAGGTAGCAGTATGCTAGTTAGCAAGCTGTATACTTGTAGGAAACAATTAAGCTAGTAAGGAAGCAGCAGGCTAGTAAGGATGCAATTAGCCAGTATGAAAGCAGTATGCTATGAAGCAAGCAGCAAACTTATAAGCAAGCAGTAAGATGGAAAGCAAGCAGCAGGGTAGCAAGGAAGCTGTAGGCGAGTATGCTAGCAGTAAGCTAGTAAGCAAGCTGTAAGCTAGTAAGCAAGCAGTAAGCTAGTAGGCTAGAAGTGAGCTAGTAAGCGAGGAGGAAGCCAGTAAGGAAGCTGTATGCTAGTAAGGAAGCTGTAAGCTAGGAAGTAACCTGTAAGCTAGTAAGCAAGCAGTGAGCAAGTAACAATGCAGTATGTTAGTCACAAAGCAGTAAACTAGTCAGCATGCAGTAAGCTGGTAAGAAAGCTGTTAGCTTGTGATCCAGCAGTGAGCTAGTTACGAGGATGTATGCCAGTAAGCAAGAAGTAGGCTAGAAAGCATGCAGTAAATTAGTAAGCAAGAAGTAACCTAGTAAGCAACATGTAAACTAGTAAGTAAGCAGCAGGCTAGGATGAGAGCAATTAGCTAGTAAGCGAGCAAAAAGCTGCAAAGGTTGCTGTGTGCTAATAAGCAAGCAGTAACCTAGTAAGTAACATGTCAGCTAGTGAGCAAGCAGCAGGCTCGTAAGGATGGAATTAGCTAGTAAGCGAGCAGGAAACTAGTAAGGAAGCAGCGTGCTTGTAAGCGTGGAGGAAGCTAGTGAGGAAGCAGTATGCTAGTAAGCAAGCAGCAGGCTTGTCAGAAAGCAGTTAGCTGGTAAGAAAGCAGTATGCTAGTAAGCACGAAGTAAGCTGCTGAGAAAGCAGTTAGCTAGTAAGCAAGTAGTAAGCCAGTAAGAAAGCAGTTAGCTAGAAAGAAAGCAGTATGCCAGTATGCCAGCAGCAACCTAGTAAGCAACCAATCAGCTAGCAAGCAAGCAGCAAGCTAGTAAGCAAGTAGAAAGCTAGAAAGCAAGCAGTGAGCTAATAGGCGAGCAGGGTGCTCGTAAGGGAGCAGTATGCTAGCGAGCACGCCGTAAGCTAGCAAGCAAGCAGCAGGCTAGTAAGAGAGCAGTTAGCTAGTAAGAATGCAGTAGGCTAGTGAGCAAGCAGCAAGCTAGTATGCAAGCAGTAGGATTGTATGCATGCTGCGAGCTAGTAAGCGAGTAGGGAGCTAGTTTTGAACCAGTATGCTAGTAAGCTAGCAGCAAGCTAGTGAGCAACCCTCAGGGGCTGTGTCCGGCAATCGTCGGCCGCAGTACGGGGCGTAGCGACCCCGAGGTACCTGATGCTTATCACACCGTAAGCCTCCTGTTGGTCGTCACAAAGACCCATTCACAATTCCTTTTTTGGTTTTGTGAATGGTACGTGACGGCAGGAGGAACGGGGGCCTTGGCTTAACCGCCCGGGACCGCGAGTATGGCGACTCTATAAAATCGCCGTCCAATCCTAAGTTATGGTGCGCGGCGATGGGATGCATGGTTGGGGGAGGAGGCCCAATCCCAAGCGACCACCTCCGGGGCACCTGCCGAACCCCCGGAGTATATAGGCTTACCCGGGTAAGGCGGCTCTGCCCGGGCGGACCTTTTCTTCCGACCTGCTCGTGGGAATACTATGAAGATCAAAATTAAAACGGGGATGGGAGGGGGTAAGTCAGAGGGGGAGGACGAGGGCGGTGTTGGGACTGGAGTGACGGCGCTCGCGCCGCCTCCAGCGCCTGGCCCGGCTTCGTGGAGGGTGGAGGAGGATGACGAGACTGCGTCAGTCTCGTCCTTCTCCTCCACCACGAGCCTCATAGGCTCCAAGAGAAAGATGACGGAGCAGGCCATCAATGGAGTGGGCAGGGCGATGAGCCCGGTTGTCCGGATAAGTTGTCTCAGGGACGAGGTGACTGAGGAGATATCGGAGAGGATCTCCTCGTCCCTGAGACGAGTGGAGAAAGTGGCCGCTGCCTGCTCTTTTAAGGGGCAGAAGAGCGGCGGGGCAGAGGCTCTGATGAAGGCTGCCCAAATGATGAGGGACGCGGCGCGGGAGCTAAGCGGGCGGAACGCCTGTCTGCAGCTCCTGTTGGAGGAGGAGCGACGGGGGAGGATGAGAGCAGAGGCGCGCTGGAACATCGCGGACCTCCCTCCTGTCCTCCCTCCTCCTACGCTGCGCCCTCCTGCGGCCGTTATGAAGCGGAGTGCGGCGAAGGTGGTGCGGGCCCCCACGGGCGCATCCACCCGCACTCCGCCCGCGCAGAGGTCCCCGTCCTCCTCAGAGGACGATCTCCTGAGGAGGATAGGGGACATGATCGACAAGAGGCTGGCCACCTTCCGGGAGGAGCTCCTCCCCGGAAAAGCGGTCAGAGGGAGGGTGGTGCCACCCCGACCAGTGCCGGCACGGCCGGGGAAGGCGAAGGTGGGGGGAGCGAAGGCTCCGCCCACCGTGGCGACTCCGGGGCCTCGGGGGAAGCGACCCGCAAGGGGGAAGCGTATCCGTGGTCCCGGTTTCCGCGTCCTCCGCGACACCGCCCCAAGAGGGGGTGTCGTGGAGCGAGGCGGTGGGGTGGAAGGCGGCGAGGAAGGCCTCGCAGGCGCAGCCTCCGCCCCCGCCGCCCGCGGCCAAAGGAAATTCTGCGAAGGCGTGACCTGGCCGCCCCCCTAAAACGGCAGCGGTAGCGCTGACCGATGCGGAGGGGGGCGACCTGACCCTCGCGGAGGCGATGCGGCTCGCCAGGAACAATGTGTCCCTGGAAGAGCTTGGCATCGCTTCCGTGAGGGCGAAGCGGGCCGTGACTGGGGGTCTCCTGCTGGAGATCCCCGGTCCAGACGGCGGCGTGAAGGCGGACCGACTCGCCCAGATGCTCCGGGAGCAGCTGGGCGAGTGGGGTGTCCGGGTCGCCAGGCCCACGGAGCGCACGGAGATGCGCGTGTTTGGGCTGGACGACTCGGTCACCGCGGAGGACGCGGCGCGTGTCCTAGCAAGGGCGGGGGACTTGCGTGTCGGGGAGATCCGCAGATCTCTTTCCGGCCTGGGGTCGGTGTGGGCCTGGTGCCCCCTCACCGCTACCCGCAAAGTGGCGGAATCCGGGAGGGTTTTGGTGGGGTGGTTTTCGGCGCGAGTGGAGATACTCGAGGTGCGCCCACTCCAGTGTCGCCGCTGCCTCGAGTTGGGGCATGTGAGGCAGTGGTGCACCTGGCCGGTGTACCGCAGCGGTCAGTGTTACCGCTGCGGAGCGAAAGACTACCGCGCGAGCCAGTGCTCGGCGGCCCCCATACTGCCCGCTATGTGCGGACATGGGGAGGCCGGCAGATCACAGGGTGGGGAGCAAAAAGTGCTCTCCCCCCTCCCGGAAGAAGAGGGGGAATCGACCCTCTCCGGTTCAGTCTCCGCGGTTGGTGGCATCGTCCACAATGGAAGTGGACGGTGCCACGGGGACGGACAGCCGGGAGGAGGCTGGGGTGGCCGCTAAGTAATGCTGCCCCGTCTCCTCCTCCAGGCCAACGTCAATCACTGCCGCGCGGCACAGGACATGATGTCCCAGGTCCTCGCGGAGTGGGGGGTTGGCCTGACGGTCGCCGCCGAGCCGTACCGCGTCCTTGATCACCCTCATTGGGTGGGGGACGCGGACGGCTTGGTGGCGGCGGTATGGGTAGGAGGCGACGGGTCCCCCGCCTTTCTCCATCCTGGAACGCGGTCGGGGCAACGTCGCCGTGGACTGGGGGGGAGTCGCCGTGGTGGGGTGCTACATCTCGCTCCGCAGCGGCCACACCGCGTTCGAGCAGTACCTGGCTGAGGTCGCGGCATGCGTGCAACGATGCGCGGCCAGACCGGTGCTGGTCTTAAGGGACTTTAACGCCAAGTCGGTGGCGTGGGGATCCCCCAGGACCTCCGTTCGCGGTGGGATCCTGGGCGACTGGACGGCCGGGCTCGACCTTCGGTTACTGATCCGGGGGTCGGGGCACGCGTGCGTGCGGCGATATGGGGGTCCATCGTGGATGTTGGATTCCCGACCACCAACGCCGTGCGCATGGTGTCGGGATGGCAGGTGGTTGGGGGTGGGGGCAGAGACACTCTCGGACCACCGGTATATTCGGATGGAGGTCTCTGCCCCCGGACGTACATCCCGACACAACTGCCCGGTTGGCGCCCCACCGCTCCGCTGGGCGCTTCGGCGCCTGGACAAGGACGCTATGATGGCAGCTGCACTCGCTGCAACTTGGCCGCAGGGGGCAGCCGACTTGCCGAGCATAGAGGATGAGGTCGCCCGGCTAGGGGGATGAGTCGCAAATATTTGCGACGCGGCTATGCCCCTGGTCGGGCGGGCTTCTCCTCGGCGGGCGGTGTACTGTTGGTCGGCCGCGATCGCAGAATTGCGCGTAGCGAGAGTACGCGCCCGACGCCAGTACACCCGCGCGTGCTGTCGTCTACGATGAAACGATGGCGTGGCGCGAGCACGGGTAGATGACCTTGCAGGCCGTCGGGGCACAGTGGGGGAGGGCCAAGCGCTTCGCCGAGGAGGGGGCGCAACGCGTCGTCGACCGGATCAGGGGGTTGGGGATGACGGTGGCGGTCCATAAGACCGAGGTGATAGCGTTCCACTCACCTCGGCAGGATCCGCCACCCCCTCTGATCCGGGTGGGTGGGGCTGATATCGAGGTGAAGCCCCGGATGAGGTACCTGGGGCTGAACCTCGATAGCCACTGGCGCTTCGAGAAGCATTTCCGCTGCCTGGTTCCCCGGTTGGAGAGGATGGTCTCGGCTTTAGGCCGGATCCTCCCCAACCTGGGGGGCCCGGCGGGACGAGTTCGCCGCCTCTATGTGGCAATGGTTCAGTCGGTGGCCCTATACGGGGCCCCCGTCTGGGCGGACGACCTGGCGGCCTCCCGGCGCAGCATGACGATGCTGCGTCGGGTGCAGAGGCGGATGGCGCTGAGGGTCGTCCGCGGCTACCGGACCGTGTCGCATGAGGCGGCGACGGTTCTTGCGGGGATGCCGCCCATGGATCTCCTCGCGCGGTCGCACGCGATGATGTATCGTCATCGTGTCGGCCGTCGCGCGGAAGTGGGGGCGGTCCCGGGAGAGCAGGAACCTGCTTGGGGCAATTTGAAGCGCCAGGCCCGGCAGTTCGTGGTGCCCGCGTGGCAGGAGCGGTTGGCCCTGCCAACTGCGTGGCACCGGACAGTCGGGGCTGTTCGGCCACTCCTGTGTGAGTGGCTGGACAGAGGCCATGGAAGCCTTACTTACCGGATGGCACAAGTATCTTTCGGGCATGGTAGCTTCGGAAGATACCTGTGTCGGATAGGGAAGGAGCCGACGGCGCGTTGCTGCCATTGTGACGCCGAGCAGGACACGGCTGATCATACCCTCCAGGTATGCCCAGCTTGGGAGGGGGAGCGACGTGTCCTGGTCGGCGTCATAGGGCGGGATGTCTCGCTGCCGGGTGTGGTGCGCGCCATGCTCGGCAGCGAGAGGAAGTGGAGGGCCGTGGCCTCCTTCTGCGAGACCGTAATGCTGCAAAAGGAGGCCGCGGGAAGGGAGCGCGAGCTTCAGCGGCGCGCTGAGGCTCGCGCTCGTATGGTGGCGCGAGGACGTCGCCCGGGCGCCAGGCGTCGCGGGCGACGGCCTTTGCGCAGCGGATGACCCTGGCTGGGAGGGGGGCCCTGAGGGGAGCCTCCTCCTGCCAGGCGGCGATGGGTCGGACCGGGTGGGTTCGGACCACGGGGAGGCACCCTCGATGGCCTGGAGCGGCCATCAGCTCCCGGCCGCCGAGGGGTAGAAACGGGGTCGCAGGCGGTTGCGAGTTGGGGCTCGCAGCCCGCCACTAAATGCGGCCCCGGGACGGATGGCGGCGGGATGGAGTGGCCCCGTCCTGTCGCTATGAGACAGTGTGTCTACCGGGGGGACCGTTTGTCCCCTCCGGGGATGGGCGCAAAGCGCGGGCATGGGGAGGATACCGGAGGAATGCTTCGAGCGATTCCCGGTATCCTCCCAAATCGTGCGGAAGGGTCACTGTGGGGTTTGTAGTGGGTAGGTCCCGCGCCCGTCATTCTACGGGCGCGGGGAATCCCACACAACCCTCCCGCCTCTCCCCAAAGAGGTGGGAGGGAGTCTTTCGAAGCTTTTCCCCACGACAAAAAAAAAAAAAAAAAAAAAAAAAAGTTAGTAAGCAAGCAGTATGCTAGTATGCAAGCAGTAAGCTAGTAAGCAAGCTGTAGGCTAGTATGCGAGCAGGGACCCAGTAATGCAGCAGAATGCTAGTAAGCATGCAGTTAGCTAGTGAGAAACCAGTAAACTAGCATGCAAGCAGGAAGCTTGTAAGGAAGCAGTATGCTAGAGAGCAAGCAACTGGCTTGTAAACAAGCAGTATGCGAGTAGGCAACCAGTAAGATAGTCAGCAGACAGTAAGCTAGAAAGCAAGCAGCAAGCTAGAAAGCATGCAGTAAGCTAGAGAGCAAGCAGCAAGCAAGTAGGCAAGCACTAAGCTAGTAAGCGAGGACGATGTTAGTAGGGGAGCGGTATGATAATAAGCAAGGAGTAAGCTAGTTAGCAAGCAGTAAGCTTGTAAGCAAGCATTATGCTTGTAAGCAAGGAGTAAGCTGGTAAGGCTGTAGTGAGCTAATAAACGAGCAGGGCGCTAGTTAGGATGCAGTATGGTAGTAAGCAAGCCGGGAGGTAGTAAGCACTCGTCTGGTAAGAGAGCGGTAAGTTAGTAAGAATGCCGTATGTTAGGAAGAATCCAGGAATGTTGTAAGCAAGCGCTAAGGTAGTAAGCAAGCAGGTTGCTAGTAAGCAGGTAGTGAGCTAGTAAGCAAGTAGTGAGATAGTAAGCAAGCAGTGAGCTAGTAAGCGAGCAGGAAGGTTGTAAGGAAGCAGTATGCTAGTAAGCAAGCAGTAAGTTAGTATCAAAGCAGTATGCTAGTAAGCAAGCAGCAGGCTAGTAAAGATGCAGTGAGTTAGTAAGGGAGCTGCAAGTTTATAGCAGAGCAGTTAGCTGGTAAGCAAGCAGTAAGCTAGTAAGAAAGCTGTGTGCTAGAAAGCAAGCAGTAAGGTACAAAACAAGCAGCACGCTGTGAGGCAAGCAGTTAGCTAGAAATCAAGCAGAAGGCTAGTAAGCAAGCAGTAAGAGAGAGAGAGCAAGTAGAAAAATAGTAAGCAAGCAGTGAGCTAGTAAGCGAGCAGGAAGCTAGTAAGGAAGCAGTATGCCAGTAAGCTAGCATTGAGTTAGTAGCAAAGCAGTATGCTAGTAAGCAAGCAGCAGTCTAGTAAGAAAGCAGTTAGTTAGTAAGGATGCAGTAAGTTAGTAACAAAGCAGTATGTTAGTAACAAACCAGCAAGCTATTAAGCAAGCAGTAAGGCAAGTAAGCAAGCAGTTAGTAAGCCAGCAGTAAGCTCGAAAGCAAGCAGCAACATAGTAAGCAAGTAAGGATGCGAATAAGTTAGCAGTAAGCTAGTAAGCAAGCCGCAGGCTAGTAAGAAAGCAGTAAGCTAGTAAGCAAGCAGTAAGCTTGTAAGCAAGCAGTGAGCCAGTAAGCAAGCAGGAAGCATGTAAGCAAGCAGTGAGCTGGTAGGCAAGCAGTGAGCTAGTAAAAGAGCAGTATGCTAGTAAACAAGTAGTATACTAGAATGCAAGCAGGTGGCTAGTAAGAAAGCAGCGAGCTAGTAAGCAAGCAGTTAGCTAGTAAGCTAGCAGTATGCGAGTAAGCAAGCAGTAGGCGAGAAAGCAAGTAGGAAGCTAGTATGCGAGAAGTATGCCAGTAAGCAGGCAGCAATCTAATAAGCAAGCAGTAAGCTAGAAAGCATGCAGTAAGCATGTAAGCATGCTGTAAGCTGGTAGGCAAGTAGTGAGCTAGTAAGAAAGCAGGTTGCTAGTAAGCAAGCTGTGTGCTAGAAAGGAAGCAGCAAGCGAGTAAGCAGGCAGTAAGCTAGAATGCAAGCTGAAGGCTAGTAAGCAAGCAGTAAGCGAGTGAGCTAGCGGTAAGCTAGTAAGCAAGCTGTCAGCTACTAAGCGAGCAGTAAGCTGGTAAGCATGCAGTGAGCTAGTAACCAAGCAGGGAGCTAGTAAGGAAGCATTATGCTAGTAAGCAACCAGTAAGATATTAAGCAAGCAGGAAGCTAGTAAGGAAGCAGTATGTTAGAAAGCAAGCAGCTGGCTAGTAAGTAAGCAGTAAGCTAGTAGGCAAGCATTGAGCTAGTATCAAGTAGTAAGCTAGTGAGCGAGCAGGGACCATGTATGGGAACAGAATGCTACTAAGCATCCAGTTAGCTAGTACGCAGGAAGTAAGGTGGTAAGCAAGCAGGAAACTGGTAAGTTTGCAGTATGCTAGAAAGCCAGCAGCGGGCTAGTAAGCAAGCAGGAAGCGTGTAAGCTATCTGTAAGCTAGTAAGCAAGCAGTAAGATAGTTGGCCAGGAGTGAGCTAGTAAGAAGGCAGTAAGATAGTAGGCAAGCATTGAGGTAGAACGCAAGCAGGAGGCTAGTAAGAGAGCAGAATGCCAGTAAGCAAGCAGTAAGCTGGTAAGCAACCAGTAGGCTAGTAAGCATGCAGGAAGCATGTATGCAAGCAGTAAGCTGGTAGGCAAGCAGTGAGCTTGTAAGGCAGCAGTAAGCTAGAAAGCAAGCAGGGGGCTAGTAAGAAAGCAGTTAGCTAGTGTTAATGCGCAGACGAAAAGAGGCGCAGACGAGGAACAGGGACGCGAAGAATGGCGGAGTAATTCACACAGTCGCAAATTTATTGTAAGATTGCACAACGTTCACACTGCGGCAGGCCTAACTGGGACGCGGTGGGCACGTGCCCGATAACAGTTTCAAGGGCAACTCCCTAGGAGAATGCGCCAGGGCGACGAAGGTCCGTTCTCGATATTACTTACAATCGGATCGACAGCTTTGATCGTTCTGCCGTTACAGGATCGCGCACGACAAACCGTTGATCTTTCAAATCTCGTCCATAGATCGGTGACGGTCGCGCCAACCGTCGGCACACATGACGCGCTCTCACAACACTCATTCACTCTCTTTCTCGCAATCCACACCGCTCGAACCTTAATCTAAACATGAAGACTGTTCATTATCATATATTCAAAGCGCCTTTGCGTAACCGCTGGCAGCTCGTCAACAAGGCTTGATGTTATTGCCGTTACGCAAACACGCCCGAGTCTCGCCGGATAGTTTTTCATACTCGGCCGGCGAATACAAAATTTAACCGCTCGCTTCGCACAGTTAGTCTGTAACTGATAATCGATTCATACAGAAGTAACCCTGTTAACAGTGAGCTCGTCAGGCTTTATAAGAATAAGACGCGAAGGGAGAATAAAGTTCATTTGCCGGAATATCCACAGTTCCGTGGGCCAATCTATCCTATCCACACTGCGAATTGGTTTATTCAATATAGACCGAGCCGAAACATAATGGTCCTTCGAGCCGGATAAACCGCGGTGACTGTGTCTGTAAAAGTTCGGTTGTGCTCGTGTACGGAGTTCAGTGTGAGCCATATTAAAAATTAAGAGTATTGGTTTCGGGAAAACTGCCGTGACCTTGTTTCGCTCCACGCTCTCCACTCGGACGGAGACCTGTTCGGACCGTTACAATCCGCTCTCTTCGCGCTGTTTCGTTAAAACAAAAAACAAAAGACAAACTCAAGTTTCAAAACAGTGCCTTTATCCATTCCACGCCTACCCGTGCGTGTGATTCTAGCGAGGTCATCGCGGAAAAATTGTTTGATTCGTTGAGGCTAATTACTCGACTCGCGCTCACTTCGAACTATAATCATGGCCGAAAGAGCAGAAAGCCTTTTTATACAGCAGATCACCACCATTGCCGCGATACGACGAGTGATCGTTAATTATAAGAAACTTCCGAAGGCTCAAGTTTCGTTGGCCAGGACAAAAAATCGAAAGGAGAATTTGGAGAAACTATGGGATGAATGCCGTGCAACCCACCAGTTGATACTACAGTCTACCAAAGCGGAGGACCAGAAGGGCATCTCCTACTTCAAGGACAACACTTTTCTCGACGCGGAGGACGCCTACTTCGACGCTTCTGACTTTCTCAGCGATGCCATTGCCCAGCTGGACGTCGGTGGAAAACCCCAGTCTGAGCAAAGTAACGTTTCTATTTGTCACGATTCTGTTGCCTCCGCATGATCGCAATTACCGCGTCTTTCGCTTCCGAAGTTTTCCGGAGATTTCAATCAATGGGGAAACTTCCGTGGTTTATTCGAATCGCTCGTCGACGCAAACAAGTCGCTCTCAAACATTCAAAAACTACATTATTTGAAAACTAATGTAACCGGTGACGCGGCACTCTTAATAGATAATATAAGCATGTCCGACGAAAGTTACGTAGCTGCATGGAAATTGCTCGTCGACGAATACGAAGATGAGACTACTCTCATTAACTCGCACATTCATAAATTTATTAGTTTGCCGCCGATGAAGACCGAGCTTGCGACAGAGCTCAAGCGTTTCCGGGATACAGTCACTTCCACCCTTACCGCGTTAAAAAACCTTAACCGCGCTGTTGATTCGTGGGACGATCTTTTAGTGTATTTGATTGCGCAAAAATTTTCGAAACGCACCCGCGACGAGTGGAATTTGCATCGTGGCAGTTCTAAAAAGTATCCCACATATAAAGAAATTAACGAGTTCATGACTCTTCGCATATGCGGTCTCACTGACTATCTCGCCGCCAACGACGGCCCGTCGTACAAAAACAAAGTCGTTCTCGACGCACCGAGGAATCGATCAAGCGTTAATAACGTCTCGGTTGTTAAATGTGTTGACTGTGCCGGTAATCATATGCTCTTTAAGTGCGAACGATTTAAAGCTAAGTCTCTGGATCAGCGTGTTTCATTTGTGAAACAAAATAGACTTTGTTTTAATTGCTTACGCTCCGGTCACCTTACTTCCGAGTGCAAAAGTACTGGTCGATGCTTTCTGTGTAAGCGAACGCATCACTCTCTTTTGCATCGAGCCGCTACCTCTCTCAACAAAACGACTTGCAACATATCGGTAAATGATTCTGTCGACAAAGCGAATGCATCCGACGATACAAACAAAGAGTTTCCGGTGTCAGTGCAGACCGTCTCCTCGTCCAAATTCACCTCTCCAAATACACTGTTAGCTACCGCGTGGATTGTGCTCCGTACAGCTGAAGGTCGTGCCTTCAAACTCCGCGCGTTGCTAGATCAAGGATCTTCCTTTAGCTTCATTTCTGAATCGGTGTGTCAGTTGATGCATACAAAAAGATATCGGGCGAGGCTTCAGATTCAATGCTTCGGGGAACAATATAGTGGAGTATCAAAATCATGCGTACTCGTACAGTTAGAATCTTGCCATAATGCTAAAGTATCCTTTCCGCTGTCAGCGCACGTTTATCAACGCATCACTTCTAACGCTGGCTCAAGAGCGCGCCTTGACTTGCAATCTTGGCCGCATTTACGCGATTTGCCGTTGGCAGATCCGAACCCGTTAAGCAGTCACCCGATTCACGTCTTAATCGGTGCTGATTTGTACGGATCGCTTTTACTGAACGACCTTCGTCAAGGTCCAATCGGTACTCCCACTGCTCAGCTCACTGCCCTAGGATGGATTATTTCCGGACCAATTGGATCGCGTGACTCCCGTCAGGAATCAGCCTCTCTTGTCAATTGCGTATCTGCTGAAGAGTTAGATTATTCGTTGCGTCGATTTTGGGAACTCGAGGAAATCCCTGCAAGATCCTCGATTTCCGAAGAAGACGAAAAATGTGAGCGTTTTTTCACGATACTCATACTCGATCATCTCAAGGACGATATATCGTTCGGCTCCCATTTAAGAGTAAACCTCCATTCGATTTCGAAAGATCTCGGGAAGTTGCTTCCCGTTTTTACACCAAATTAGAGCAACGGTTGCTCAAACAGCCGGATCTCAAGTCTCAGTATCACGATTTTTTATCGGAATACCTTTCCATGGGTCACATGGAACAAATTGAAGAACAAGCCTCGAACATCTCATCCATATACTACATTCCTCATCACCCTGTAGTGCGACCGTCCAGTAGCACGACTAAGCTTAGAGTCGTATTCAACGCGTCCGCTAAAACTAATTCCGGAAAATCGTTAAACGACTACCTTATGATAGGTCCAAAACTGCAGCGAGATTTAGCAGCTATTATTCTACGCTGGCGGCTATTTCGTTACGTATACACTGCGGACATCGCAAAGATGTTCAGACAAATCCTAATCAATCCAGCGGATGCCGATTATCAGAGAATGTTATGGTGACCGTGCGAAAATCAGCCTATTCCTTCGTACCGATTACTTACCGTGACATATGGTCTCGCCTCCGCGCCATATCTTGCCATTAAAGTCTTAGATCAATTAGCTCTCGACGAAGGCACATACCTTCCCGCCGCTACTTCTGTTGTGCAAGATTCAATTTATGTCGATGACGCTATTTTTGGTGCGGACGATATTCATACGCTCCGCGAAATTCGTAGACAATTAATCGAACTCCTGAGTCGAGGGGGGTTTCAACTTCGCAAGTGGACCGCCAACGCGACTGAACTGTTAGAAAACATTCCTCCTTCAGATCGCGAAACAACTTCCGACCATCCGCTCGGTGAGGATGAGTCTCAGAAAGTTCTCGGTGTTGCATGGAACCCTTCCGAAGATACTTTCCGATTTCGCATCGACTCTTGTTTACCCGCGAAAGGTACTAAAAGAAGCATACTCTCGATCGTTTCAAAGATATTCGATCCATTAGGATGGGCCTCCCCCGTGATTATTGTGGCAAAATTAATGCTTCAAGAGCTCTGGCTCCTAAAGAAAGATTGGGACGAAGAAATTCCTGTCGACCTTTGTAAAAAATGGCACGAGTATTGCGAACATTTATCACAATTGAGTGAAGTGAGAATACCTCGCTGGACCGGCGCGCGAAACAATAATGTCGCGATAGAATTACACGGATTTGCCGATGCGTCACATCGAGCCTATGCTGCCGTGGTTTATTTAAGAGTCCTTCACTCTCTATCCGAAGCTCAAGTTACATTGCTGACAGCAAAAAGTAAAGTAGCTCCGCTCAAAACTGTAAGCATTCCGCGCTTGGAATTAAACGCGGTCGTATTGTTAACGCGACTGCTCGAGTGGACTTTGTCCTCCTTAAAGTTTCAAACCCCCCGCGTCTACGGATGGACCGATTCTACGGTAGTTCTGGCGTGGCTAAAACAACATCCGTCTACGTGGAATACATTCGTTGCTAATCGCGTGTCCGACGTTCAGACTCGCCTTCCACAAATGACGTGGAAACATGTAAGATCTCAAGATAATCCAGCTGATTGCGCATCACGCGGCATCTGCGCTTCCGAACTTGCAGTTCATAAGCTGTGGTGGTCCGGACCGGACTGGCTGTCCCGTCCGTCCGTGTTCTGGCCGGACCATAACCGTTCTAATTCAGGCGGACAAAACACGCGTGAGATCGCGTTATCTGAATCTCACAAATCATACGTGCACCACGCGTCTTCGCTTGTAGAATGGGACCTTCCTTCTCAATACTCGAGCTGGACTCGACTCCGTCGAGTTACAGCGTACATATTAAGATTTACTCAAAGAACGCGTAAAAAACTAATTCCGCTATCCCCGAATTCACGGACGCTGACTGTCGACGAAATACGCGCCTCTTCTCTATTTTGGATGTCCTATGTCCAAAAGAATTACTTTAACGCCGAACTTAAATTGCTAAAGAACAAGGTGCCGCTTCCAAAATCTAGTTCGCTTATTTCATTACACCCGGTCATCGGGAAAGACTCATTAATTCGGCTTGGCGGGCGGCTCGAGCACTCGGCCCTGAGCTATGACGAAAAGCACCCCATTGTATTGCCGAAGCATCGCGTGTCCGAACTTCTAATCGACCATGTGCACAAGCGCACTCTTCACGGAGGCGTCCAATTGACCCTCCGAGTTCTCCGGCAGCAATATTGGATAATATCGACAAGATCCTTAGTTCGCGGGTATATACATCGTTGCGTAACTTGTGTTCGCCAGAAAGCTCAATCGGCTACTCAGCTGATGGGAGCCCTTCCAGACGTTCGAGTCAAACCATCTGCTCCGTTTTCACATACCGGTCTTGACTATGCCGGTCCAATTAATGTGCTTCCTATCGTTGGTAGAGGTCAGCGTACCAGAAAATATTATATTGCGGTATTCATATGTCTTGCCACCAAAGCAGTGCATCTCGAACTTGTCGAGGACAGCTCCACTTCTGCGTTTTT
Source organism: Colletes latitarsis (assembly GCF_051014445.1). Lineage (NCBI taxonomy): Eukaryota > Metazoa > Arthropoda > Insecta > Hymenoptera > Colletidae > Colletes > Colletes latitarsis. The sequence goes on from NC_135137.1 coordinate 18,320,909, forward strand.
AGCCGCTTTGAAAAGATTCGCCAGTTGCCGTGGGCTTCCCACGTTCTTGTACTCCGATAACGGTACAAATTTCCAAGGTGCCGATCGTGAATTACAACGAACTTTTCATGCTTTAATCGCAGATGCAACTCTCAAGAGTTCGTTGGCGACTGACGGAGTCACGTGGAAGTTTATCCCCCGTTCCGCTCCGCATTTTGGTGGACTCTGGGAGGCGGGAGTAAAAAGTGTTAAGTATCACCTGAAGCGAGCAGTGGGAGCTCATACTTTGTCTCATATCGAGTTCTCAACCGTATTGTGCCAAATCGAGGCGTGTTTGAACTCACGCCCGATATACGCTCTCACCGACGACCCAACCGACCTATCCGCACTGACTCCCGGTCACTTTATTATTGGTCGACCTATTGTAGCGGTTCCAGAGAAATCTACGCTAGATATTAATCCGAATAGGCTCGATCGATGGCAACACGTCCGAAGAATAACCGAGCAGATCTGGCGTTCCTGGTCAGCAGATTATCTCCATTCGTTACATCAACGTCGAAAGTGGCAACAGGACTGCGCTAACTTGCGATTAAATGATCTCGTCATTTTAAAAGATAGTTCTCTTCCGCCATCTAAATGGCAACTCGCGCGTATCACTCGATTACACCCTGGTTCGGACCAAAGGGTTCGTGTCGTCATCGTACGCACGGTAGACGGCGAATTGAAGCGACCTGTAACGCAGATCTGCCCGCTACCTATTCCAGTTTTGAATGAGAGTGATCTAAACGCTGCGAAATAATTAGATTATACATATTCTAACTTCCCTGTGTGTGATTGTCTATAAGTTAATGCGTTGTTTCAAGCTCATTATGTATTACTTGCTTATAAATTCTGTTAGCCATTAAGTCATAATATTAAGTTATTGTTAATTATTCTATTCTTGTTCCTTCGGTGCGCCTATAAAATGTATGCCACATTTGATAGATCAGCGCTCCTAATGTTTGCGAATCAGTGAGTGAATTTCTGCATTTTTTTCTGTTGCGAACTTATATACACCGTTTCGCTTCTTTCGAATGCGAGGCGGGCGGTATGTTCAATATCATATATTCAAAGCGCCTTGGCGTAACCGCTGGCAGCTCGTCAACAAGGCTTGATGTTATTGCCGTTACGCGAACACGCCCGAGTCTCGCCGGATTGTTTTTCATACTCGGCAGGCGAATACAAAATTTAACCGCTTGCTTCGCACAGTTAGTCTGTAACTGATAATCGATTCATACAGAAGTAACCCTGTTAACAGTGAGCTTGTCAGGCTTTATAAGAATAAGACGGGAAGGGAGAATAAAGTTCATTAGCCGGAATATCCACAGTTCCGTGGGCCAATCTATCCTATCCACACTGCGAATTGGTTTATTCAATATAGACCGAGCCGAAACAAAGACGGTACAGTAAACGTATTTCTACATCTTATCCTAATTCTTATACCTTATTCTAAACAGCTAGTAAGCAAGCTGTTAGCTAGTCAGCAAGCAGTAAACCAGTAAGCTAGCAGTAAGCTAGTATGCAAGCTGTGAGCTAGTAAGCGAGGAGGAATCTAGTAAGGAAGCAGCATGATAGTAAGCAAGCAGTAATGTAGCAAGCAACAAGTAAGCTAGTAAGCAAGCGGTAAGCTACTAAGCAAGCAGCACGCTAGTAAGCAAGCAGTAAGCTTGTAACGAAGCAGCATGCTAGTCAGATAGCAGTTAGCTAGTAAGAAAGCTGCGTGCTATTGAGCAGGCAATAAGCTAGAAAGCAAGCGGTAAGCTAGTAAGCAAGCAGTGAGCTAGTAAGCAAGCAAGAATCTAGTAAGGAAGCACTAAGCTAGAAAGCAAGCAGCAGGCTAGTACGCAAGCAGTAAGCTAGTAAGCAAGCAGTAATCTAGAATGCAAGCAGCAAGCTAGCAAGCAAGCAGGAAGCGAGTAAGCTAGCAGTAAGCTAGTAAGCAAGCAGTAATCTAGAGAGTTAGCAGTGAGCTAGTAAGCATGCAGAAAGCTAGTAACGAAGCACTAACCTAGGGAGCAAGCAGCAAGCTGTGTTGCAAGCAGTAAGCTAGAAAGCAAGCAGCAAGCCAGCAAGCAAGCAGTGAGCTAGTAAGCGAGCAGGAAGCTAGTAAGGAAGCAGTTAGTTACTAAGGACGCAGGAGGCCAGTCAGCAAGCAATAAACTTGAATGCAAGCAGCAGTCTAGTCACAAAGCTGTCACCTAGTGAGAAAGAAGTATGCTAGTAGGCAAGGAGTAAGATAGAAAGCTTACAGCAGGCTAGAAAGAATGCAGTTAGTTATTGTGCAAGCAGTAAGCTAATAAGCAAGCAGTAATCTTGTAAGCAAGCAGTGGGGTAGTAAGCGAGGAGGAAGCTAGTAAGCAAGCAGTAATCTAGTAAGCAAGCAGTAAGCCTGTAAGCGAGCAGCAGGCTAGAAAGGAAGCAGTTGGCTAGTAAGAAACCAATTAGATATTGAGCAAGCAGTAAGCTAGTAAGCAACCAGAAAGCCAGTAAGCAAGCTGTGAGCTAGTAAGCGAGCAGTGACCATGTAAGCGAGCAGGGAGCTCGTAAGGAAGCAGTATGCTAGTACGCATGCAGTAAGCTTGTAAGCAACCGGTAACCTAGTAAGCAAGCAGCGAGATAGTAAGTGAGGAGGAAGCTGGGAGGTTAGCAGTGTGCTATGAAGCAAGCAGTAAGCTAGTAACCAACAAGTAAGCGAATAAGCATGCAGCAAGATAATAAGAGAGCAGTTAGCTAGTAAGAAAGCAGTATGCTAGTAAGCAAGCAGTATGCTAGGAAGCAAGCAGCAATCGTGTGAGCAAGCGGTAAGCTAGAAAGCAAGCAGCGGGCTATTAAGAAAGCAGTTTGCTATTGAGCAAGCAGTAAACTAGTAAGGATGCAGTAAGCTAGAAAGCAAGCTGCAGGCTAGTAAGCAAGAGGTAAGCTAGAAAGCAACCAGAAAGCTAGTGAGCAGGCAGTAATCTAGTAAGCAAGCAGTGTGCTAGTAAGCAACCAGGGAGCTAGTAAGGAAGCGGTAAACTAGAAAGCAACCAGTTAGCTAGTAAGCAAGCAGCTGGCCAGTAAGAAAGCAGTAAGTTAAGAAGTAAGCAGGAATGTAGGGTGGAAGCAGTTAGGTAGTAAGCAGGCAGTAAGCTAGTAAGCAAGCAGTACGCTAGTAAACAAGCCGGAAGCTAGAAAGCATGTAGCAATCTAGTAAGCAAGCAGTAAGCTTGTAAGCTAGCAGTAAGATAGTAAGCAAGCAGTTAGCCTGCGAGCAATTAATAAGCTGGTAAGAAAGCAGGTAGATAGTAAGGAGGTAGTAAGCTAGTTAGCAAGTAGTAAGATAGTAAGCAAGCAGTGAGCTAGGATGCGAGCAGGAAGCTAGTAAGCAACCGGTAAGCTAGCAAGCAAGCAGCAGGCCAGGAAGCAAGCAGCAGGCTAGAAAGAAAGCTAGTAGCTACTAAAAAAGCAGGAAGGTGTTAAGCAAGCAGTGAGCTAGTAAGCGAGCGGGAAGCTAGAAATTGTAGTATGCTAGTAAGCAAGCAGTAAGCTAGTAAGCAACCGGTAAACTAGTAAGCAAGCAGTGAGCTGGTAAGAAAGCAGTAAGTTAGTTATAAAGCCGTAAGTTAGTAACAGAACAGCAAGCTAGTAAGCAAGCAGTAAGCAGGTAAGCAAGCAGTGAGCTAGTAAGCAAGTAGTATTGTTTAGAATAAGGTATAAGAATTAGGATAAGATGTAGAAATACGTTTATTGTACCGTCTTCGTGTTTAGATTAAGGTGCGAGCGGTGTGGATTGCGTGAGAGAGTGCGTGAATGAGTGTTGTGAGAGCGTGTCATGTGTGGCGACGGTTGGCGCGACCGTCACCGATCTATGGACGAGATTTGAAAGATCAACGGTTTGTCGTGCGCGATCCTGTAACGGCAGAACGATTCAAGCTGTCGATCCGATTGTACGTGGTAGCAAGAACGGACCTTCGTCGCCCTTGCGCATTCTCCTAGGGAGTAGCCTCTGCAACTGTTATCGGACACGTGCCCACCGCGTCCCAGTTACGCTTGCCGCAGTGTGAACGTTGTGCATCCTTACAATAAATTTGTGACTGTGTGAATTGCTCCGCCATTCTTCGCGTCCCTGTTCCTCGTCCACCCCTCTTTTCGTCTGTACAAGTATGCTAGTAAGCAAGCAGTGAGCTAGTAAGCGAGCAGGGAACTAGTAACGAAGCGGTATGTTAGTAAGCAAGCAGTAAGCTAGTAAGCAACCAGTAAGCTAGACAGCAAGCAATAAGCTAGTAAACACGCAGTAAGCTTGTAAGCAAGCAGCAAGCTGGTAAGCAAGCAGTGAGCTAGTAAGAAAGCAGTAAGTTAGTAACAAAGCACTAAGCTAGTAAGTAACCAGTAAGCTAGAAAGCAAGCAGTAAACTAGTAACAAAGCAGTAAGTTTGTAGCGAAGCAGTAACCTGGTAAGCAAGCTGGAAGCATCTAAGCATTCGTCTGGTTAGAGAGCGGTAAGTTAGTAAGAATGCAGTCAGTTAGGAAAAAAGCATGAATGTTGTAAACAAGCAGTAAGGTAGTAAGCAAGCAGTACGATAGTAAGCAAACAGTAAGGCAGTGAGCAAGCGGTGCGCTAGTTAGCAAGCAGGTACCTAGTAAAGAAGCAGTAAGCTAGAAAGAATGCAGGGGCTTGTGAGAAAGCAGTAAGTTGGTAAGCTACCAGTAAGCTACTAAGCAACCAGTAAGCTAGAAAGCAAGCAGCACGCTAGTAAGGAAGCCGCTAGCTAGTAAGAAAGCAGTTATTTAGTAAGCAAGTGGTAAGCTAGTATGCATGCAGTAAGCTATTAAACTAGCAGTGAGCTAGTAAGCGAGCGGAAATCTAGTAAGGAAGCAGTGAGCTAGTAAGCAAGCAGCGGGCTAGTAAGCAAGCTGTAAGCGTGTAAGCATGCAGTAAGCTAGTACACAAGCCGTGATCTAGTAACCGAGCAGTAGGCTTGTAAGCAAGCAGTATGCTAGTAAAGCAAGCATTGAGCTATTAAGCGAGCAGTAAGCTTATAAGCAAGCAGTGAGCTAGTAAGCGAGGAGGAAGCTAGAAAGCAAGTAGTAAGCGAGTTAGCTAGCATTAAGCTTGTAAGCAAGCAGCAGGCATGTCACAAATCAGTAATCTGGTAAGAAAGCAGTATGCTAGTAGGCAAGGAGTAAGCTGGAATGCATGCAGCAGGCGAGTAAGAAAGCAGTTAGATATTGAGCAAGCAGTAGGCTAGTAAGCAAGCAGTAATCTTGTAAGCAAGCCGTGCGCTTGTAAGCGAGGTGGAAGCTAGTAAGCATGCAATAAGCTTGTTAAAGTACTAAGGGACTTTAACGTGGGTCCGGATGAGGAAACAGACAGGGAGAGAAATTGTTACAAGTTTTTCAATAAAGTTTTTATTTTACAAAAGTATAAATGAAAATTCAAGTACTGTTAAGAACCCAATAATATATAATGTATGGCGGCTAATAGTTGCGTGTTATTTATATTAATGAGGAATGAGTTAGAAATGTTTTTCGTTTTGTATCAATTTATATCAGTGTTTAAATAACGCGTTAATTCGTTAATTGAAAAACGTCGGTTAAACCGTCGCGTGATCGATAGAAAAAGCAGGACATTTCTTATACGGTTATTCTCTGTTTACGCGACATTCCAGAGCCTTCTCTGCGGCGTAATATGTTTCGAGCAATACCGTGTAGAAAAACTACAAACTTACTTTCGATACAAATCACGCGATCGGCCTAGTAACGGTTCCCAGAGACGATACATAATTACAGAGAGGATACAAAGTTAATAAGAGACAGACAGCTTAGACCAGACAGCGCCACGAGACCAAAATTTTCCCCTCTCTCGTGGCCACGGTTAAGCAGGTATGTCTCGGGAACCCTTTTTTTTTTCTTTTTTTTTTTTTTGTCGTGGGGAAAATCTTCGAAAGACTCCCTCCCACCTCCTTGGGGAGAGGTGGGAGGGGTGTGTGGGATTCCCCGCGCCCGTACAACGACAGGCGCGGGACCTACCCACTAAAAACCCCACGGTGACCCTTCGGCACGCTTTGGGAGGATACCGGGAATCGCTCGAAGCATTCGTCCGGTATCCTCCCCGTGCCCGCGCTTTCGCGCCCATCCCCCGGGGGGACAATCGGTCCCCCCAGTAGACACACTGCCTCATAGCGGCAGGACGGGGCCACTCCATCCCGCCGCGATTCGTCCCGGGGCCGCATTTAGTGGCGGGCTGCAAGCCCCAACTCGCAACCGCCTGCGACCCCGTTTCTAACCCTCGGCGGACGGGAGCTCATGGCCGCTCCAGGCCACCGAGGGTGCCTCCCCGTGGGCCGAACCCACCCGGTCCGACCCATCGCCGCCTGGTGGGAGGAGGCTCCCCTCAGGGCCCCCCTCCCAGCCAGGGCCATCCACCGCGCAAAGGCCGCCGCCCGCGACGCCTGGCGCCCGGGCGACGTCCTCGCGCCACCATACGAGCGCGAGCCTCAGCGCGCCGCTGAAGCTCGCGCTCCCTTCCCGCGGCCTCCTTCTGCAGCATTACGGTCTCGCAGAAGGAGGCCACGGCCCTCCACTTCCTCTCGCTGCCGAGCATGGCGCGCACCACACCCGGCAGCGAGACATCCCGCCCTATGACGCCGACCAGGACACGGCGCTTCCCCTCCCACGCTGGGCATACCTGGAGGGTATGATCAGCCGTGTCCTGCTCGGCGTGTCTCGGGAACACTTGCTACCTGGTTCTCGACGAGTGCGGATCTCCTGAGCCGACCTCGTCAATCTATCGGAATCGATACATACGATTAATTAGATTCGGCTAATACGATCGTGGATCCACTTAACCAAAACGGTACAAAACAGAGACTGCTGCGGATTCGAAAGAATCACGCCAAGTCGAATTTCGTACCCTACGGTTTCGTGAGAATATCTCGATTTCCGCGGTAAATGAACCATAGGAACGGGAAAATTTACTTTATAATTTGAGTAATTTTCACAACCCGCCATCGGTGGCTGAATATAATCAGATTGCACTTAAACAGTGCTTGATTATCGCCACCGTTGTGACGGACAAACATGTATTGCTGAAATCAGTGATCGTGTTTGAGAACCGAGAGAATTTCTTGATTCTCTGCTTGGCTATTGCACGGTTCAGAACCCCAACCTATAGGGAGCCTTCGTTGCAAAATCCCTGGGTTGGGTTCGTCGTTTTCCAGGGTGGAAACAAAAGTTTGGGATAACATCCGATAGGGGCCTTATTGGCATTCCCTGTGTAAATATCTCGGCTGGTTTCGACCTGCTCGAGCGTGGGTTCCAGATCGTCAGTGGATACGGACACTCGACGTAGAACTACGTTCAAAGGGCACCGTGGTGTTAGAACCTTAATAATCAGTCGCTTCTGCGCAGTTAAGGCTCTGCATCACACCGGTCCCGTACGGACCAGGGAACGGCGAGGGATCGCGGAGTTGACAACCCTTGGAGCCTTACAACCTCCATTTGTTGTCCTCTCCTGCAAAAACCAAACCTGCAACATTAGGAAGATCGAGATTAGAATCTCTTCTTCCCCATCTGCAATTCAACGTTTCCAAAATCTGAACCGTTGAAATATTTTACAGTCCACGAACACGGCTGCGTATCGCTGTGGTGATAATTCCCGCTCCAGTTTACAAATAAACGGAGTAAGGAGCGAGTGGATTAAAGCGAGTCCGACAACGCGACGAGCGTTGTCCTTTATTAATAGCAGGATTTCGGTCTCTTTTTGTTACAGAAGACCGAGGCGAGAGCCTTGAAGGCAAGCCGGCTCAGCCCAATTGCAGTTTATCCAGCTAATTTCCTATAAATTTTCTTTTTTTCACGTTTATTTAATTTTTGAATTTTTCCTCTAAATAAACGGCCTAGTCCCTTGGACTAGGCGAAAGAAAATTTTCAATTGTACATTCACTTTCCCCCATATATCCAATCCCTCGTGATCCGGACCATATTTCGTTAAAGGGTACGAGACAAGGTTTTATCATAACCTTTGCACGAACTCGTACCTATTTTAACAATCAGTTATTATATTATTATATTATTTAAATAAGTTTCTCCGTTTCAGTTTTCTTCAAGCACTTATCGTTTCAGTTTCTTCAATCGTTTATCGTTCAGTTCCTACAGTTATTTAAAAACCTCTCTAATATAATATGGTAAATGTATTAGGTTGTAAACGCTGGTGAGTAATATGATGACAAATAAAGTAAAGGAGAATGTACAAGGAAGCGCGAGAGGAGAGCGAGAGGCCTTTGGGGTTAATTTGTCCGTCAGAAACGAGATTGGAGGCGTCTCGCGGATTCGCGGATTGGATAGAAACCCCGCATCGTCGGGATTCTTTCCCAAGCCCACGGGTAAGGTTGTCGTAAGCGGCATCCTAGGCCCGGTAGACCAAAGGGGGAAAACGTGAGCGTATTCTCAAAATCAAGGTCCACGAGCACGGTAGACCGATCAGGTCGAGCCGAGGCCGTTAGGCTGAGCGAAGCCGCGAGACGAGCCCTACAACATTGAGGTAGGGAGGATTAAGACGGTTCCGCGGCAGTACGCGTCCGGGATTCATTCTGGTCTGAGATGTCGTATCGACAAGACGATCCTCTGGCTCTCCTATCGTGCTGCGCTTAAAACTATAATTTGCTCAATCGAGTCAGACGACAATGAATTTTTGTTAATCATCCCATTGACTTTGTTGGCCTGCTGCTTATCCTGGGTTAGTCCTATAACAAGTACAAAATGTAAAAATAAACGAAAAACAGAAAACAAAAATCTTGGACGGTGGCTCTGCTTTGGCCAGGCGTCTCCTATTCTTTTTGTCTCCAATTTGTTCTACTGCGGAGGTTTTCTGCAACAAAAGAATCCGCGTAATAAATACTTTTGCGGACAAGTCAACAATCGCGCGCTCGTCAGCTGTTTCTCGCGCTCCAGCGACAGTCTGGTGTGCTTGGAGGGGAGAGCTGGCTGGCTATCTAGCGCTCTAGCTAGTGGACTGTATATTCTTCTCTTTCTGGTCGATGAGATTCATTTCCTACGATCTCAACGACGCGCACGACCGGGTAGACGTGCTTTTCTCCGTTCTACCGGGTTCTCTTCGCAATGCCACGGACGGGAAACCAAATGGAGGTTGTAAGGCTCCAAGAGGCTATATCCCGCGAGCACGCCCCCCGTGCGGGTGGCGTTTCTACACCACCCACGCAAGAGGACGTCTTGTACTGGTTCGGCTTCCTCGACAGCTGCTTCTCAGGAGCAACCTGCGGTATGCACACGTGGTTGCCAAGCCGGCGATTCCTTCATCAAAAGAACGCCCGGCAGCCAGCCGTGGCTACCTCGACGGAGGCTCCTATGTTCCGAGGAACTGGCCTGTGGCTCACCGGTTCAGGACTCAATCCCCTGCAATTCCAACCACCCTACGTTCACAGCCCAGTGTGGTCGACTCACAGCTGGTAGTGGGTGTAGCAATGGAAGGAAGGCTCTTCGAACTCTTTCCTACACCGTACGCTTAGGCTCTAATTATTGTCCTCTCACGACGGTATATTGGAGCGGTTTCTCCGACGCCCGATACACGGAGAGCACCACGAAGTGATATCCTTCCAGAATATCTATCTTCCGGTTGCCCCTACGCCGTATAGCTCTAATCTGGTCGTTGAAACTTTCCACCCCACCGGTCGGTGTACTCTCAGTGGTACACAGGACGGGTGGTTCCAGTGGGTTTCGTATGACCTCTACGAACGGTGAACTACCACTAGGTGATACCAGTATGTCGGTATCAGCCTTCCAGTAGCTCTAACCGGATAACTGGAAGAAGACGCCACACCGAATCTCCAACGTCGCAGTCGCATCGACGACCTGCAAAGTTCAATCACAATCCTGCGTCTACGACCGCTTCACACTCGGCGTGCCTTGCGATCGCTGCAACGTCAGGCAGATGGTCCTTTTTCTGGGCAAAATCTCCAGACGCTATGACGAGATTTTCCAATAAATTGTTAGTCCGCAAACTGATTCTACTACGAGGAGCGTGATCGAGTCATCCTCCTCGGAGCTCGTAGGTAAATGGGAACGCGACCGTCACAGGGTCCGCTCTCGATCGCCGACGGCTCAAGAATGAACCGTGACGATCTGCAAGCAGCGACGGCTGCGGCCGGCTCCGTCGCGCAAGCGCAGACCGGGTAGCTACGCCTCGCGTTGCTGGGCCCGGGCTTTTTTTTTTTTTTTTTTTTTTTTTTTTTTTTTGTCGTGGGGAAAATCTTCGAAAGACTTCCTCCCACCTCCTTGGGGAGAGGTGGGAGGGGTGTGTGGGAATCCCCGCGCCCGTACAACGACAGGCGCGGGACCTACCCACTAAAAACCCCACGGTGACCCTTCGGCACGCTTTGGGAGGATACCGGGAATCGCTCGAAGCATTCTTCCGGTATCCTCCTCGTGCCCGCGCTTTCGCGCCCATCCCCCGGGGGGACAATCGGTCCCCCCAGTAGACACACTGCCTCATAGCGGCGGGACGGGGCCACTCCATCCCGCCGCTATCCGTCCCGGGGCCGCGTTTAGTGGCGGCTGCGAGCCCCAACTCGCAACCGCCCGCGACCCCGTTTCCACCCCTCGGCGGCCGGGCGTTCATGGCCGCACCAGACCGCCGAGGGTGCCTCCCCTTGCGTCGGACCGGTAGGGGGAGGCACTCCTACCCCCAACCGGTCCGACCCAGCGCCGCCTGGCGGGAGGAGGGTCCCCTCAGGACCCCCCTCCCAGCCTAGGTCATCCGCCACGCCGAGGCGGCCGCCCGCGACGCCTCGCGACCGGGCGACGACCTCGGGCCACCGCACGAGCGCGAGCTTCAGCGCGCCGCTGAAGCTCGCGCTCCCTCCCCGCGGCCTCCTTCTGCAACATTACGTTCTCGCAGAAGGAGGCCACGGCCCTCCACTTCTCCTCGCTGCCGAGCATGGCGCGCACCACGCCCGGCAGCGAGACATCCCGCCCGACGACGCCGACCAGGACACGGCGCTCCCCCTCCCACGCGGGGCATACCTCCAGGGTATGATCCGCCGTGTCCTGCTCAGCGTCGCAGTGGCAGCAACGCGCCGTCGGCTCCTTCCCTATCCGGCACAGGTATCTTCCGAAGCTGCCATGCCCGGAAAATACCTGTGCCAGCCGGTAGGTGAGGCTGCCATGGCCTCTGTCCAGCCACTCCTTCAGGAGTGGCCGAACAGCCCCGACAGTCCGGTGCCCCGCGGTTGGCAGAGCCAGCCGCTCCTGCCACGCGAGCAACACGGACTGCCGGGCCTGGCGCTTCAAATCGCCCCAAGCAGGTTCCTGCCCGCACGGGACCGCCCCCACCCCCGCGCGACGGTCGACGCGGTGCCGGTACATCACCGCGTGCGACCGCGCGAGCAGGTCCATGGGCGGCATCCCCGCTAGAGCCGTCGCCGCCTCATGTGACATGGTCCGATACCCGCGGACGACCCTGAGCGCCATGCGCCTCTGCACCCGACGCAGCATAGTCATGCTGCGCCGGGAGGCAGCCAGGTCGTCCGCCCAGACGGGGGCCCCGTATAGGGCCACCGACTGGACCATTGCCACATAGAGGCGACGAACTCGGTGCTGGGCCCGGGCTGCTACCCGGCGCGTTGACACGGCACGGCGCTGCCGCGTATCGTCTATCGACCCTTCTCCGATAGATCTCTTTTCTCTCTCTTTCTCAGCGCTAACAACACAATTCCTAGAATTTGTTCCAAAACTCGAGAATTTCAGTGAAGCTAGCTTGAAAAACCACGTAAATAACCGCGGTAAACTAATCTGAACGATGGAAAATTCCCACATCAGAACACCCATCTAGAATTACACGAATTCAATATAGTTACGGGCATCGCAGCCGAGTTTCTACGTCTCGGACTCACGCGATATAGAAACAAAGCTAGAAAGCAAGCAGCAAGCTAGTAAGAAAGCAGTTAGCTAGTAAGAATGCAATTAGCTAGAAAGAAAGCAGTATGCTAGTAAGCAAGCAGTAAGCTAATAAGCAACCAGTAAGCTAGTAAGCAAGCAGTAAACTGGTATGAAAGCAATTAGCTTCTAAGCAAGCAGTAAGCTAATATGCAACCAGTGATCTAGTAAGCGAGCAGTGAGCTAGTAAGCAAGCAGTAAGCTAGTCAGGAAGCACTAAACTAGAAAGCAAGCAGTAGGTTAGTAAGCAAGCAGTAAGCGAGTAACCTAGCAGTAAGCTAGTAAGTAAGCAGTAACCTAGCAAGAAAGCAACAAGCTGGTAGGCAAGCAGTAAGCTAGAAAGCAAGCAGGGTGCTAGTCAGAAAGCAGTTACCAATTAAGCAAGATGTAAGCTAGAAAGCAAGCTGTGAGCTGGTATGAGAGCAGGAAGCTAGTAAGAAAGTAGTATGCCAGTAGGCAAGCAATAATCTAGTTTGCAACCGGTAAGCTAGTAAGCAAGCAGCAGGCTAGGAAGCAGGCAGCAGGCTAGTAAGAAAGCTACTTGCTACTAAGGAAGCAGGAAGGTATTAAGCAAGCACTGAGCCAGTGAGCGAGCGGGAAGCTAGTAAGAAAGTTGTATGCTAGTAAGCAAGCAGTAAGCTAGTAAGCAACCGGTAAGCTTGTACGCAAGCAATAAGCTAGTGAGCCGGATGTGAGCTAGTAAACCAGGAGGAAGCTAGTAAGGAAGCAGTATGCTAGCAGGCAAGCAGTAAGCTAGTGTGCAAGCAGTATGTTTGTAAGGGAGCAGGAAGCTAGTAAGGAAGCAGTATGCGGGTAACCAAGCAGTATGCTAGTAAGCAAGCAGTAAGCTAGTATCGGGGAGGATACCGGAAGAATGCTTCGAGCGATTCCCGGTATCCTCCCAAAGCGTGCCGGAGGGTCACCGTGGGGTTTTTAGTGGGTAGGTCCCGCGCCTGTCGTTGTACGGGCGCGGGGAATCCCACACACCCCTCCCACCTCTCCCCAAGGAGGTGGGAGGGAGTCTTTCGAAGATTTTCCCCACGACAAAAAAAAAAAAAAAAAAAAAAGCAGTAAGCTAGTATGCAAGCAGTAAGCTAGCAAGCAAGCAGAGAGCCAGTAACCAAGCTGCAAGCTAGTAAGCAAGCAGTAAGCTAGTAGGGACGCAGTATGCTAGTAAGCATGCAGTAAGTTAGTAACAAAGCAGTAAGCTCGAAAGCAAGCAGCAAGATAGTAAGCAAGCAAGTTGAGAGTAAGCGAGCAGTGAGCTAGGAAACGGGTAGGGACCTAGTAACAAAGTAGTAATCTAGTAAGCAAGCAGGAAGCTGGTATGGAAGCAGTATGCCAGAAAGCAAGCAGCGGGATAGTAAGCAAGCAGTAAGCGAGTAAGCTAGCGGTAAGCTAGTAAGCATGAAGTAAGCTATTAAGCGAACAGGAAGCTAGTAAGGAAGCAGTATTCTAGGAATCAAGCAGTAGGCTAGTACGAAACTAGTTAGCTAGTAAGAAAGCGGTATGCCCGTCAGCAAACAGTGTGCTAGAAAGCAAGCAGCAAGCTAGTAAGCGAGCAATAAGCTAGAAGGCGAGGAGCAGGCTGGTAAGAACGCAGTTAGATAGTAAGCAAGCAGCAGGCTAGTAAAAAAGCAGTCAGCTAGTAAGCATGCAGCTGGCTAGTAAGAAACCCGCAAATTTGGAAGAAAGCATGAATGTAGTAAGAATGCAGTTAGGTAGTAAGCAAGCAGTCAGCTAGATTGCAGGCAGCAATCTAGTAAGCAAGCGGTACACCAGAAAGCAACCAGTGTGCTAGCAAGCGAGCAGGCAGCTAGTAAGGAAGCAGTATGCTAATAAGCACGCTGTATGCTAGTAAGCTACAAGTAAGCTAGTAAGAAGGCAGCAAGCTATTAAGGAAGCAGTTAGCTAGTAAGCAAGCAGTAAGCGAGTAAGCAACCAGTGAGCTAGTAAGCAACCAGTGTGGTAGCAAGCGAGCAGGGAGCTAGTAAGGAAGCAGTGTGCTAGTAAGCACGTGGTAGGCTAGTAAGCAACAAGTAAGCTAGTAGGAAGGCAGCAAGCTAGTAAGGAAGCAGTTAGCTAGTAAGAAAGCACTATGCTAGTAAGGAGGCAGCAAGCTAGTAAGGAAGCAGTTAGCTAGTTGGAAAGCAGTAAGCTAGTAAGCATGCAGTGAGCTAGTAAGCGAGGTGGAAGATAATAAGGAAGCAGATTGATAGTAAGCAAGCTGTATGTTTGTATGCAACTGGTGAGCTACTAAGCAAGCAGTAGGTTGGTCAGAAACAAATTACCTAGTAAGCAAGCAGTAACCTTGTAAGTAACCGGTAAGCTAGTAAGCAAGCAGCAGGCTTGTAAGATAGCAGTTAGATAGTAAGAAAGCTGTAGGCTAGTGAGCAAGCAGCAAGCTAGTAAGCATGCACTAAGCTAGAAAGCAAACAGCTAGCTAGTAAGGAAGCAGTATGCTAGTAAACATGGAGTTAACTAGTAAGCAACCGGAAAGATAGTAAGGTACCATCCGGCTAGGAAGAGTGAAGTCAGTTAGCAAGAAAGCAGTAAGCTAGTAAGCAAGCGCTAATGTTGTAAGCAAGCAGTCGGCTAGTCAGAAAGCAGTTAGCTAGTAAGCAAGTATTAAGCTAGCAAGCAAACAGTAAGCTAGAAAAGAAGCGGCAAGCTAGCAAGCAGTCAGCTATTGAGCAAGCAGTAAACTAGTAAGCAAACAGTAAGTTAGTAAGCAAGCTGTGAGCTTGTGAGGGAGCAGGGTGCTAATGACGGAGCAGGATGCTAGTAAGCAAGCAGTAAGCTAGTATGCTAGCTGAGAGCTAGTAAGCCAGGGGGAAGCTAGTAAGCAAGCGTTAAGCTAGTGAGGGAGCAGGGAGCTTGTGAGGGAGCAGTATGCCAGTAAGCAAGCAGTAAGCTAGTAAGCAAGCAGTACGCTGGAAAGCAAGAAGCAGACTAGGAAGGAAGCAGTTAGCTATTGGGCAATCAGTAAACTAGTGTGCAAGCAGTATGCTAGTGAGCAAGCAGTAAGCTATTAAGCAAGCAGCAGGTTAGTCAGAAAGCAGTTCGCTAGTAGGGAGGCATTATGCTAGTAAGCAGGCAGTGAGCTAGTAAGCGAGCAGGAAGCTAGTAAGGAAGCAGTATGCTAGTGAGCAAGCAGTAGGCTAGTAAGTATCCAGTTATTTAGGTAGCATGTAGTAAACCATTAAGCTAGCTGTAGGCTAGTAAGCAACCAATGAGCTAGTATGCCACCTGTAGCCCTCAGGGGCTGCCAGCCTTTCAGCTGCAGTACGGGTTTAACGAACCCGGGGTACCCGAGTCATACACACACCGTAAGCCTCCTGTTGGTCGTCACAACGACCCATTCACAGTTCCCTATTGGTTTTGTGAATGGTACGTGACGGCAGGAGGAACGGGGTTCTTGGCTTAACCGCCTGGGCCACGAGTATGGCGACTCTATAAAATCGCCCTCCAATCCTAAGCTATGGTGCGCGGCGATGGGATGCATGGTTGGGGGAGAAGGCCCAATCCCAAGCGACCACCTCCGGGGAACCTGCCGAACCCCCGGAGTATTAGGCTACCCGGGTAAGGCGGCTCTGCCCGGGTGGACCTTTATTTCCGACCATCTCGTGGGACTATTATGGACACAGAAAATAAAATGGGGATGGGGCGGGTTTTGTCGGTTGGGGAGGACGGAGACGGGGTTGGGGTTAGGGTGGCGGCGCTCGCGCCCCACTCAGCGCCAGGTCCGGCTTCGTGGAGGGTGGAGGAGGACGACGAGACGGCGTCGGTCTCGTCCTTCTCCTCCAGCACGAGCCACATAGGCTCTAAGAGGAAGAGGACGGGGCAGGCCGTCGTCGAGGTGGGCGGGGCGATGAGCCCGTCGGTGAGGCTGAGTTGCCTCAGGGACGAGGTGACCGAGGAGATATCGGAGAGGATCTCCTCGTCCCTGAGGCGGGTGGAGAAAGTCGCCGCTGCCTGCGCCTTTAAGGGGCAGAAAAGCGGTGGCGCGGAGGCCCTGAAGGCCGCGGCGGAGGAAATGAGGGAGGCGGCGCGGGAGCTCAGAGGGCGGAACGCCCGTCTGCAGCTCCTGTTGGAGGAGGAGCGACAGGGGAGGAGGAGGGCAGAGGCGCTGTGGAACAGCGCGGCCCTCCCTCCCATCCTCCCTCCTCCTCCACCGCCGCGTCCCTCGGCGGAGGTAAATAAGCGGAGTGCGGCGGCAGTGGTGCGGGGCACCGCGGGCCCCTCCACCCGCACTCCGCCCGTGAAGAAGTCCCCGTCCTCCTCAGAAGACGATCTTCTGAGGAGGATTGGGGACATGATTGGTGGCAAGCTGGCCGCCTTCCGGGAGGAGCTCCTCGCCGGAAGAGCGGTCAGCAGGAAGGCGGTGCCTCCCCGACCTGTTCCGGTACAGTCGGGGAAGGCAAAGAAGGGCGGAGTGAAGGCTCCGCCCAGCGTTGCGGCACCAGGGCCCCGGGTCGCGACCCCCAAGGGGGGTGGTGTACCCGTGGTCGCGGTGGTCGCGTCCTCCACAGCACCCTCCCAAGGGGGGGTGGCGTGGAGTGAGGTGGTGGGGCGGAAGGCGAAGCGGGCGGCGAGGAAGGCCTCGCAACCGCAGCCTCCGCCTCCGCCGCCGCCGGCCAAGGTAAAGGCCGCGAAGGTCGGGAAGGCACGACCAGAGGCTCCGGGAGCAGCTGGGCGAGCGAGGTGTCCGGGTCGCCCGGCCCACGAAGCGCACGGAGATGCGCGTTTGTGGGCTGGACGACTCGGTCAGCGCACAGGATGTGTCCCGTGCCCTTGCGAGGGCGGGGGACTGTCCTGTGGAGGACCTGCGGATCGGAGAGATCCGCAGGTCGCCCTCCGGCCTCGGGTCGGTGTGGGCCCGGTGCCCCCTCTCCGCCGCCCGTAAGGTGGCGGAATCCGGGAGGGTGTTGGTGGGGTGGGTTCCTGCGCGAGTGGAGATACTCGCGCCGCACCCACTCCAGTGTCACCGCTGCCTCGATTTGCGGCACGTGAGGCAGTGGTGCATCTCGCCGGTGGACCGCAGCGGTCAGTGTTACCGCTGCGGTGCCAAAGAGCACCGTGCGAGCCAGTGCTCGGCGGCCCCCCACTGCCCGCTGTGTGCGGACATGGGGAGGCCAGCCGATCACAGGGTGGGGAGCAAGAAGTGCTCCCCCCCCTCCCGGAAGGAGAGGAAGAGGCGGGCTGCACCGGCTCCGGTGCCGAGGGCGGTGGCATCGTCCTCCATGGAGGTGGACGGTGCTACGAGGACGGACGGCCGGGAGGAGGCTGGCGCGGCCATTAATTAATGCCGCCCCGCCTCCTCCTCCAGGCCAACCTCAACCACTGCCGCGCGGCACAGGACTTGATGTCCCAAGTCCTCGCGGAGTGGGGGGTTGGCCTGGCGGTTGCCGCCGAGCCGTACCGCGTCCCTGATCACCCTCATTGGGTGGGCGACGCGGACGGCTTGGTGGCGACGGTATGGGGAGGGGGCGACGGGTCCCCACCGTTCTCCTTGTTGGAGCGCGGTCGGGGATTCGTCGCCGTGGACTGGGGGGGAGTCGCTGTGGTGGGGTGCTACATTTCGCCCCGTAGCGGTCACGCTGCGTTCGAGCTGTACTTGGCCGAGGTCGCGGCATGCGTGCAGCGCTACGCGGCCCGGCCGGTGCTGGTCCTGGGGGATTTTAATGCCAAGTCGGTGGCTTGGGGATCCCCCAGGACCTCCGTTCGCGGCGGGATCCTGGGCGATTGGGCGGCGGGGCTCGACCTCCGGGTATTGAACCGGGGGTCGGAGCACACATGCGTGCGGCGATATGGGGGGTCCATCGTGGATGTTGGATTCGCGACCCCCAACGCCGTGCGCATGGTGTCGGGTTGGCACGTGGTCGTGGGGGCAGAGACACTCTCCGATCACCGGTACATCCGGATGGAGGTCTCTGCCGCCGCGAGTGCATCCCGACACGGCCGCCTGCGTGGCACCCCACCACGCCGCTGGGCGCTTCGGCGCCTGGACAAGGACGCCCTGATGGCAGCTGCCCTCGCTGCAACTTGGCCGCAGGGAGCGGCCGAGTTGCCGAGCATAGAGGAGGAGGTCGCCCGGCTCGGAGCATTGGTCGCGGGTATTTGCGACGCGGCGATGCCTCGGGTCGGGCGGGCTTCTCCTCGCCGGGCGGTGTACTGGTGGTCGGACGCGATCGCGGAGTTGCGAGTCGCGACTGTCCGCGCCCGACGCCAGTACACCCGCGCGCGCCGTCGTCAACGTACAGGCGACGGCGTGGCGCGAGCGAGGGCAGCTGATGACCTGTATGGAGCATACCGCGTGGCGCGGGTTGCTCTGCAGGTCGCCATCAAACGGGCCAAGACCCGGGCATGGAAGGAGCTCCTCCAGACCCTTGATGACGATCCATGGGGGCGCCCATATAAGGTGGTGCTGAATAAGCTCCGCCCGTGGGCGCCCCCCGTCACCGAGGGTCTTGACCCCCGGCTCCTGGAGGACGTGGTCAATACACTCTTCCCAATTGGGGAGAGGGGACCGCGTCCTCCGGCGGCGGCGGCTGTCCCAGTGGAGTGGACGGCCGAGCTGGGGGTCACGCAGGAGGAGCTGGCAGCGGCCATCAGACGGCTCGGGGTTCGTAACACGGCCCCGGGTCCGGATGGTGTGCCCGGCCGGGTTTGGGTCTTGACCCAGGGCGTCCTTGGGGCCGACCTCAGGCGGTTGTTCGACCGCTGCCTGAGGGACGGGCGATTCCCCCCCAGTTGGAAGGTGGCGAGGATGGTCCTCCTCCGGAAGGAGGGTCGGCCCGCGGAGTCTCCCTCCGCATACCGGCCCATTTGTCTCCTCGACGAGGTGGGCAAGCTCTTCGAGCGTGTGATTGCTGCCCGCCTCGTCGAGCACCTGTCGCGGGGTGATCCCGGTCTGGCCGACTGCCAGTTCGGTTTCCGGGGGGGCCGATCGACTATCGACGCGATAGGTCGTGTGAGGGCCCTCTCGGAGGCGGCCGTCTCCCGGGGAGGGGTGGCATTGGCAATATCCTTGGATATTGCCAATGCCTTTAACACCCTCCCCTGGGAAGAGATAAGGAGGGGGCTCGAATATCATCGAGTCCCCCCTTGTCTCAGGGCGGTCGTCGGGGATTATCTCCGCGGCAGGTGGATCGAGTATCCGGGCCGGGATGGTGATATGCGGAGGGAGGTGTACTGCGGTGTTCCGCAGGGGTCGGTCCTCGGGCCACTCCTGTGGAACATCGCGTACGACTCGGTGTTGCGGGCCGGCCTCCCCGACGGCGTCAGCACGGTGTGTTATGCGGATGACACACTGGTGCTGGCCGTCGGGGCGCACTGGGGGAGGGCCATGCGTCGCGCGGAGGAGGGGTCGCAACGCGTCGTCGACCGGATCAGGGGGATGGGGATGACGGTGGCGGTCCATAAGACCGAGGTGATTGCGTTTCATTCACCTCGGCAGGAGCCGCCACCCCCTCTGATTCGGGTGGGTGGGGCTGACATCGAGGTGAAGCCCCAGATCAGGTATCTGGGGCTGATCCTCGATAGCCACTGGCGTTTCGAGAAGCATTTCCGCTGCCTGGTCCCCCGGTTGGAAAGGATGGTTGCGGCTCTGGGCCGGATCCTGCCCAACCTGGGGGGCCCGGCGGGCCGAGTTCGTCGCCTCTATGTGGCAATGGTCCAGTCGGTGGCCCTATACGGGGCCCCCGTCTGAGCGGACGACCTGGCTGCCTCCCGGCGCAGCATGACTATGCTTCGTCGGGTGCAGAGGCGCATGGCGCTCAGGGTCGTCCGCGGGTATCGGACCATGTCACATGAGGCGGCGACGGTTCTAGCGGGGATGCCGCCCATGGACCTGCTCGCGCGGTCGCACGCGGTGATGTACCGGCACCGCGTCGACCGTCGCGCGGGGGTGGGGGCGGACCCGGGCGGGCAGGAACCTGCTTGGGGCGATTTGAAGCGCCAGGCCCGGCAGTCCGTGTTGCTCGCGTGGCAGGAGCGGCTGGCTCTGCCAACCGCGGGGCACCGGACTGTCGGGGCTGTTCGGCCACTCCTGAAGGAGTGGCTGGACAGAGGCCATGGCAGCCTCACCTACCGGCTGGCACAGGTATTTTCCGGGCATGGCAGCTTCGGAAGATACCTGTGCCGGATAGGGAAGGAGCCGACGGCGCGTTGCTGCCACTGCGACGCTGAGCAGGACACGGCGGATCATACCCTGGAGGTATGCCCCGCGTGGGAGGGGGAGCGCCGTGTCCTGGTCGGCGTCGTCGGGCGGGATGTCTCGCTGCCGGGCGTGGTGCGCGCCATGCTCGGCAGCGAGGAGAAGTGGAGGGCCGTGTCCTCCTTCTGCGAGAACGTAATGTTGCAGAAGGAGGCCGCAGGGAGGGAGCGCGAGCTTCAGCGGCGCGCTGAAGCTCGCGCTCATGCGGTGGCCCGAGGTCGTCGCCCGGTCGCGAGGCGTCGCGGGCGGCCGCCTCGGCGTGGCGGATGACCTTGGCTGGGAGGGGGGTCCTGAGGGGACCCTCCTCCCGCCAGGCGGCGCCGGGTCGGACCGGTTGGGGGTAGGTGTGCCTCCCCCTACCGGTCCGACGCAAGGGGAGGCACCCTCGGCGGTCTGGTGCGGCCATGAACGCCCGGCCGCCGAGGGGTGGAAACGGGGTCGCGGGCGGTTGCGAGTTGGGGCTCGCAGCCGCCACTAAACGCGGCCCCGGGACGGATAGCGGCGGGATGGAGTGGCCCCGTCCTGCCGCTATGAGGCAGTGTGTCTACTGGGGGGACCGATTGTCCCCCCGGGGGATGGGCGCGAAAGCGCGGGCACGGGGAGGATACCGGAAGAATGCTTCGAGCGATTCCCGGTATCCTCCCAAAGCGTGCCGAAGGGTCACCGTGGGGTTTTTAGTGGGTAGGTCCCGCGCCTGTCGTTGTACGGGCGCGGGGAATCCCACACACCCCTCCCACCTCTCCCCAAGGAGGTGGGAGGGAGTCTTTCGAAGATTTTCCCCACGACAAAAAAAAAAAAAAAAAAAAAGAAAAGTACGGCGTAACCATCAATGCGGCGAAATGCAAGTTTGGTCAGGCGCAGGTCAAGTTCCTCGGATACAGGGTATCGACCGAAGGCACTCGCCCCTTGGATTCCAAAGTGGAGGCGATAACAAATTATCCGCAGCCGACCACCGCAAAACAACTGAGGCAGTTTTTAGGTATGTTAAACTTTTACAGGCGTTTCATACCCGGGGCTGCGCGAGGGCAGGCGCCTCTGAATGACCTCCTGCTGGGCGACGTCAAGGGTAGCAGCAAGCTACTGTGGACCGCTTTTGCGAAGCGAAAGAAAATCTGCGGCAAGCAGCGCTATTGGCGCATCCGAGGGACGACGTCCCAATAGCAGTGTTTTGCGACGCCTCTGATTTCACGGTCGGAGCCGCGCTGCAGCAGCGCATTGGGAACGACTGGCAGCCACTGGCGTTCTTTTCAAAAAAACTCAGTGCCACCGAGCGGAACTACGGCGCGTACGACAGGAAGTTGCTGGCCATATAACCTGGCGGTGAAACATTTTCGGCACATGGTGGAGGGGCGGACTTTCATCATATATACGGATCACAAGCCGATTGTTTTCGCGTTTCAGCAGAAGCCCGAGAAATGTTCGCCCAGGCAATTCAGGTACCTGGATTTCATCGGGCAGTTCTCCACGGATATTCGGCACATCGCTGGCCCGGACAATGTCGTCGCCGATGCGTTGTCGAGGGTGGAAGAGGTTGCCGAGGCGTTCAGCTACCCAGAGTTGGCTGCATCTCAGCAGCACGACGCTGAGCTGCAAGTCTATGTGCGCGGGAACATCCAGAACAATTTACGACTGGTGTGGATTCGGTTACCCGAAACAAACATTGAAGTCGCGTGCGATGTGTCGTTGCGAATCCCGCGTCCGTTTGTTACGGCACCGTTTAGACGCAGTGCGTTCGAGTCGGTACATCGTCTGGCGCATCCAGGAATTAACGCGACAGTAAAACTGATAATGGAACGTTTCGTTTGGCCGTCCGTTAAAGCCGACTGTCGGAAGTGGGCACGCGGGTGTGTCGAATGCCAGCGCGCGAAGGTTGCGCGACACGTTTCCGCGCCGCTCGGGAAGTTCGGTAGTCCTTCCGGAAGATTTGAACACGTCCATATCGATATCGTAGTTCTTCCAGTATCACAGGGATATCGATACTGTTTGACATGTGTCGACCGGTTCACGCGGTGGCCGGAGGCGTTCTCGATCCGGGATCAAGAGGCCCCGACCGTGGCACGGGCCTTTTATGACGGGTGGATTGCCCGGTTTGGCACCCCGCTACGCATAACCACCGACCAGGGCAGGCAGTTCGAGTCGCACTTGTTCAAGGCGCTCTCGCATTTGACAGGAGCGGTTCACTGGAGGACGACAGTCTACCATCCTGCGGCAAATGGATTGGTGGAAAGATTCCACCGTCAATTCAAGGCGGCAATTCGCTGCCACCAGAACGTCCGTTGGACGGAAGTTCTTCCCACCATTTTGCTGGGCATCCGCGCAGCCTGGAGGGAGGTCTTACAGTCAACAGCGGCTGAGCTCGTTTACGTCGAGACGCTGCGACTACCAAGCGAGTTCCTGGCACCACGAGAAGAAGTGTCGCGGCAGTCGCCCAGGGATTTCGTCGGGGGGTTGCGACAGCATTTCGCGGCTGTCGCTCCGAGACCGAGTAGCGACCACTCGTCGCGGAAAATTTTTTTGTTCAAGGACTTGGCCGTGACGGACCACGTTTTCCTGCGGAACGACACCGTCCGCGGGATCCTACAGCCGCCTTACGACGGGCCTTTCAGGGTCCTCGACCGAGGCGATCGAACCTTCAGGCTCGACGTTCGAGGAAAGCAGGTCACGGTCTGCATAGACCGCCTGAAACCGGCGTATCTGCTGGCCACAGAACCAGCACCGCCGACACCATCTGGGGCAACGCGGTCAACGTTGCCCGAGCGGTCCGAACGACCACCGGCAGGATCCACACCGATGGAGATCACGGAGCGGCTTACCCGGGCATCATCATCGGTTCGAGAACCGGCGCTGCCGCGGACTATTTGTACCCGTTCAAGGGGGCAAGCGTTGCCTCCATCGATTTTGAAGAAACGATATGCGAACATACCCGTTACGCGATCCGGGAGACGAGTCCGATTCCCGGAAAGGTTGGGGATTTCGTGATTGTGTCAATCACTGGCGGGGAGGTGATGTGGCGCGACAAACTGGCGCCGAGTCCCGCCATCTGTTTAGGTTAAGTTTCGAGAGCGTCCGAGCGAATGGGTCTGATTGCATGCGGAGTGTTCGGGTTCGAAAGAATGTTTAGAGCGTCTGGTCGAATGTCGCGGGGGGTGCGTATGTTTAGCGTTAGTTTAGAGTGAGAGAATTGGGAATGAATGAGATAAAGAATGTCGGTGTGGCATGAGCGAACGAATGGTTAGTTCGTAAGTTAGTTGGGTAAGACAACTCGTCGAATAGAGACACGCCGGAATACGGCGTGCGCGCTACCGAATAAAAAGTATTTCGATAAGTTGCAATGTTATTCGGCACCGCATCCCACTACCTTCTCCACACTACCATAATACTTCCTTACTACCTCCCTGCTCGCTAACTAGATCACTGCTTGCTTACCGGCTTACAGCTTGCTTACTAGCTTACTGCTTCCTTACTAGCATCCTGCTCGGTTACTAGCTCACTGCTTGCTTACCATCTTATTGCTTGCTTACTATCTTACTACTTGCTTACTAGCTTACTACCTCCTTACTAGCTACTTGCTTTCTTACTTGCCCGCTGATTGCTCACTTTCATACCTGTTGCTTATTAGCTTACTGCTTGCTTTTCTAGTATATTGCTTCCATACCCGCTTACTGCATGCTTATTAGGTTAATGGTTGCTTACTAGCTTAGTGCTAGCTTACTATCAAACTACTTCCTTACTAGCTTCCTCCTCGCTTACTAGCTCACTGCACGCTTACTAGCCTACCTTATGCTTACTGGCTTGCTGCTTGCACAAAAGCCCACTGCTTTCTTACTGTGTACCTGCTTTCTTAATTGCCTGCTGCTTGTTTACTAGCTGACAGGTTGCTTACTAGCTTACTGCTTGCTTACTAGCTTACTGCTTGCTTACTAGCATACTGCTTTGTTACTAGCTTACTGCTTACTCACTAGATAGCAGGTTCCTTACCAGCTTACGGCTTGCTTACTAGATTACTGCTTACTTACTGGCTCACATCTTGCTTGTAGCACACAGCTTTCCTACTAGCTTGTAGCTTTCTGACTATCCTGCTGCTTGCTTACTAGCTTACTGCTTCCTTACTAGCTTCCTGCTTGCATACCAGCTTACTGCTTTGCTAAAAAGCTACGTCTCCCCTACCAACTATCTGCATTTGTGCTAGCCTGCTGCTTGGTTACTAGCATACTGCTCCCTTACTAGCTTCCTGCTCGCTTACTAGCTCACTGCTTGCTTACCATCTTATTGCTTGCTTCCTATCTTACTACTTGCTTACTAGCTTACTACCGCCTTACTAGCTACTTGCTTTCTTACTAGCCTGCTGCTTGCTTACTAACTAACTGCATTCTTACTAGCATCCTGCTTGCTTACTAACATACTGCTTTGTTACTAACCTACGGATTGCTTACTAGCACACTGCTTCCTTACTAGCTTCCTGCTCGCATACTAGCTCACTACTTGCTTACTATCGTACTACTACCTTAATAGCTTACTACCTCCTTACTAGCTACCTGCTTTCCTACCAGCTTACTGCTTGCTTACTAGCTTACTACCTCCTTACTAGTTTCCTGCTCGCTTACTAGCTTACCTCATGCTTACTGGCTTGCTGCTTTTTTTTTTTTTTTTTTTTTTTTTTTGTCGTGGGGAAAATCTTCGAAAGACTCCCTCCCACCTCCTTGGGGAGAGGTGGGAGGGGTGTGTGGGATTCCCCGCGCCCGTACAACGACAGGCGCGGGACCTACCCACTAAAAACCCCACGGTGACCCTTCGGCACGCTTTGGGAGGATACCGGGAATCGCTCGAAGCATTCGTCCGGTATCCTCCCCGTGCCCGCGCTTTCGCGCCCATCCCCCGGGGGGACAATCGGTCCCCCCAGTAGACACACTGCCTCATAGCGGCGAGACGGGGCCACTCCATCCCGCCGCTATCCGTCCCGGGGCCGCGTTTAGTGGCGGCTGCGAGCCCCAACTCGCAACCGCCCGCGACCCCGTTTCCACCCCTCGGCGGCCGGGCGTTCATGGCCGCACCAGACCGCCGAGGGTGCCTCCCCTTGCGTCGGACCGGTAGGGGGAGGCACTCCTACCCCCAACCGGTCCGACCCGGCGCCGCCTGGCGGGAGGAGGGTCCCCTCAGGACCCCCCTCCCAGCCTAGGTCATCCGCCACGCCGAGGCGGCCGCCCGCGACGCCTCGCGACCGGGCGACGACCTCGGGCCACCGCACCAGCGCGAGCTTCAGCGCGCCGCTGAAGCTCGCGCTCCCTCCCCGCGGCCTCCTTCTGCGACATTACGTTCTCGCAGAAGGAGGCCACGGCCCTCCACTTCTCCTCGCTGCCGAGCATGGCGCGCACCACGCCCGGCAGCGAGACATCCCGCCCGACGACGCCGACCAGGACACGGCGCTCCCCCTCCCACGCGGGGCATACCTCCAGGGTATGATCCGCCGTGTCCTGCTCAGCGTCGCAGTGGCAGCAACGCGCCGTCGGCTCCTTCCCTATTCGGCACAGGTATCTTCCGAAGCTGCCATGCCCGGAAAATACCTGTGCCAGCCGGTAGGTGAGGCTGCCATGGCCTCTGTCCAGCCACTCCTTCAGGAGTGGCCGAACAGCCCCGACAGTCCGGTGCCCCGCGGTTGGCAGAGCCAGCCGCTCCTGCCACGCGAGCAACACGGACTGCCGGGCCTGGCGCTTCAAATCGCCCCAAGCAGGTTCCTGCCCGCCCGGGTCCGCCCCCACCCCCGCGCGACGGTCGACGCGGTGCCGGTACATCACCGCGTGCGACCGCGCGAGCAGGTCCATGGGCGGCATCCCCGCTAGAACCGTCGCCGCCTCATGTGACACGGTCCGATACCCGCGGACGACCCTGAGCGCCATGCGCCTCTGCACCCGACGCAGCATAGTCATGCTGCGCCGGGAGGCAGCCAGGTCGTCCGCCCAGACGGGGGCCCCGTATAGGGCCACCGACTGGACCATTGCCACATAGAGGCGACGAACTCGGCCCGCCGGGCCCCCCAGGTTGGGCAGGATCCGGCCCAGAGCCGCAACCATCCTTTCCAACCGGGGGACCAGGCAGCGGAAATGCTTCTCGAAACGCCAGTGGCTATCGAGGATCAGCCCCAGATACCTGATCTGGGGCTTCACCTCGATGTCAGCCCCACCCACCCGAATCAGAGGGGGTGGCGGATCCTGCCGAGGTGAATGAAACGCAATCACCTCGGTCTTATGGACCGCCACCGTCATCCCCATCCCCCTGATCCGGTCGACGACGCGTTGCGACCCCTCCTCCGCGCGACGCATGGCCCTCCCCCGGTGCGCCCCGACGGCCAGCACCAGTGTGTCATCCGCATAACACACCGTGCTGACGCCGTCGGGGACTGGCTTGCTGCTTGCACAAAAGCCCACTGCTTTTTTACTGTGTACCTGCTTTCTTAATTGCCTGCTGCTGGTTTACTAGCTTACAGGTTGCTTACCAGCTTACTGCTTGCTTACTAGCTCACTGCTTGGTTACTAGCATACTGCTTTGTTACTGGCTTACTGCTTACTTACTAGATAGCAGCTTCTTTACCAGCTACCGGCTTGCTTACTAGATTACTGCTTACTTACTGGCTCACATCTTGCTTGCTAGCACACTGCTTTCCTACTAGCTTATAGCTTTCTGACAATCCTGCTGTTTGCTTATTAGCTGACTGGCTGCCTACTAGCTTACTGCTTGCTGATAAGCTTACTGTTCGCTTAAAGGCATACTGCTTCCTTACTAGCCAGCTGCTTGATTACTACCTTACAGCCAGCTTACTCGCTTAGTGTTTGCTTACTACCCTGCTGCTTGTTTTGCACCATACTGCTTGCTTACTAGCATGATGCGTGCTCTTTAGCTACCTCTTCGCTAACTAGCTTACTACTTCCTTCCTACCATGCTGCATTCTTACTAGCTAGCATCTTTCTGACTAGCCAGCTGCTTGCTTACATGTCCACTCTTTGCTTAGTTGCTTACTGCTTGCTAACTATCCTACCGCCAGATTACTCGCTTACTGTTTGCTTTGTTGCTTACTGCTTGCTAACTAGCTTAATGCTTGCATACTAGCTTGGTGCTTGCATTCTAGCTTACAGCTTGCTTACTAGCACAATGCTTGCTTACTATCTTACTGCTAGCTTACTCGCTTACAGCTTCCTTACTATCTAACTGGTTGCCTACTAGCTGGCTGGTTTCTTACAAGCCTCCTCGTTGCTTTTTAGCTTACTGCACGCTTACCAGCGCACTGCTGCCGTACCAGAATACTGCTTGCTTACTAGCTAAGTGCTTTCTTACTAGCCTGCTCCGTGCACTCTAGCTTACTGCATGCATCATTGCTTGCTGCTTGCTTTGTAGCTTACACTTTGATTACTAGCTATCTTCTCGCTTACTAGCTCACTGGCTGGCTACTAGCGTACTGTTTGCATTCTAGCATACAGCTTGCCTACAGACTTACTTCTTGTTTACTAGCTTACCGCTTGCTTACTAGCGTACTGCAGTCCTACTAGCTAACTGCTTTCTGAATAGCCTGCTACTTGCTAACTAGCTTACTTGTTGCTTGCAGGCGTACTGCTTGCTTACTAGCATACTGCTTCCTTACTAGATTCCTCCTCGCTTAGTAGCTCACTGTTGGCATACTAGCATACTTCTTGCTTACTAGCCCGCTGCTTGCTTATGATCTTACTGCTTGCTTCCTGGCATACTGCTTTCTTATTAGCCAGCTGCACGCCTACTAGCTTACAGGTTGCTAACTCGCTTTCTGCTTGCTTACTAGTCCGCTGCTTGCTTTCTAGCAAACTGCTTCTTTTCTAGCTCCCTGCTCGCTTACTAGCTCACTGCTTCCTTACTAGCTTCCGGCTCGCTTACTAGCTCACAGCTTCCTTACTAACTTAGTGCTTGCTTACTAGATTAATACTTTCCCCTTAGCGTGCTGCTTTCTTACTAGCTTGCAGCTTTCTGAATAGACTGCTGCTTGCTTACATGCCTAATTTGCTTAGTTGCTTCCTACCTGCTTACTAGCTTACGGCTTGCTTACTAGCTTTCTCCTCGCTTACTAGCTTACAGCTTGCTTACTAGCATACTGCTTTCTTACTAGCTAGCAGCTTTTTGAATAGCCTGCTGCTTGCTTACTAACTGACTACTCGCTTACTAGCTCACTGCCTGCATACTAGCTTGCTGCTTGCTCTCTAGCTTACAGCTTGCTTACTAGCATACTGCTTTCTTACTAGCTAGCAACTTTTTGAATAGCTCACTGCTTGCATACCAGCTCACTGCTTGCTTACATGCTTACTGCTTGCTTACTAGCAATCTGGTTGCTTACTAGCTCATTGCATGCTTACTTGCATTTCGCACCCCTACTAGGCCACTGCTCGCTTACTAGCGTCCTGGTTGCGTACTGGTTGCTTACTAGCTTCCTGCTTGCTTGCTGTCTTACTGATAGCTCACTTGCTTACTGCATGCTTACTAGCCTGCTGCTAGCTTTCTATCTTACTGCTTGCTTAACAGCCTGCTGCTTGCTTTCTAGCTTACTGCTTCCTTACTAGCACACAGCATACTTACTAGCTAACCGCTATCTGACTAGGCTGCTGCTTGCTTACAAGTTTACTGCTTGCATACTAGCCTACTGCTTCCTTACTAGCTTCCTCTACGCTCTCCAGCTCACAGATTGCTTACTAGCTTACTGCTTGCTTATTAGGTTACTGCTTGCGTTCTAGCTTGCTGCTTACTTTACCGCTTACTGCTTGCTTACTAGCTCTCCGCTCCCTTACTAGCTCACTGCTTGCTTACCTTCTTGCTGCTTTCTTACAAGCCAACAGCTTTCATACTATCTTACTGCTTGCTTAATAGCATACTGCTTTCTTACTAGCTTCCAGATCGCGTACTAGATCACTTCTTGCTTACTAGCTCAATGCTTGCTTACTAGCTTCCAGCTTGCTTACTAGCTCACGGCTTGCTTAATAGCCCGCTGCTTGCTTTCCAGCATACTGCTTCCTTGCTAACTTCCTGCTCGTTTACTAGGTCACTGCTTGCTTACTAGCTTACTGCTTGCTTACAAGCTAATTCCTTTCATGTCTGCTTTCAGCTTGCTTACTAGCTTCCTGCTTGCATTCTAGCTTACTGCTTGCTTACTAGCTCGCAGCTTTCTTTCTAGCTTACTGCTTGCTTACTGTCGTACTGCTCCCTTACTAGCTCCCCGCTCGCTTAATAGCTAACTGCTTCCTTACTAGCCTGCTGCTTGCTTACTATTTTACAGCTTGCTTACTGGCTAAGTGCTTTCTTACTAGCCTGCTCCATGCTCTCTAGCTTACTGCATGCATAATAGCATTTTTTTTTTTTTTTTTTCGTCGTGGGGAAAATCTTCGAATGACTCCCTTGCACCTCTTTGGGGAGTGGCGGGAGGTGTGTGTGGGATTCCACGCGCCCGTAGAATGACGGGCGCGGGACCTACCCACTAAAAGCCCACGGTGGCCATTCCGCAGGATTTGGGAAGATACCGGGAATAGCTCGAAGCATTCTTCCGGTATCCTCCCCGTACCCGCGCTTTGCGACCATCCCCGGGGGGGACAAACGGTCTCCCCGGTAGACACTCTGTCTCATAGCGGCAGGACGGGGCCACTCCACCCCGCCGCCATCCGTCCCGGGGCCGCAATTAGTGGTGCTGCGAGCCCCAAGTCGCAACCGCCTGCGACACCTTTTCTACCCCTCGGCGGTCGGGAGCTCATGGCCGCTCCTGGCCACCGAGGGAGCCTCCCCGTGTGCCGGACCCACCCGGTCCGACGCTTCGCCGCCTGGCCTCCCCTCAGGGCCCCCCTCCCAGCCAGGGTCATCCGACGCGCAAAGGCGGCCGCCCGCGACGCCTGGCGCCTGGGCGACGTCCTCGTGCCACCATACGGGCGCGAGCCTCAGCGCGCCGCTGAAGCTCGCGCTCCCTTCCCGCGGCCTCCTTCTGCAGCATTACGGTCTCGCAGAAGGAGGCCACGGCCCTCCACTTCCTCTCGCTGCCGAGCAAGACGCGCACCACACTCGGCAGCGAGACATTCTGCCCTATGACGCCAACCAGGACACGGCGCTCCGCCTCCCAGGCTGGGCATACCTAGAGGGTATGATCAGCCGTGTCCTGCTCGGCGTCACAGTGGCAGCGACGCGCCGTCGGCTCCTTCTCTATCCGGCACAGGTATCTTCCGAAGCTGCCATGCCCGGAAAATACCTGTGCCAGCCGGTAAGTGAGGCTTCCGTGTCCTATGTCCAGCCACTCACTCAGGAGTGGCCGAACAGCCCCGACTGTCCGGTGCCCCGCGGTTGGCAGAGCCAACCGCTCCTGCCACGCGAGCACCACGAACTGCCGGGCTTGGCGCTTCAAATCACCCCAAGCAGGTTCCTGCTCTCCCGGCACCGACCCCACTCCCGCGCGACGGTCGATACGATGACGATACACTACCGTGTGCGACCGCGCAAGGAGATCCACGGGCGGCATCCCCGCAAGAA
Organism: Colletes latitarsis; assembly: GCF_051014445.1. Classification (NCBI taxonomy): domain Eukaryota; kingdom Metazoa; phylum Arthropoda; class Insecta; order Hymenoptera; family Colletidae; genus Colletes; species Colletes latitarsis. Next base: position 18,351,591 of record NC_135137.1, read on the forward strand.
CCGGCTCACGGTCAGGTAGCCGCGGACGACCCTCAGCGCCATCCGCCTCTGTACCCGACGCAGCATCGTCATGCTCCGTCGGGAGGCCGCCATGGATGGGGAGGATCCGGCCTAAAGCCGAGACCATCCTCTCCAACCGGGGAACCAAGCACCGGAAATGCTCCTCGAAGCGCCAGTAGCTATCGAGGATCAACCCCAGATACCTCATCCGGGGCGTCACCTCGATATCAGCCCCACCCACCCGGATCTGAGGGGGTGGCGGATCCTGCCGAGGTGAATGGAACGCTATCACCTCGGGCTTATGGACCGCCACCGTCATCCCCATCCCCCTGATCCGGCCGACGACGCGTTGCGCCCCCTCCTCGGCAAGGCGCTTGGTCCTCCCCAACTGAGCCCCGACGACCAGCACCAGTGTGTCATCTGCGTAACACAGGGCACTGACGCCGTCGGGGTGGTCGGCCCGCAACACCGCGTCGTACGCGATGTTCCACAGGAGTGGCCCAAGGACCGACCCCTGCGGAACCCCGCAGTACACCGACCTCCGCATATCACCATCCCGGCCCGGATACTCGATCCACCTGGCCCGGAGATAATCCCCGACGATTGCCCTGAGACACGGGGGACCCGATGATATTCGAGCTCCCTCCGTATCTCCCCCCAGGGAAGGGTGTTAAACGCGTTGGCAATATCCTGCGATACCGCCAACGCCACCCCTCCCCGTGAGACGGCCGTCTCCGAGAGGGCCCTGGCCCGACTGATCGCATCGACCGTCGTCCGGCCCCCCCCCCCCCCCCCGGAAACCGTACTGGCAGTCGGCCAGGCCCGGAGTACTCCGCGACAGGTGCTCGACGAGGCGGGCAGCAATCACTCGCTCGAAGAGCTTGCCCACCTCGTCGAGGAGACAGATGGGCCGGTATGCGGATGGAGACTCCGCGGGCCGAACCTCCTTCCGGAGGAGGACCATCCCCGCTACCTTCCAACTCGGGGGAATCGCCCGTCCCTCAGGCATCGGTTAAACAACCGCATGATGTCGGCCCCAAGAACGCCGTGGGTTAAGATCCAAACCCGGCCGGGCACACCATCCGAACCCGGGGCCGTGTTACGCGCCCGGAGCCGTCTGATGGCCGCGGCCAGCTCCCCCTGCGTGACCCCCGGCTCGGCCACCCACTCCAACGGGGCCTTCGCCTCTGCCGGAGGACGTGGTCCTATCTCCCCAATTGGGAGGAGAGTACTGATCACGTCCTTCAGCAGCCGGGGGTCAAGACCTTCGGCGACGGGGGGGGCCCACGGGCGGAGCTTGTTCAACACCACCTTATAAGGACGCCCCCAAGGTTCGTCTTTAAGGGTCTCGAGGAGCTCCTTCCATGCCCGGGTCTTGGCCCGTTTGATGGCAACCTGCAGAGCCATCCGCGGCATGCGGTATGCCTCATACAGGTCATCCGCCCTCGCTCGCGCCACACTATCGTCTCTCCGTAGACGACGGCGCGCGCGGGTGTATTGGCGTCTTGCGCGGACACTCGCGTCTCGCATTTCCGCGATCGCGGCCGACCACCAGTACACCGCCCGGCGAGGAGAAGCTCGCCCTACCCGGGGCACCGCCCCGTCACATATGTTCGCAACCATCCCCCCGAGCTGGGCGACCTTCTCCTCTATACTCGGCAACTCGGCCGCCCCCTGCGGCCACGTTGCAGCGAGGGCAGCTGCCATCAGGGCGTCCTTGTCCAGGCGCCGAAGTGCCCGGCGGCGCGTTGGGGTACCACCCGGACGGTGGCGTCAGGATGCATCCCCCGCGGCGGCAGAGACCTCTATCCGGATATACCGGTGGTCCGAGTGTGTCTCTGACCCCGCGATCACGTGCCACCCGACACCATGCGCACGGCGCTGGGGGTCGCGAATCCAACATCCACGATAGATCCCCCATATCGCCGCACACACGTGTGCTCCGACCCCCGGTTCAGTAACCGAAGGTCGAGCCCCGCCGCCCGGGCGCCCAGGATCCCGCCGCGAACGGAAGTCTTGGGGGACCCCCACGCCACTGACTTGACGTTGAAGTCTCCCAGGACCAGCACCGGCCGGGCCACGCAGCGCTGACCGCATGCCGCGACCTCGGTCAGGTACTGCTCGAACGTGACGTGACCGCTGCGAGGCGAGATGTAGCACCCCACCACGGCGACTCCCCCCCAGTCCACGGCGACGAATCTCCGACCGCGCTCCAGCATGGAGAACGGCGGGGACCCGTCGCCACCAAGCCGTCCGCGTCGTCCACCCAATGAGGGTGATCAGGGACGCGGTACGGCTCGGCGGCGACAGACAGGCCAACCCCCCACTCCGCGAGGACTTGGGACATCATATCCGGTACCGCGCGGCAGTGGTTGAGGTTGGCCTGGCGGAGGAGACAGGGCGCCATTAATTACCGACCTCCACCTCCATGGTGGACGATGCCACCGCCCGCGGCGCCGGAGCCGGAACGGCTCGCCTCTTCCTCTCCTTCCGGGAGGTCGGAGAGTACTTCCCGCTACCCACCATGTGTTCGGCTGGCATCCCCCTGTCCGCACATAGCGGGCAGTGGTGGGCTGCCGAACACTGGCTCGCACGGTGGTCCTTCGCCCCGCAGCGGTAACATTGACCGCTACGGTCCACCGGCGAGGTGCACCACTGCCTCACATGCCCCAATTTGAGGCAGCGGTGACACTGGAGCGGGCACGGCGCGAGTATCTCCACTCGCGACGAATCCCACCCCACCAAAACCCTCCCGGATGCCGCCAATTTATGGGCGGCGGTGAGGGGGTAGCGGGCCCACACGGACCCCAGGCCGCAAGGAGATCCGCGGATCTCCCCAACCCGCAAATCCCCCTCAGGGCAATCCCCCGCCCTTGCTAGGGCACGCGCCACGTCCTCCGCGGTGGCCTAGTCGTCAAGCCCACACACGCGCATCTCCGTGCGCTTCGTGGGCCGGGCAACCCGGACACCCCGCTCGCCCAGCTGCTCCCGGAGCCTCTGGGCGAGTCGGTCGGCCTTCACGCCGCCGTCTGGACCGGGGATCTCCAGCAGGAGACCCCCAGTCACGAACCGCTTCGCCCTGACGGAAGCGATGCCAAGCTCTTCCAAGGACACATTGTCCCTGGCGAGCCGCATCGCCTCCGCGAGGCTGTTTGGCGCCCCACCACGCCGCTGGGCGATTCGGCGCCTGGACAAGGACGCTATGATGGCAGCTGCTCTCGCTGCAACTTGGCCGCATGGGGCGGCCGAGTTACCGAGCATAGTGGAGGAGGTCGTTCGTCTCGGGGGATTAGTCGCAAATATTTGCGACGCGACGATGTCCTGGGTCGTGCGGGCTTCTCTACGCCGGGCGGTGTACTGGTGGCCGGCCGCGATCGCAGAATTGCGCGTCGCGAGTGTGCGCGTCCGACGCTAGTACACCCGCTCGCGCCGTCGTCTACGAAGAGACGATGGCGTGGCGCGAGCGAGGGCAGATGACCCGTATGAGTCATACCGTACGGCTCGTGTTGCTCTGCAGGTCGCCATCAAACAGACCAAATCCCGGGCATGGAAGGAGCTCCTCCAGACCCTCGATGACGATCCTTGGGGGCGCTCGTATAAAGTAGTGTTATATATGCTCCGCCCGTGGGCGCCCCCTGTCACCGAGGGTCTTGACCCCGGCTGCTGGAGGACATGGTCAATACTTTCTTTCCAATTGGGGAGGGAGGATCACGTCCTCCGGCGGCGTCGGCTGTCCCAATTGAGTGGGTGGCCGTGTTGGGAGTCACTCAGGGAGAGCTGGCCACGGCCATCAAACGGCTCGGGGCGCGTATCACGGCCCCGGGGCCGGATGCTGTGCCCGGCCTGGCTCGGGTTTTGACCCAGGGCGTCCTTGGGGCCGACCTCAGGCGATTGTTTGACCGATGCCTGAGGGACGGGCGATTCCCCCCTAGTTGGAAAGTGGCGAGGATGGTCCTCCTCCGGAAGGCGGGTCGGCCCGCAGAGTCTCCCTCCGCATACCGGCCCATCTGTCTCCTCGACGAGGTGGGCAAGCTCTTCGAGCGCGTGATTGTTGCCCCCCTCGTCGAGGACCTGTCGCGGGGTGCCCCAGGTTGCGTCAGGGCCCTCTCGAAGTCGGCCGTCTCCCGGGGTGGGATGGCTTTGGCAGTATCCTTGGATATTGCTAACGCCTTTAACACCCTTCCCTGGCAAGAGATAAGGAGGGGGCTCGAAGATCATCGGGTCCCACCGTATCTCAGGGCAGTCGTCCGGGATTATCTCCACGGGAGGTGGATCGCGTATCCAGGCCGGGATGCGGCAGGTGGATCGAGTATCCGGGCCGGGACGGTGATATGCGGAGGGAGGTCTACTGCGGGGTTCCGCAGGGGTCGGTCCTAGGGCGACTCCTGTGGAACATCGCGTACGACGCGGTGTTGCGGGCCGACCTCCTTGACGGCGTCAGCGACGTGTGTTATGCAGATGACACACTGGTGCTGGCTGTCGAGGCGCACTGGGGGAGAGTCAAGCGCCTCGCGGAGGTGGGGGCGCAGCGCGTCGTCGGCCGCATCAGAGGAATGGGGATGAAGGTGGCGGTCCATAAGACCGAGATTATAGCGTTCCATTCACGTCGGCAGGATCCGTCCCCCCCCCCCTGATGCAGGTTGGTGAGGCTGATCTCGAGGTGAAGCCCCACATAAGGTATCTGGGGTTGATCCTCGATAGCCACTGGCGCTTCGAGGAGCATTTTCGCTGCCTGGTCCTCCGCTTGGAGAGGATGGTCGCGGCTTTAGGGCGAATCCTACCCAACCTGGGGGGCCCGGCGGGCCGAGTTCGCCGTCTCTATGTGGTAATGGTGCAGTCGGTAGTCCTTTACGGGGTCCCCGTCTGGGCGGACGTCCTGGCGGCCTCTCGACGCAGCATGACGATGCTCTTGCGGGGATGCCGCCCATGGACCTCCTCGCGCGGTCGCACGCGGTGCTGTATCGTCACCGCGTCGATCGTCGCGCGGGGGTGGGTGCGATTTGAAGCGCCAGGCCCGGCAGTTGGTGATGCTCGCGTGACAGGAGCGGACAGACGGGGCTGTCCGGCCACTCCAGAGCGAGTGGCTGGACACAGGCCATGGAAGCCTCACTTATCGAATGGCACAGGTGTTCTCCGGACATGGCAGCTTCGGGAGATACCTGCGTCGGATAGGGAAGGAGCAGGCGGCACGCTGCTGCCATTGTGACGCTGCGCAGGACACGGCTGAACATACTCTCGAGGTGTGCCCTGCGTGGAAGGAGGAACGCCGTGTCCTGGTCAGCGTCATCTGGCGGGATGTCTCGATGCCGGGCATGGTGCGCGCCATGCTCGGCAGCGTGGGGAAGCGGAGGGCCGCTGCCTCCTCCTGCGAGAGCGTAATGTTGCAGAAGGAGGCCGCCGGCAGGGAACGCGAGCTTCAGTGGCGTGCTGAGGCTCGCGCACGTGTGGTGGTGGGAGGCCGTCGTCCAGGCGCCGGGCATCGTGGGCGGCCCCCGCGGCGTGGCAGACGACCCTGGCTGGGAGAGGGTTCCTGAAGGGAGCCTCATCAGGCAGGAGGCGCAGAGCCGGACCGGATGGGGGTGGAATTGTCATCCCAATTCCGGTCCAACGCATCGGGAAGCACCCTCGGTGGCATGGTGCCGTCATGAGCCACCAGCCGCCGAGGGGTACAAATGGAGTTGCGTGCGGTTGCGAGTTGGATCACGCAGCCGCCAGTGACCGAGGCCCCGAGACGGATGGCGGCGGGAAGGAGTAGACTCGCCCTGCCGCCATGAGATAGTGTGACTGCCGGGAGGAACCGTTTGTCCCTCCGTGAATGGGGGCACAGCGCAGGCTCGGGGAGGGTACCGGAAGTATGCATCGAGCGATTCCCGGTATTCACCCAAATCGTGCCTAAGGGTCACCGTGGGGTTTATAGTGGGTAGGTCACGCGCCCGGCATTCCATGGGCGCGGGGAATCCCACACACCTCTCCTGCCTCACCCCAAAGAGGTGGGTGGGAGTGTTACGAAGATTTCCCCTACGAAAAAAAATGGCTAGTAAGGAAACAGTATGCTAGTAAGAAACAAGTAAACTAGTAAGCAAGCAGCAGGCTAGTAAGAAAGCAATAAGCTAGTACGAGAGCAGCTAGCTATTTCCAAGCAGTAAGCTAGATGCAGCGTGCTAAGAAGCGTGTAGTAAGCGAGTAAGTTAGCAGTAAGCTAGCAAGCAGGTAGTAAGCTAGCAAGCAACCAGTAAGCTAGAACGCAAGCAACAAGCTAGTAAGCAAGCAGTAGGCTAGTATGCAAGCAGTAAGCTAGGAAGCGAGCAGTAAGCTTGTAAGCAAACAGTGAGATAGTAAGCAAGCAGTGAAGTAGTAAGAAAGAAGTAAGTTAGTAACAAAGCTGTAAGCTTGTAAGCATGCAGTAAGCTGGTAAGAAAGCAGTTAGCAATTAAGCTAGCAGTACGCTAGTAAACAAGCAGTAAGCTAGTAAGCAAGTAGTGTGCTAGTAAGCGAGCATGGAGCTCGTAAGGAAGCAGTATTTTTATAAGCCTGCACGAAGCTAGTAAGCAACCAATAAGTTAGTAAGCATGCATTGGTCTAGACAGAAAGCAGTAAGTTAGTAATCAAGCTGTAAGCTTGTAAGCATGCAGTAAGCAGGTAAGAAAGCAGTTAGCTAGAAAGAAAGCAGTAAGCTAGTAAGCAAGCAGTAAGGTAGTGAGCAAGCATTATGCTGGAAAGCCAGCAGCAGGCTAGCAAGAATGCAGCTATCTATTGAACAAGCAGTAAAACAGTAGGCAAGCAGTAAGCTAGTAAGAAAGCAGTGAGCTGGAAAGCGAGGAGATACCCAGAGAGGAAGCGGTATTGTAGTAAGCATGCATTGGGCTAGTAAGCAACAAGTAAGCTAGTAAGCAAGCAGTAAGCCGGTAAGCATGCAGTGAGCCAGTAAGCGAGCAGGAAGCTAGTAAGGAAGCAGCATGCTAGTAAGCAAGCAGTAAGCTGGAAGCAAGCAGCAAGCTAGTAAGCCGGCATTATGCTGGAAAGCAAGCAGCAGGCTAGCAAGAAAGCAGTTAGCTATTGAGCAAGCAGTAAGCTAGTAAGCAAGTAGGAAGCTAGTAAGGAAGCAGTATGCTTGAAAGCAAGCAGCGGGCTAGTAAGCGAGTAGTAAGCGAGTAAGCGAGCTGTAAGCTAGTAAGCAAGCAGTAAGCTAGTAGGCAAGCGGCTGGCTAGAAAGAAAGCAGTATGCCAGTAAGCAAGCTGTAAGCTAATAACCATGCAGTAGGCTGGTATGCAAGCAGTGAGCTGGTATGCAAGCAGTGAGCTAGTAAGCGAGGAGGGAGATAGTAGGGAAGCATTATGTTAGTAAGCAAGCAGGGACCTTGTAAGGGAGCAGAATGCTACTAAGCAACCAATAAGATAGTAAGCAAGCTGTAAGCTGGGAAGCAAGCAGCAAGACAGTAAGCAAGCAGTGATCTAGAAAGCAAGCAGCAAGCTAGTAAACATGCAGTAAGCAAGAAAGCAAGCAGCAGGCTAGTAAGAATGCAGTAAGTGAGTAAGCTAGCTGTAATCTCGTAAGCAAGCAGTGAGCTAGAAAGCGAGGTGGAAGCCAGTAAGGAAGCAATATGATAGTAAGCAAGCAGCAAGCTAGTAAGCATGCAGTGAGCTAGTAAGCAAGTAGTAGGCCAGTATGCAAGCAGCAAGTTAAGAAGAAAGCAGTTACGTAGTAAGCAAGCAACAAGCTAGTGAGCAAGCAGTAAGCTAGTAAGCAAGCAGGAAGTTATTAAGCAAAGCAGTATGCTAGTAAACGAGCTGGGAGCTAGTAAGGGAGCAGATTGTTAGTAAGCAAGCAGTAGGCTAGCAAGCAACCAGTAAGCCAGTAAGCCAGCAGGAAGCTGGTAAGCAAGCAGTGCGCTTGTAAGCGAGGAGGAAGCTAGTAAGCAAGGAGTAAGCTTGTTAAAGTACTAAGGGACTTTAACAGGGGGCCGGATGAGGAAACAGACAGGGAGAGAAATTGTTACAAGTTTTTCGATAATGTTTTTATTTTACAAAAATATAAATGAAAATTCAAGTACAAAATGTAAAAAGAAACGAAAAACAGAAAACAAAAATCTTGGACGGTGGCTCTGCTTTGGCCAGGCGTTTCCTATTCTTTTTGTCTGCAATTTGTTCTACTGCGGAGGCTTTCTGCAACAAAAGAATCCGCCTAATAAATACTTTTGCGGACAAGTCAACAATCGCGCGCTCGTCAGCTGTTTCTCGCGCTTCAGCGACAGTCTGGTGTGCTTGGTGGGGAGAGCTGGCTGGCTATCTAGCGATCTAGCTAGTGGACTGTATATTCTTCTCTTTCTGGTCGATGAGATTCGTTTCCTACGATCTTACCGACGCGCACAACCGGGTAGACGTGCTTTTCTCCGTTCTACCGGGTTCTCTTCGCAATGCCACGGACGGGAAACCAAATGGAGGTTGTAAGGCTCCAAGAGGCTATATCCCGCGAGCACGCTCCCCGTGCGGGTGGCGTTTCTACACCACCCACGCAAGAGGACGTCTTGTCCTGGTTCGGCTTCCTCGACGGCTGCTCCTCAGGAGCAACCTGCGGTATGCTCACGTGATTGCCAAGCCGGCAATTTCTTCATCAAAGGAACGCCCGGCAACCAGCCGTGGCTACCTCGACGGAGGCTCCTATGTTCCGAGGAACTGGCCTGTGGCTCACCGGTTCAGGACTCAATCCCCTGCAATTCGAACCACCCTACGTTCACAGCCCAGTGTGGTCGACTCACGGCTGGTAGTGGGTGTAGCGATGGAAGGAAGGTTCTTCGAACTCTTTGCTCCACCGTACGCTTAGGCTCTACTTATTGTCACCTTACGACGGTATATTGGAGCGGGTTCTCCGACGCCCGATGCACGGAGAGCACCACGAAGTGATATCCTTCCTGAATATCTATCTTCCGGTTGCCCCTACGCCGTATAGCTCTAATCTGGTCGATGAAACTTTCCACCCCACCGGTCGATGTACTCTCAGTGGTACACAGGACGGATGGTTCCAGTGGGATTCGTATGATCTCTACGAACGGTGAACTACCACCAGGTGATACCAGTATGTCGGTATCAGCCTTCCAGTAGCTCGAACCGGATAATTGGAGGAAGAATCAAGGTGATCCACACCGAATCTCCAACGTCGGAGTCGCATTCACGACCTGCAACGTTCAATCACAATCCTGCGTCTACGATCGCTTCACACTCGGCGTGTCTTGCGATCACTGCAACGTCAGGCAGATTGTCCTTTTTTTGGGGAAAATCTCAAGACGCTATGACGAGATTTTCCAATAAATTGTTTGTCCGCAAACTGACTGTATTACAAGGAGCGAGATCGACTCATCCTCCTCGAAGCTCGTAGGTAAATGGGAACGCGACCGTCACAGGGTCCGCTCTCGATCGCCGACGGCTCAAGAATGAACCGTGACGATCTGCAAACAGCGACGGCTGCGGCCGGCTCCGTCGCGCAAGCGCAGAACCGGGTAGCTACGCCTCGCGTTACTGGGCCCGAGCTGCTACCCGCCGCGTGGCCACGGCGCGGCGCTGCCGCGTTTCGTCTACCGACCTTTCTCCGATAGATCTCTTTTTTCTCTCTTTCTCAGAGCTAACAACACAATTCCTAGAATTTGTTCCAAAACTCGAGAATTTCAATTAAGCTAGCTTGAAAACGCACGTAACTAACCGCGGTATACTAATCTGAACGATGGAAAATTTCCACATCAGCACAACAATCTAGAATTAGGCGAATTCAATATAGCTACGGGCATCGCGGCCGAGTTTCTACGTCTCGGACTCACCCGATATCTAAACAAAGCTAGTAAGCAAGCAGCAGGCTAGTAAGAAAGCAGTTAGCTAGTCAGAAAGCAATAAGCTAGAAAGAAAACAGTATGCTAGTGAGCACGCAGTAAGCTAGTAAGCAATCAGTAAGCTAGTAAGCAACCAGTAAGCTGGTATGAAAGCAATTAGCTTCTAAGCAAGCAGTAAGCTAATATGCAACCAGTGTTCTAGTAAGCGAGCAGTGAGCTAGTAAGCAAGCAGTAAGCTAGGAAGCAAGCAGCAAGCTAGTAAGCGTGAAGTAAGCTAGAAAGAATGCAGCAAGCTAGTAAGAAAGCATTTAGCTGTTAAGCAAGCAGTAGGCTAGTAACAAAGCAGGAAGTTACCAACAAAGCACTATGCTAGTAAGCAAGCAGGAAGCTAGTAAGGAAGCATACCGCTGGTATGAGAGCACCAAGTTAGTAAAAAAGCGGTTAGTTAGGAAGAAAGCAGGAATGTAGTGAGAAAGTATTTATGTAGTAACTAAGCAGTAAGCTAATAAGCAAGCTGTGAGCTAGTAACCGAGCAGTGAGATAGTAAGCGCGCAGGAAGTTAGTAAGCAAGAAGTAAGCTAGTAAGCAAGCAGTTGAATAGTAAGCAAGCAGTAAGCTTGTAAGCGACAAGTAAGCTAGTAAACAAGCAGCAAGCTAGTATGAAAGCAAGTAGCTAGTAAGAGGGCAGTGTGCTAGTAAGGAAGTATTAAGCTAGTAAGCAAGCTGTAAGCTGGTGGGAAAGTAGTATGCTAGTAAGCAAGTAGTAAGCTAGAACGCCAGCAGCAAGCTAGTATGCGTGCAGTATGCTAGAAAGCAAGTAGCAGGCTAGTACGAAAGCCATTAGCTAGTAAGGAAGCAGTATGCTAATAAGGAAGGAGTATGATAGTAAGCAAGCAGTGAGCTAGTAAGCATGCAGTAAGAGGGAAAGCAAGCTGTGAGCTAGTATGCAAGCAGTGAGCTACTAAGCGAGCAGGGAAGTCGTAAGGAAGCAGTATCCTAGTAAGCGAGCAGCAGGCTAGTAAGAAAGCAGTTAGTTAGTAAGCAAGCAGCAGGCTAGTAAGCAAGCAGTAAGCTAGCAAGCAAGCACTAAGCTAGTAAGCAAGCAGTAAGCATGTAAGCAAGTAGGGAGGTAATAAGCAAGCAGTAAGCTTGTAAGCAAGCAGTATGATATTAAGTATGCAGTGATCTAGTAAGCGTGCACGGAGCAAATAACAAAGCAGTATGCTGATTAGAAAGCAGTAGGCTAGTATGCAAGTAGTAAGCTTGTAAGCAAGCAGTACGCCAGTAAGCATGCAGTGAGATAGTAAGCGAGCAGGAAGCTAGTAGGGAAGCAGCATGCTAGTTACCAAGCAATAAGCTAGTAAGCATCATGTAAGCTAGTAGGCAAGCGGCGAGATAGTAAGTGAGGAGGAATCTAGGAGGTTAGCAGTGTGCTATTAAGCAAGCAGTAAGCTAGTAAGCAACAAGTAAGCTAATAAGCAAGCAGGAAGATAGTAAGCAACCTGCAAGCTAGTAACAAAGCAGGAACTTACTAACAAATCAGTAAGCTAGTAAGCAATCAGGATGCTAGAAAGGAAGCATTCGGCTAGTAAGAGAGCAGGGAACCAGTAAAAAAGCAGCATGCTATTAAGCAAGCAGTAAGCTAGGAAGGGAGCAGTTAACAATTATGCAGGCAGTAATTTAGTAAAAAACCAGTAAGCTATTAAGCAAGCTGTATGCTAGGCAGCAAGCAGTAAGCTAGTATGCATGCAGTAAGCTAGTAAGCAAGCAGGATGCTAATAAGGAAGGAGCAGGCTAGTAAGATAGCAGCAGGCTAGTAAGAAAGCTAGAAGCTACTAAGACAGCAGGAAGGTATTAAGTAAGCATTGAGCTAGTAAGCGAGCAGGAAGCTAGTAAGAAAGTAGTATGCTAGCAATCAAACAGTAAGCTAGTAAGCAATCGGTGAGCTAGTAAGCAAGCAGTAAGCTAGTGACCCAGCTGCGAGCTAGTAAGCCAGGGGGAAGCCTGTAAGGAAGCAGTAAGCTAGCAAGCAAGCAGTAAGCTGGTATGAAAGCAGTTTGGTAGTAAGCAAGCAGTAAGCTCGTAAGCCAGCAGTAAGCTTTTAAGCAAGCAGTAAGCTAGTAAGCAAGCAGTGACTTAGTAAGCAAGCAGTAAGCTATTAAGCAAGGAGCAGGCTAGTAAGATAGCAGTGAGCTAGGAAGCAACCAGTAAGCTAGTAAGCAACCAGTAATCTAGTATGAAAGCAGTATGCTAGTAAGCAAGCAGTAAGCTAGTAAGCAAGCAATGAACTAGTAAGCAAGCAGTAAGCTAGTAAGGAAGCAGTATGTTAGTAAGCGAGCAGGTAGCTAGTAAGGATGCAGTATGTTAGTAACCAAGCTGTAAGCTGGTAAGATAGCTGTTAGCTAGTTAGCAAGTAGTAAGCTCGTGAGGACGTGGTCAATACACTCTTCCCAATTGGGGAGAGGGGACCGCGTCCTCCGGCGGCGGCGGCTGTCCCAGTGGAGTGGACGGCCGAGCTGGGGGTCACGCAGGAGGAGCTGGCAGTGGCCATCAGACGGCTCGGGGTTCGTAACACGGCCCCGGGTCCGGATGGTGTGTCCGGCCGGGTTTGGGTCTTGACCCAGGGCGTCCTTGGGGCCGACCTCAGGCGGTTGTTCGACCGCTGCCTGAGGGACGGGCGATTCCCCCCCAGTTGGAAGGTGGCGAGGATGGTCCTCCTCCGGAAGGAGGGTCGGCCCGCGGAGTCTCCCTCCGCATACCGGCCCATTTGTCTCCTCGACGAGGTGGGTAAGCTCTTCGAGCGTGTGATTGCTGCCCGCCTCGTCGAGCACCTGTCGCGGGGTGATCCCGGTCTGGCCGACTGCCAGTTCGGTTTCCGGGGGGGCCGATCGACTATCGACGCGATAGGTCGTGTGAGGGCCCTCTCGGAGGCGGCCGTCTCCCGGGGAGGGGTGGCGTTGGCGGTATCGCTGGATATTGCCAACGCGTTTAAAACCCTTCCCTGGGAGGAGATACGGAGGGGGCTCGAATATCATCGGGTACCCCCGTGTCTCAGGGCAGTCGTCGGGGATTATCTCCGCGGCAGGTGGATCGAGTATCCGGGCCGGGATGGTGATATGCGGAGGGAGGTCTACTGCGGGGTTCCGCAGGGTTCGGTCCTAGGGCCACTCCTGTGGAACATCGCGTACGACGCGGTGTTGCGGGCCGACCTCCCCGACGGCGTCAGTGCCGTGTGTTACGCAGATGACACACTGGTGCTGGCCGTCGGGGCTCAGTGGGGGAAGGCGAAGCGCCACGCCGAGGAGGGGGCGCAACGCGTCGTCGACCGGATCAGGGGGATGGGGATGACGGTGGCGGTCCATAAGACCGAGGTGATAGCGTTCCACTCACCTCGGCAGGATCCGCCACCCCCTCTGATCCGGGTGGGTGGGGCTGATATCGATGTGAAGCCCCGGATGAGGTATCTGGGGCTGATCCTCGATAGCCACTGGCGCTTCGAGGAGCATTTCCGCTGCCTGGTTCCCCGGTTGGAGAGGATGGTCTCGGCTTTAGGCCGGATCCTCCCCAACCTGGGGGGCCCGGCGGGACGAGTTCGCCGCCTCCATGTGGCAATGGTTCAGTCGGTGGCCCTATGCGGGGCCCCCGTCTGGGCGGACGACCTGGCGGCCTCCCGGCGCAGCATGACGATGCTGCGTCGGGTGCACAGGCGGATGGCGCTGAGGGTCGTCCGCGGCTACCGGACCGTGTCGCATGAGGCGGCGACGGTCCTTGCGGGGATGCCGCCCATGGATCTCTTCGCGCGGTCGCACGCGATGATGTATCGTCATCGTGTCGACTGTCGCGCGGGAGTGGGGGCGGTCCCGGGCGAGCAGGAACCTGCTTGGGGCGATTTGAAGCGCCAGGCCCGGCAGTTCGTGGTGCTCGCGTGGCAGGAGCGGTTGGCACTGCCAACTGCGGGACACCGGACAGTCCGGGCTGTTCGGCCACTGCTGTGTGAGTGGCTGGACAGAGGCCATGGAAGCCTTACTTACCGGATGGCACAGGTATTTTCCGGGCATGGTAGCTTCGGAAGATACCTGTGCCGGATAGGGAAGGAGCCGACGGCGCGTTGCTGCCATTGTGACGCCGAGCAGGACACGGCTGATCATACCCTCCAGGTATGCCCAGCGTGGGAGGGGGAGCGCCGTGTCCTGGTCGGCGTCATAGGGCGGGATGTCTCGCTGCCGGGTGTGGTGCGCGCCATGCTCGGCAGCGAGAGGAAGTGGAGGGCCGTGGCCTCCTTCTGCGAGACCGTAATGCTGCAGAAGGAGGCCGCGGGAAGGGAGCGCGAGCTTCAGCGGCGCGCTGAGGCTCGCGCTCGTATGGTGGCGCGAGGGCGTCGCCCGGGCGCCAGGCGTCGCGGGCGGCGGCCTTTGCGCGGCGGATGACCCTGGCTGGGAGGGGGGCCCTGAGGGGAGCCTCCTCCCGCCAGGCGGCGATGCGTCGGACCGGGTGGGTTCGGCCCACGGGGAGGCACCCTCGGTGGCCTGGAGCGGCCATCAGCTCCCGGCCGCCGAGGGGTAGAAACGGGGTCGCAGGCGGTTGCGAGTTGGGGCTCGCACCCCGCCACTAAATGAGGCCCCGGGACGGATCGCGGCGGGATGGAGTGGCCCCGTCCTGCCGCTATGAGACAGTGTGTCTACCGGGGGGACCGTTTGTCCCCCCCCCCCCCCCGGGGATGGGCGCAAAGCGCGGGCACGGGGAGGATACCGGAAGAATGCTTCGAGCGATTCCCGGTATCCTCCCAAATCGTGCGGAAGGGTCACCGTGGGGTTTTTAGTGGGTAGGTCCCGCGCCCGTCATTCTGCGGGCGCGGGGAATCCCACACAACCCTCCCGCCTCTCCCCAAAGAGGTGGGTGGGAGTCTTTCGAAGATTTTCCCCACGACAAAAAAAAAAAAAAAAAAGCAGTAAGCTAGTAAGGAGGCAAGGAGGAAGTTTGACTGTAAGCAAGCTGTGTGCTAGTATGCAACCAGTAATCTAGTAGGCAAGCAGTAAGCTGGTAAGCTAGTTGAATGCTAGATAGCAAGCACTTAGCAAGTAGTGAGCTAGTAAGAAGGTAGAATGCTAGTAAGCAAGCAGTAAGCTGGTAAGCTAGCTGTATGCTAGAAAGCAAGCAGTAGGCTAGTAAGCAAGCAGCAGACAAGCAAGAAAGCTGGTAGCTGCTAAGAAAGCAGGGAGGTAGTAAGCACGCATAGAGCTAGTAAGCAGGCTGGGAACTTGTAGCAGAGTAGTAATCTATTAAGCAAGCAGTTTACTGGTAGGAAAGCAGTTATCTAGTAAGCAAGTAGTACGCTAGTAAGCAAGCAGTAAGCTGGTAAGCACACGGTAAGCTAGTAAGCATGCAGCCGGCTAGGAAGCATGCAGCAGGCTAGTAAGAAAGCTAGTACCTATTGAGAGAGGAGGAAGGTTTTAAGCATGCAGTAAGCTAGTACGAGAGCAGGAAGGTTGTAAGAAAGTGGTATGCTAGTAAGCAAGCAGTAAGCTAGTAAGCAACCGGTAAGCTAGTAAGCAAGCATTGAGCTAGTAAGGAAGCAATAAGTTAGAGAGCAAGCAGTGAGCTAGTGAGGAAGTATTTAGTTAGCAACAAAGCAGTAAGTTTGTAGCAAAGCAGTAAGCCGGTAAGCAAGCTGGAAGCTAGCAAGCATTTGCCTGGTAAGAGAGCGGTAAGTTAGTAAGAATGCAGTATGTTAGGAAGAATGCAGGAATATTGTAAGCAAGCACTAAGGTAGTAGGCAGGCAGTACGATGGTAAGCAAACAGTAAGATTGTAAGCAAGCAGCAGGATAGTGAGCATGCAGTAAGCGAGTTAGCTAGCAGTGAGCTAGTAAGCGAGTAGAAGCTAGTAAGGAAGCAGTATGCTAGTAAGCAAGCAGTAATCTAGTAAGCAGCCGGCAAGCTAGTATGCAAGCAGCTGACTAGGAAGCAGGCAGGAGGCTAGTAAGAAAGCTAGTAGCAACTAAGAAAACAGGAAGGTATTACGCAAGCAGTGATCTAGTAAGCGATCAGGAAGCTAGTAAGGAAGTAGTATGCTAGTAAGCAAGCAGTAAGATAGTAACAAGGCAGGAGGTTAGTAAGCAAGCAGTAATCTAGAACGCAAGCACCAAGCTAGTAAGCAAGCAGTAAGCGAGTAAGCATCCAGTAAGCTAGTGAGGAAGCAGCAGGCTACTAAGAAACCACTTAGCTATCAGGAAAGCAGTATGCTGGTAGGCAAGAAGCAGTCCAGCTAGAAAGCAGTTAGCTATTGTGCAAACAGTATGCTAGTTTGCAAGCAGTAAGATAGTAAGCAAGCAGTGAGGTTATAAGCGAGGAGGTAGCTAGCAAGGAAGGAGTTAGGTAGTAAGGAAGTAGTAAGCTAGTAAGAAACCAGTGAGCTAATAAGCGAGGTGGAAAATATGAAGGAAGCTGTATGCTAGTATGCAAGCAGTAAGCTTGAAACCAAGTAGTAAGCTAGTAAGCATGCAGTGAGCTAGTATGCTACTAGTAAGCTAGTAAGCATGCAGTGAGCTAGTATGCTACTAGTAAGATAGTAAGCATGCAGTGAGCCAGTAAGCCAGGGGGAAACTAGTAAGAAACCAGTATGGTAGAAAGCCAGCATCGGGCTAGTCTGAAAGCAGTCGGCTAGTTGGAATGCAGTATGCTAGTAAGCAAGCAGTAAGCTAGTATGCAAGCAGTGAGTTATTAAGCGAGCAGGGAGCACGTAAGGAAGCTGTATGATAGTAAGCATGTAGTAAGCTAGTAAGCAACCAGCAAGGTTGTAAGCAATAAGTAAGCTAGAAAGCATGCAGCAGGCTAGTAAGGAAGCATTTAGCTATTAAGCAAGCAGTAAGCTAGTAACATAGCAGTCAGCTACCAACAAAGCAGTAAGCTAGTAAGCAAGCAGGAGGCTAGTAAGGAAGCATTCGGCTAGCAAGAGAGCAGTAAGTTAGTAAGAAAGCGGTAAGTCCGGGAGAAAGCTGGAATGTGGTAAGAAAGTAGTTATGTAGTAACTAAGCAGTAAGCTAGAAAGCAAGCAGCAGGCTAATAAGGATGTAGTAAACTAGTAAGCAGGCAGTAAGCTTGTAAGCAAGCAGTGAGCTATTAAGCTAGCAGTAAGCTAGAAAGCAAGCCGCAAGCTAGTAAGGACGCAGTAAGCTAGAAAGCAGGCGGTGAACTATTATGCTAGCAGGGAGCTTGTAAGGAAGCAGTATGCTAGTATGCAAGCAGTAAGCTAGTAAGCAACCAGTAAGGTAGCAAGCAAACCTCAGGCTAGTCAGAAAGCTGTTAGATAGTAGGAAAGCAGTGTTCTAGTAGGGAAGCAGCATGCTAGTAAGCTAGCAGTGAGCTAGAAAGCAAGCCGCAAGTTGGTAAGGAAGCAGTAAGCTAGAAAGCAAGCGGTGAACCATTATGCTAGCAGGGAGCTCGTAAGGAAACAGTATGCTAGTAAGGAAGCAGTAAGCTAGAAAGCAAGCAGTAAGATAGTAAGCAAGCAGTGTGCTATTATGCAAGCAGGGAGCTCGTAGGGAAGCAGTATGCTAGTAAGAAAGCAGTTAGCCAGTAAGCAAGCAGTAACCAAGTGAGCAACAAGATAGTAAGCAAGCAGGAAGCCAGTAAGAAAGTAGTTAGCTAGTTAAAAAGCAGTATGCTAGTATGCCAGCAGTAAGGTAGAAAGCAAGCAGCAAGCTAGTGAGCATGCAGTAAGCCAGGAAGCAAGCAGTAAGCTCGAAAGCAAGCAGCAAGCTAGCAAGCGAGCAGGAAGCGAGTATTCTTGCTGTAAGCTAGTATGCAAGCAATTATCTAGTATGCAAGCTTTAAGCTAGAAAGCACGCAGCAGGCTGGTAAGGAGGCGGTATGCTAGTAAGCAAGCAGTAGGCTAGTAAGTATCCAGTCATCTGGTAAGCAAGCACTGAGCTAGTAAGCGAGCAGGAAGCAAGTAAGGAAGCAGTATGCTGGAAAGCAAGCAGTAGGCTAGTAAGTAACCGGTAGGCCAGTTAGCAAGCAGTAAGCTGTTAAGCAAGTTGTAAGCTAGTACGCAAGCAGTATGTCAGTGAGTAAGGAGTAAGCTAGTGTGGTGTGTGTGTGTGTATGGTATGTGTGAATCATGGGTGGTATGAGTAAGCGACGAATGCTTGGTGCCGAATGATTGTTACGCAATGTTATCGATGCCGATGCCGTCAATGTTGGGGGTGGCGTCATTCGGTTTGAAGACGCACGTGGCTGGCCCTGGGAAAAAAGGGCAGAGTCGAGCGAACCGTCGAAGAATCCACACGAGCGAGTTAAGACGTAGCGAGTTATATTTTTACCACCTTTATTTTATTTCATGTTCAAGTAAACTTAACATCTTTTATTCTATTTTAATTTCATTTTCTACAAAGTTGGGGGCTCGTCCGCGATCAGAATTTAAACCGAGTCGTAGCAGAACGCTTAGTGTGGACAGTAAAGTATTGTGAGAACAGAGTTTACTTAAAAGGGTTGAGGTGAAAGTGTAGAGTGTGTACTGCGCGGACTAGTGTTGAAAGTGACGATTCATAGTTGTGGTGGTCAATAAAATGGCTTCAGTAAGGAGGGATGCAAGTGATTTCTGCATCGCAGAATTGAAAGAAAAATTACGAGAGAAGGGACTTTCAATATCTGGTTTGAAAGCGGAATTGATTCAGCGGCTGCATGAAGCCGATCCGACCGGCGAATGGTTAAAAGTATGTACAAGTAGCGTGGTCGAAGAAACTGCGAGTGACAATAGTTGGTACAGATGCGGCGAGAAATGGAACTTGCGCAAAGAGAGAAGCAACTAGTAGAGCGGTAGCTTGATTTAGCTTGCCAACAAATTACATTACTTCGAGAAATGCAGAGGCTTAATCTCGATAGAGGTGAGGCAGGGGAATCAACAAGCGTACCGACGAGGCAAAGACGACCGCCACCGGTAACTATCTCTGCCATTGCGGATTTATTAAGTTATTTTGATGGAAGTAGCAATACATTCGTCACGTGGGAGCGTCAAGTTCAAACATTGAAAATGACGTATCAACTGATGGATGATATGGCTAAACTGTTGATGGGATCGCGACTGAAGAGTAATGCACTTGAGTGATTACATTCGAAACCTGAACATATTGCAATGTCAGTAGAAGAATTACTGAGGAATCTACAGGAAATGTTTTACCATCCTGGAAGCGTTCTTGAGATGAGACGACGTTTTGAGGCGCGTGTTTGGAGGAAAGAAGAAACGTTCAGTGAATATGTACATCAAAAAGTGATTTTAGGATACCGCGTACCTATCAGTGACGCAGAAATGATAGAGTACATTATAGAAGGAATACCTGATCGAGGATTAAGGGATCTGGCGCGAGTGCAGAAGATAGCAACTAAGGGGGAACTGTTAGCAGCATTCGATAGGATTTCCTTGCAAGGAAGATCGTTGCCATTCAACCCAGCGATCAAGCCAAAGGAAAGCAAGTGGTCACCAGTGAAGACAATAAAGCAAGACGTTAAAGAAGTGCCGAATAACCAATTACGATGGTTCAATTGCGGTGAGAGGAACCATCGAGGTGTAGACTGTCCTGTTAAAAGCAAAGGGCCAAGATGTTTCGCTTGCCGAGACTTCGGATACAGAGCCATGGATTGTAAGAAGGGGCAGGACAAGCAGGTAAACGAGTATACGGCAGTTGCCGTTCAGGACAATAAAGTATACAAGCCTGTTACATTGCTAGGTAAGCAGATAGTAGCGTTTATAGATATGGGTAGCGATTTACATTTAATGAAGGCCGAACAATATATTAGGTTAGGGAGTCAAGCGCGAGCTACCGTCGAGCACGGACGTGTTTATATTATTGTCCTGGTTCAGATTGCGAGCGATACGCGAGTGTTCGTTCAAAGTGTGTGAGAGAGAAGGAAAGTGTTTCTGGCTTCAGGGGCACTCTTCCACGTATAGAAAACAACCATGAATCCGAATGTACCAAAAACGTACGCACAAATGGCTCAACAAGTATATTTTCCGACTAAAGAACAGGCAATAATAATTGATTCCATTGAAGGAATCTCTATTCAGGAGTACACAGTGGCAGTGGGAAAGCTAACGGATCCAAAAAATATTAGATTTGTATCTCGCATTTCACATGGACGAGTTTGCATGTACTTGAATAGTAAGGAGATAGCTGACAAACTTACTGATAGTAATGCTAAAGTAAACATTGGTCCGCATGTTCTTGGAATACGACCATTAATTACAAAAGCTAAAAGAATAATATTGTCAAACGTATGCCCAATAATCCCCCACAGCTTAATTGAAAACGAACTAGACAAGCTCAAAATCAAGTTAAGCTCGCAGATAACATTTATCAGAGCAGGAATGAGTGACCCTAACTACAGTCACGTGCTAAGCTTCAGAAGACAAATGTTTATACAGCCTGAAGACGTTTCTAAATTACCGGAAACTCTGAAAATTAATTATGATGATACAGTTTACTGGATTTATCTATCAACGGAGAAGTTAACATGTTTTTTATGCCATGAAGAGGGGCATCTCGCTAGGTACTGTAAAACTATAGATTCCACAAACAATAGTAGCGCTCTAGGGATTTCAAAACCTGAAGAAAATATGCAAACAAATATACAGGCAGTCACTCATGTTATAGAAAAAGATTCAGTGCGAAACACTACCGAATGCTCGACTGCAACTATAGAGCCGAATTTTACACTCCTCTCCATGCCTCCTCCGGCATATACCAAAAGACCTCTTTCTCTATCTTCTATTATCAGTTCAGATCAAGGTTCTGAAGGAAATAAGGTCGCCAAAACAACAAACAATAGCCAAACTAATACTGTTAAAAAATTGAAAAAATCTGGTTCATCTGAAATTACTTTGGACGACGTGACAAGACAATTACTTCCTGCTAAAGATTATATTCTGGCTAACCTACAGAAATTTCCACTTGATTTCAAACGCATCACTAATTTTTTGCTAGATACCTACGAAAACTCAGATACTCCAGGTATTGCTATTAACTACACTAAAGATATACATGCCCTCGCAAACATGCTAACAGAAATTAAGGGCCACCTTACAGAACGATCCTTGAAAAGTCGAGTAACTAGAATAGTTAAACGTTTACGCACTCCAGAACTGCAAATACAGGGTGAATCGAGCGATGATTCATATTCTACCGATGACCCTCAAATAAAAGCATTATCTGTTTCTGCGCAATATTACAATAAATGATCCCCAGCGACCCAGATATACGAAATAAGAACAATCAATCTCTTAAGATACTTTTTTGGAATGCTAGAAGCGTGCGCCAGAGACTATCTGAAATTAGAAAAATATTGACAAATGTTGATATACTTATTTGCGTTGAATCATGGCTTACAGAACAACATGCTATTCACTTTCCCGGCTTCTTAACGTACAGAAAGGACAGAACCCATTCAAGAGGAGGTGGTACTTTTATACTTATACGTAAATACCTAGCGTATAAAGAAATATGTAATCTGAAGATACCGGACACCGCTACTGAAATTTGTGGTCTACGCATAAATAACATAAATCCCCCCCTGCAACTTCTAGTTTGCTACAGAGCTCCAGGAAATATTCTCACTCAAGACCAATGGGACCTTATTCTACAAAATATAGAATTGAATAGCAGCTCCTTACTATTAGGAGATTTTAACTCTCATAATAAAAACTGGAACTGCAGTTACACAGACACAAATGGGGCACATTTGGAAAAAGCCATAGAAACACACGATCTATTCCTACACAATAATGACTCGTTCACGCACGTCGACATATATCATAACACAAAATCTAACCTCGACTTAATCCTCTCTACTATAAATATTTCAGATAAATTTGATCACAAAGTATGTGACGAGACGTGGGGATCTGATTACTTCCCTATATGGATTAATGTAGCTGTAGAAAAGCAAACCTACAGCAAAAAGACCTTTAAGCTAAAGTCAGTTCGTACTGACTGGTCCATATATACAACAAAACTTGAAGCTTGTTATTCTAAATTTCTTCTATCTAACTACAATCAACTGGCACCTCATGAAAAATACAGAATGTTTGTGAAAAAAATTACGGAAGCTATAGAATCTAGTACACCGCGGAGAAGAAACTACAATTCAAGGAATAGTAGAAATCCTGTTCCCTGGTGGGATGCTGACTGTGACAGAGCTCGAAGACATCGACGCGCATCATATAAAAAGTGGGAACATACGGGTAACCTAGAAGATCTAATAATTTACAAAAAAAACGTAGCCACAGCTAAAAAGGTTTTTAAAAAGAAAAAGAGAGAGTCTTTTAAAAAATTCGCTGAAAGCATAAATCTACAAACAGATCCTAGCTATGTGTGGAACAAGTGCAGGATCTTTAAAAATAAATGGGTCAAAATAAGTCCTCAGCATTGGGTGGAAAACCACCAAGATAAAAGTAAAATTGAAGAAGCTATTAATAAAATAAGTCCCCCGTGGGTCTTAACGGACCCCAACTGGCTACCTCCACATCAACAAAACGAATTTTTTGAGGCTCAATTCAACTTCACGGAATTCATTGTTGCACTGGAGCATAAAAAAGTTAACTCAGCTCCAGGAATAGATGGAGTTGACTATGAAATGTTAAAAAACTTACCGGTCAAGTTTAAATTACTATTGTTGGACATTTACAATCAGATGTTTGTACAAAATGATTATCCCAAAAGTTGGAAAAATTCCTTTGTCCACCTTATCAAAAAAGCAGACGGTAAAAGCTTGCGCCCCATCTCGCTTACTTCCTGTGTGTCCAAACTCTTCGAAACTCTCATCCAAAATCGACTACAATGGTGGACTGAACACAACAATCTCATACCAAGCAACCAACAAGGATTTAGGAGAGGAAGATCATGTATCGACAATGTGCTTAGTTTGGCAGTCAAAGTGGAAGAAGCTTTTGCAGAAAGGAAAGAAGTCCTCGCGGCCTTCCTCGATGTCCAAGGAGCTTTCGATAACGTAAACGTGGACATCTTGTTATCCAAACTGACCTATATGGGCTGCCCATCAACTATTCTTAGATTCGTTAAATTTATTACACATGAAAGGTACATGCATACTGACTTCCTAGGTGAAAATTATAGACTCCTTCATAAAGGTGTTCCCCAAGGAGGTGTTCTTAGTCCAATTTTATATGTGATCAATGTCTCAAATATTAATGCAAACCTACCCAAAAATGTAGTAATTTCACAATTTGCTGATGACACAACACTCTACTTAAAAACTGCTTCTACCAAGAGCGGAAAGAAAGTTCTTGAAAAAGCCATTCAAACTGTTGAAGAAAATCTATATTATCTAGGCCTAACACTTACCTCTAACAAAACTACGTATATTCACTTTAACCAAAAAAGAATAATGCCCGGAAGTTCAGAAATAACAATCGGAGGCCATAATATAAAATCCAGCGCAACTGTCCATTTCCTCGGTATATTATTCGACTATAAACTTTCCTTTGCCCCTCAAGTTGATCAGATACAAGGAAGATGCTTTAAATCTCTCAACATTATTAAATTTTTGAGAGGTACCTGGTGGGGATGTTGCCCCAATACACTGATTACATTGTATAAGAGTTATGTGCGTTCTATTATCGATTATGGCTCCTTCATTTACTTCCCCAGAAATAAAATTCTGTTAGAAAAACTCGAAGCAATACAGAATTCAGCAGTTAGAATTGCTCTTGGTTACCGTAGAAGCACTCCAAAGAATATCCTATTAGCAGAATCTAAACTAATTTCTATCCGGGAACGTGCAAAACTTTTATGCAACTTGTTTTTGACAAAGGCGCTAACTAACAACAATTTCTACACCCATCAAGCTGTAAAAAGCTATCATAGAGTAACAAAAAATAGACAACCGAGATCCAAGTCAATCCTTAGTTTGTGTATCCCACGCGTACTGGAGGCTACTAAATACATTAGTAATCAAGATAACTAATGTATTTACTCCTGCAGTTTCGAAACATTAATGACCATGGTTTCTGTTGATACTGTGCTGGGCCATGAGCTAAAGACTTCAGGGTACCCCAATGAAATACTAGCGGAACTCATAAAAAGCAGTAATGCGCTATCCATTTACACAGATGGAAACAAAATTTTAGGCAACAATTGTGTCGGTGCAGCATGCTGGTGTCCCGAGATGAATACTGAAATCACTATAAGTATAAACAAGTTCGCTTCTGTGTTCACGGCCGAGTGTATTGCGCTAAGCCATGCCCTAGACATTGCCTTAAGTAACAAACATCGCAATATATACATTTGTTCTGACGCTCTTAGTGCCCTACAGAGCTTGCAGACCACAAAAATATCAATCAAAACAAATTCGTACACTCTTCAAATTAAAAAAAAGTTCAATGACTTTATGTGCAACAATACGAACAATAGTTTTCTTAAATTTATCTGGGTGCCGTCGCATATAGGAATTATTGATAATGAGAAAGTCGATAACCTGGCCAAAATAGCTACACATTCGAATAACTTGGATATTTTGAAAATTCCATTTACCGACATTTTTGAAATTTATAAAGAAAATGCTAGACAGAACACTTTGAGTATAATCACGGATCAGGGTGCCTTTAAAGGGACGAAATACTTTCAATTATATTTCAATGACTGTAGCAGACCTTGGTACTATTGGGGGAAACACACAAGAGAATTTATTGTTACAATAAACCGTATTAGGTCTGGGCATTATAATCTTGCTGCCTCCCTCGCCCGCATTAAGATAATAAGCGATCCTACATGTAAATGCAACCATGAAATCGAAGACATCAATCATGTGGTTTGGCAATGCAGGCTTTACGACAGTTTAAGGGTCAAGTTAATTAAAAAGCTACAAAATATGAAACTGTTCCTCTCACTTAATGTTGAATCGCTAGTTGCTGAACCAAATATTCCAGCTTGTTTATGTATTTTTAATTTTTTAAACGAATGTAAACTGCGGATATAATGTACACGTAAACATACATATCACTGTATATATGAACCTTATCTGAGGTTCTCAATAAAAAAAAAAAAAAAAAAAAATATATTAGGTTAGGATGCCCAACTTTACACGGTACAGAAATATCTTGTAAAGGATTCGGTTTACGTAAGGTCACTACTTTAGGCAGTTTTTATGCGAACGTACAAATCGATACAAATATTTTCCGATTTTTAATTCACGTGGTACCGGATGAATATTTGAGACATAATTTTTTGAATGGCTCGGAATTGTTGCAAGAGGCTAAATTGACATTAGACGGAAAGAGTGTTGAGGTTTCAAAACGCGATAACAGGGTAACGAATTCTTATGATGTACCAGAAATATTTTGCATAGATACTTTCGATCATTGGCAATTTCCTTGGATATTGCCAATGCCTTTAACACCCTCCCCTGGGAAGAGATAAGGAGGGGACTCGAATATCATCGAGTCCCCCCTTGTCTCAGGGCGGTAGTCGGGGATTATCTCCGCGGCAGGTGGATCGAGTATCCGGGCCGGGATGGTGATATGCCGAGGGAGGTGTACTGCGGTGTTCCGCAGGGGTCGGTCCTCGGGCCACACCTGTGGAACATCGCGTACGACTCGGTGTTGCGGGCCGGCCTCCCCGACGGCGTCAGCACGGTGTGTTATGCGGATGACACACTGGTGCTGGCCGTCGGGGCGCACTGGGGGAGGGCCATGCGTCGCGCGGAGGAGGGGTCGCAACGCGTCGTCGACCGGATCAGGGGGATGGGGATGACGGTGGCGGTCCATTAGACCGAGGTGATTGCGTTTCATTCACCTCGGCAGGATCCGCCACCCCCTCTGATCCGAGTGGGTGGGGCTGACATCGAGGTGAAGCCCCAGATCAGGTATCTGGGGCTGATCCTCGATAGCCACTAGCGTTTCGAGGAGCATTTCCGCTGCCTGGTCCCCCGGTTGGAAAGGATGGTTGCGGCTCTGGGCCGGATCCTGCCCAACCTGGGGGGCCCGGCGGGCCGAGTTCGTCGCCTCTATGTGGCAATGGTCCAGTCGGTGGCCCTATACGGGGCCCCCGTCTGGGCGGACGACCTGGCTGCCTCCCGGCACAGCATGACTATGCTGCGTCGGGTGCAGAGGCGCATGGCGCTCAGGGTCGTCCGCGGGTATCGGACCATGTCACATGAGGCGGCGACGGTTCTAGCGGGGATGCCGCCCATGGACCTGCTCGCGCGGTCGCACGCGGTGATGTACCGGCACCGCGTCGACCGTCGCGCGGGGGTGGGGGCGGTCCCGGGCGGGCAGGAACCTGCTTGGGGCGATCTGAAGCGCCAGGCCCGGCAGTCCGTGTTGCTCGCGTGGCAGGAGCGGCTGGCTCTGCCAACCGCGGGGCACCGGATTGTCGGGGCTGTTCGGCCACTCCTGAAGGAGTGGCAGCCATGGCAGCCTCACCTACCGGCTGGCACAGGTGTTTTCCGGGCATGGCAGCTTCGGAAGATACCTATGCCGGATAGGGAAGGAGCCGACGGCGCGTTGCTGCCACTGCGACGCTGAGCAGGACACGGCGGATCATACCCTGGAGGTATGCCCTGCGCGGGAGGGGGAGCGCCGTGTCCTGGTCGGCGTCGTCGGGCGGGATGTCTCGCTGCCGGGCGTGGTGCGCGCCATGCTCGGCAGCGAGGAGAAGTGGAGGGCCGTGGCCTCCTTCTGCGAGAACGTAATGTTGCAGAAGGAGGCCGCGGGGAGGGAGCGCGAGCTTCAGCGGCGCGCTGAGGCTCGCGCTCGTGCGGTGGCCCGAGGTCGTCGCCCGGTCGCGAGGCGTCGCGGGAGACCGCCTCGGCGTGGCGGATGACCTAGGCTGGGAGGGTAGTCCTGAGGGGACCCTCCTCCCGCCAGGCGGCGCCGGGTCGGACCGGTTGGGGGTAGGAGTGCCTCCCCCTACCGGTCCGACGCAAGGGGAGGCACCCTCGGCGGTCTGGTGCGGCCATGAACGCCCGGCCGCCGAGGGGTGGAAACGGGGTCGCGGGCGGTTGCGAGTTGGTGCTCGCAGCCGCCACTAAACGCGGCCCCGGGACGGATGGCGGCGGGATGGAGTGGCCCCGTCCCGCCGCTATGAGGCAGTGTGTCTACTGGGGGGACCGATTGTCCCCCCGGGGGATGGGCGCGAAAGCGCGGGCACGGGGAGGATACCGGAAGAATGCTTCGAGCGATTCCCGGTATCCTCCCAAAGCGTGCCGAAGGGTCACCGTGGGGTTTTTAGTGGGTAGGTCCCGCGCCTGTCGTTGTACGGGCGCGGGGAATCCCACACACCCCTCCCACCTCTCCCCAAGGAGGTGGGAGGGAGTCTTTCGAAGATTTTCCCCACGACAAAAAAAAAAAAAAAGTAGCGGACTAGTAACCAAGCAGTAAGTGAGTAAGCAACCAGTCAGCTAGTAAGCAAGTAGTAAGCGAGAAGGCATGCAGTGAGCCAGTAACAAAGCAGGATGCTAGTAAGCTAGCAGTAAGCTATTAAGGTACCAGTAATCTAGTAAGTAAGCAGGAAGCTTGGAAAGAATCAGTATGCTAGAAAGCAAGCAGTAACCTAGTAGGCAAGCAGTGAGCTAGAAAGCAAGCAGGAGGCTAGTAAGAAAGCAGCTATCTAGTAAGCAAGCAGTTAGCTAGTAAGCAAGCAGTAAGCGAGTAAGCTTGCAGTAAGATAGTAAGCAAGCAGCGAGCTAGTAGGCGAGCAGGAAGCTAGTAAGGAAGCATTATGCTAGTAAGCAAGCAGTGAGCTACTAAGCGAGTAGTGAGCTAGTATGCTTGCTGTAAGCTAGTGTGCAAACAGTAAGCGAGTAGGCAAGCAGGAAGCTAGTAATGAAGCAGTATGCTAGAAAGCAAGCAGCGGGCTAGTAGGCAAGCAGTAAGCGAGTAAGCTAGCTGTGAGCTAGTGGGCAAGCAGTAAGCTAGTAAAGCAGCAGGGACCTAGTAAGGTAGCAGAATGCTATTAGGCAAGCAGTGAGCCAGTAGGCGAGCAGGAGGCTAGTAAGGAAGCAGCATGCCAGAAGTAAGCAGGAAGCTAGTAAGCATGCAGTGAGCCAGTAAGCGAGCAGCGAGCTAGTAAGTAACCAATAAGGTAGAAAGCAAGCGGTTAGCTGGTAAGAAAGCAGTGTGCTAGTAAGCATGCAGTGAGCTAGTACAAAGCAGTATGCCAATAAGAAAGGAGTACGCTAGAAAGCAAGCAGCATGCTAGTAAGCGAGCAGTAAGCTAGAAAGCAAGCAGGAGTCCAGTAAGGAAGTAGTTAGCTAGTATGCAAGCTGCTAGCTAGTAGGCAAGCAGTAAACGAGTAAGCAAGCAGCGGACTAGTAACCATGCAGTAAGTGAGTAAGCAACCAGTCAGCTAGTAAGCAAGTAGTAAGCGAGTAGGCATGCAGTGATCCAGTAACAAAGCAGTATTCTAGTAAGCAAGCAGTAAGCTAGCAAGAAAGCAGTGTGCCAGTATGCACGCAGTAAGCTAATAAGCATGCAGTAAGGTAGGAGGCAAGCGCGGGGTAGTAAGCATGCAGTAAGCGAGTATGCTAGCAATAAGCTAGTATGCAAGCTGTGAGCTAGTAAGTGAGGAGGAATCTACTAAGGAAGCAGCATGATAGTAAGCAAGCAGTAAGTTAGTAAGCATCCAGTAAGCTAGTAAGCAGGCAGTAAGCTAGAAAGCAAGCAGTGAGCTAGTAATGGAGCAGTATGGTAGAAAGCAAGCAGTGGGATAGTAAGCAAGAAGTAAATGAATAAGCTAGCAGTATGTTTGTAAGAAAGTAGATACCTAGTAAGCAAGTAGTATGCTACTAAGCAGGCAGTGAGCTAGTACGTGAGGAGGAAGCCAGTATGCAAGAAGTGAACGAGTAAGCTAGCAGCAAGCTGGTAAGCAAGGAGTATGCTAGTAAGCAAGCAGTGAGCTAGTAAGTGAGCAGGGAGCTAGTTACAAAACAGTAATGTGGTAAGCAAGATTTATATTGGTAAAAAATCATTTCACTATTAAGCAAGTAGTAAGCTTGTAAGCAAGCAGTGCGCCCAGAAAGCAAGCAGTAAGTTAGTAAGGAAGCAGTGAGCTAGTAAGCGAGCAGGAAGCTAGTAAGGAAGCAGGGACCTAGTGCTGGAGCAGAATGCTAGTAAGCATGCAGTTAGCTAGTAAGAAAGCAGTGTGCCAGTATGCAAGCAGTAAGCTAATAAGCGAGGGGGAAGCTAGTAAGGCAGCAGTAAGCGAGCAAGCTAGCAGTAATCTAGTAAACAAGCAGTAAGCTGATAAGCAAGCTGTGAGCTAGTAAGCGAGCATGGAGCTAGTAAGCAGGAAGTAAGCTAGTATGCAAGCAGCATGCGATTAAGAAACAAGTATGCTAGTAAGGAAGCAGTAAGCTAGTAAGCAAGCAGCATGCTATTAAGAAATAAGTATGCTAGTAAGGAAGCAGTAAGCTAGTAAGCAAGCAGCTGGCTAGTAAGACAGCAGTAAGTTAGGAAGAAAGGAGGAATGTAGTAAGAAAGCAGTTAGGTAGTAAGCAAGCAGCAAGCTAGTAAGGTTGCAATTAGCTAGCAAGATAGTAGTTAGCTAGTAAGCAAGTAGTAAGCTAGTAGGCAAGCATCGATCTAGTAAGCGAGGGGGAAGCTAGTAAGGAAGCAATATTATAATGAGCAAGCTCTAAGCTAATAAGCATGCACTATGACAGTAAGCAAGCAGTAGGCTGTTAAGGAGGCTGTTAGCTACTAAGCAAGTAGTTAGCTAGTAAGCAAGCAGTCATCTAGTAAGAAAGCAGTGTGCTAGTAGGCAAGCAGTAAGCTAGAAAGCAAGCAGTAGGCTTATAAGCAACGAGTAACCTAGTAAGCAAGCAGCAGGATAGTAAGAAAGCAGTAAGTTAGGAAGAAAGCAGGAATGTAGTAAGAATGCAGTTAGGTAGTAAGCAAGCAGCAAGCTAGTAAGCAAGCAGTAAGCTAGTAAACGAGGAGGGAGCTAGTGAGCAAGCAGTAATATTGTAAAGTACTAAGGGACTTTAACGTGGGTCCGGATGAGGAAACGGACGGGGTGAGATATTGTTACAAGTTTTTGAATAAAGTTTTTATTTTACAAAAATATAAATGAAAATTCAAGTACAAAATGTAAAAATAAACGGAAAACAGAAAACAAAAATCTTGAACGGTGGCTCTGCTTTGGCCAGGCGTCTCCTTTTCTTTTTGTCTCCAATTTGTTCTACTGCAGAGGCTTTCTGCAGCAAAAGAATCCGCCTAATAAATACTTTTGGGGACAAGGCAACAATCGAGCGCTCGTCAGCTGTTTCTCGCGCTCCAGCGACAGTCTGGTGTGCTTGGAGGGGAGAGCTGGCTGGCTATCTAGCGCTCTAGCTAGTGGACTGTATATTCTTCTCCTTCTGGTCGATGAGATTCGTTTCCTACGATCTCACCGACGCGCACGTTCGGGTAGACGTGCTTTTCTTCGTTCTACCGGTTTCTCTTCGCAATGCCACGGACGGGAAACCAACTGGAGGTTGTAAGGCTCCAAGAGCCTATATCCCGCGAGCACGCTCCCCGTGCAGGTGGCGTTTCTGCACCACCCACGCAAGAGGACATCTTGTCCTGATTCGGCTTCCTCGACGGCTGCTCCTCAGGAGCAACCTGCGGTATGCACACGTGGTTGCCAAGCCGGCGATTCCTTCATCAAAGGAACGCCCGGCAGCCAGCCGTGGCTACCTCGACGGAGGCTCCTATGTTCCGAGGAACTGGCCTGTGGCTCACCGGTTCAGGACACAAGCCCTTGCAATTCCAACCACCCTACGTTCACAGCCCAGTGTGTCGACATACAGCTGGTAGTGAGTGTAGCGATGGAAGGAAGGCTCTTCGAACCCTTTGCTCCACCGTAAGCTTAGGCTCTACTTATTGTTCCCTCACGACGGTATATTGGAGCGGGTTCTCCGACGCCCGATGCACGGAGAGCACCACGAACTGATATCCTTCCTGAATATCTATCTTCCGGTTGCCCCTACGCCGTATAGCTCTAATCTGGTCGTTGAAACTTTCCACCCCACCGGTCGGTGTACTCTCAGTGGTACACAGGACGGGTGGTTCCAGTGGGTTTCGTATGACCTCTACGAACGGTGAACTACCACTGGGTGATACCAGTATGTCGGTATCAACCTTCCAGTAGCACTAACCGGATAATTGGAAGAAGACTCAAGGCGATCCACACCGAATCTCCAACGTCGCAGTCGCATCCACGACCAGCAACGTTCAATCACAATCCTGCGTCTGCGATCGCTTCACACTCGGCGTGCCATGCGATCGCTGCAAAGTCAGGCAGGTTGTCCTTTTTCTGGGGAAAATCTCCAGACGATATGACGAGATTTTCCAATAAATTGTTAGTCCGCAAACTGATTCTATTACTAGGAGCTAGGTCGAGTCATCCTCCTCGGAGCTCGTAGGTAAATGGGAACGCGACCGTCACAGGGTCCGCTCTCGATCGCCGACGGCTCAAGAATGAACCGTGACGATCTGCAAGCAGTGACGGCTGCGGCCGGCTCCGTCACGCAAGCGCAGAACCGGGTAGCTACGCCTCGCGTTGCTGGCCCCGGGCTGCTACCCGGCGCGATGACACGGCAAGGCGCTGCCGCGTTTCGTCTATCGATCCTTCTCCGATAGATCTCTTTTCTCTCTCATTCTCAACGCTAACAACACAATTCCTAGAATTTGTTCCAAAACTCGAGAATTTCAGTGAAGCTAGCTTGAAAAACAACGTACATAACCTCGATAAACTGATCTGAACGATGGAAAATTCCCGCAACAGCACAACCATTTAGAATTACGCGAATTCAATATAGATATGGGCATCGCGGCCGAGTTTCTACGTCTCGGACTCACGCGATATATAAACAAAGCTAGTAAGCAAGCTGCAGGCTAGTAAGAAAGCAGCTAGCTAGTAAGAATGCAATTAGCTAGAAAGAAAGCAGTATGCTAGTAAGCCAGCAGTGAGCTCGAAAGTAAGCATCAAGCTATTAAGCAAGCTGTAAGCTAGTAAGCAAGCAGTCAGCTAGTAAGCGAGCAGTCAGCTAGTAAGCGAGCAGGGAGCGAGTAAGGATGCAGAAAGCTCGATAGCAAGCAGCGGCCTAGTATGCAAGCTGTAAGCGAGTAAGTTAACCCAGGGCGTCCTTGGGGCCGACCTCAGGCGGTTGTTCGACCGCTGCCTGAGGGACGGGCGATTCCCCCCCAGTTGGAAGGTGGCGAGGATGGTCCTCCTCCGGAAGGAGGGTCGGCCCGCGGAGTCTCCCTCCGCATACCGGCCCATTTGTCTCCTCGACGAGGTGGGCAAGCTCTTCGAGCGGGTGATTGCTGCCCGCCTCGTCGAGCACCTGTCGCGGGGTGATCCCGGTCTGGCCGACTGCCAGTTCGGTTTCCGGGGGGGCCGATCGACTATCGACGCGATAGGTCGTGTGAGGGCCCTCTCGGGGGCGGCCGTCTCCCGGGGAGGGGTGGCATTGGCAATATCCTTGGATATTGCCAATGCCTTTAACACCCTCCCCTGGGAAGAGATAAGGAGGGGACTCGAATATCATCGGGTCTCCCCGTGTCTCAGGGCAGTCGTCGGGGATTATCTCCGCGGCAGGTCGATCGAGTATCCGGGCCGGGATTGTGATATGCGGAGGGAGGTCTACTGCGGGGTTCCGCAGGGGTCGGTCCTCGGGCCACTCCTGTGGAACATCGCGTACGACGCGGTGTTGCGGGCCGACCACCCCGACGGCGTCAGTGCCGTGTGTTACGCAGATGACACACTGGTGCTGGCCGTCGGGTCTCAGTGGGGGAGGGCCAAACGTCTCGCGGAGGAGGGGGCGCAGCGCGTCGTCGGTCGGATCAGGGGGATGGGTGTGACGATGGTGGTCCATAAGACCGAGGTGATAGCGTTCCATTCACCTTGGCAAGATCCGCCACCCCCTCTGATCCGGGTGGGTTGGGCTGATATCGAGGTGAAGCCCCGGATGAGGTATCTGGGGCTGATCCTCGATAGCCACTGGCGCTTCGAGGAGCATTTCCGCTGCCTGGTTCCCCGGTTGGAGAGGATGGTCTCGGCTTTAGGCCGGATCCTCCCCAACCGGGGGGGCCCGGCGGGACGAGTTCGCCGCCTCTATGTGGCAATGGTTCAGTCGGTGGCCCTATACGGGGCACTCGTATGGGCGGACGACCTGCCGGCCTCCAGGCGCAGCATGACGATGCTGCGTCGGGTGCAGAGGCGGATGGCGCTGAGGGTCGTCCGCGGCTACCGGAACGTGTCGCATGGCGCGGCGACGGTTCTTGCGGGGATGCCGCCCATGGATCTCCTCGCGCGGTCGCACGCGATGATGTATCGTCTTCGTGTCGACCGTCGCGCGGGAGTGGGGGCGGTCCCGGGAGAGCAGGAACCTGCTTGGGGCGATTTGAAGCGCCAGGCCCGGCAGTTCGCGGTGCTCGCATGGCAGGAACGGTTAGCCCTGCCAACCGCGGGGCACCGGACAGTCAGGGCTATTCGGCCACTCCTGAGTGAGTGGCTGGACAGAGGCCATGGAAGCTCCACCTACCGGATGGCACAGGTATTTTCCGGACATGGTAGCTTCGGAAGATACCTGTGCCGGATAGGGCAGGAGCCGACGGCGCGTTGCTGCCATTGTGACGCCGAGCAGGACACGGCTGATCATACCCTCCAGGTATGCCCAGCATGGGAGGGGGAGCGCCGTGTCCTGGTCGGCGTCATAGGGCGGGAAGTCTCGTTGCCAGGTGTGGTGCGCGCCATGCTCGGCAGCGAGAGGAAGTGGAGGGCCGTGGCCTCCTTTTCCGAGACCGTAATGCTGCAGAAGGAGGTCGCGGGAAGGGAGCGCGAACTTCAGCGGCGCGCTGAGGCTCGCGCACATATGGTGGCGCGAGGGCGTCGCCCAGGCGCCAGACGTCGCAGGCGGCGGCCTTTGCGCGGCGGATGACCCTGGCTGGGAGGGGGGCCCTGAGGGGAGCCTCCTCCCGCCAGGCGACGATGGGTCGGACCGGGTGGGTCCGGCCCACGGGGAGGCACCCTCGGTGGCCGGGAGCGGCCATGAGCTCCCGGCCGCCGAGGGTTAGAAACGGGGTCGCAGGCGGTTGCGAGTTGGGGCTGGCAACCCGCCACTAAATGCGGCCCCGGGACGGATGGCGGCGGGATGGAGTGGCCCCGTCCTGCCGCTATGAGACAGAGTGTCTACCGGGGGGATCGTTCGTCCCCCCCGGGGATGGGCGCAAAGCGCGGGCACGGGGAGGATACCGAAAGAATGCTTCGAGCGATTCCCGGTATCCTCCCAAATCGTGCGGCATGGTCACCGTGGTGTTTTTAGTGGGTAGGTCCCGCGCCCGTCATTCTACGGGCGCGGCGAATCCCACACACCCCTCCCGCCTCTCCCCAAAGAGGTGGGAGGGAGTCCTTCGAAGATTTTCCCCACGACAAAAAAAAAAAAAAAAAAAGCAGTAAGCTAGTAAGCAGGCAGTAAGCTAGTAAGCAAGCAGTAAGCTAGCAAGCAAGCAGTATGCTACTAAGCAACCAGTAATCTAGTAAGCCAGCAGAACGCTAGTAAGCGAGTAGTATGCTCGAAAGGAAGGGGCTGGCTAGTAAGCGAGAAGTAAGCGAGTAAGCTAGCAGTGAGCTAGTAATCATGCAGTGTGCTTGTAAGCGAGCAGGGAGCTAGTTTTGGACCAGTATGCTAGTAAGCAAGCAGAGAGCTAGTAAGGAAGTAGTTCGCTAGTACGCCAGCAGTAACCTAGTGTGCAAGCAGTTAGCTTATAAGCGAGGCTGAAGCTAGTAATGGAGCATTATGATAGAGAGCAAGCAGTAATCTAGAAGCAAGCAGCAAGTCTGTAAACAAGCAGGAAGGTGTAAAGCAAGCAGCAGCGTAGCAAGAAAGCAGGTACCTGGTAAGCAAGCAGTATGCTAATAAGCAAGCAGCGGGTTAGTAAGCAAGAAGTAAGCGAGTAGGCAAGCTGTGAGCTAGTAATCAAGCAGTAAGCTAGTAGGCTAGCAGTGTGCTAGTAAGCATGCAGTAAGCTAGAGAGCATGCAGCAAGCTAGTAAGCAAGCAGTAAGCTAGAAAACAAGCAGCAGGCTATTAAGAAAGCTGTTAGCTGTTGAGTACGTAGTATGCTACTAAGCAGCCAGTAAGTTTGTAAGCAAGCAGTGAGCAAGTGAGCGACGAGGATGATAGTTAGCAAGCAGTAAGCTTGCAAAAAAGCAGTAAGCTAGTATACAAGCAGTAAGCGGGTAAGCAAGCAGTAAGCTAGTAAACATGAAGTGAGCTAGTAAGCAAGCAGGAAGCTAGTAAGCTAGCAGGAAGCTAGTGAGGAAGCACTAAGCTTGAAAGCAGCAGCAGGCTAGTATGCAAGCATTATGATAGTAACCTAGCAGTAAGCTAGTAAACAAGCAGTGGGCTAGTAAGAAAGCAGTATGCCAGTGAGCAAGCAGTAAGCTAGTAGGCAATCAGCAATCAAGTAAGCAATCAGTAAACTAGAAAGCAAGCAGCAGGCTAGTAAAGAAGCAGTGAGCTAGAATGCAAGGAGAAGGCTAGTAAGAAAGCTGAATATAGTAGCAAGCAGAAAGCAGGTAAGAAAGTTGTTAGCAAGTAAGCAAGGAGTAAGCTAGTAACAGAGCAGTATGCTAGTAATTAAGCTAGTAAACAACCAGTAAGGTAGAAAGCAACCAGTAAAATACTAAGCAACCAGTGGGCTAGTAAGAAAGCAGTTAGCTAGTAAGAAAGAAGTAGGCTAGTGAGCAAGCAGCAAGCTAGTAAGCTAGCAGTAAGCTAGTAACAAAGCACTAACCTAGAAAGCAAGCTGTGATCTAGTAAGCAAGCAGGAAGCTAGTATGGTGGCGGTATGCTAGTAAGCAAGCGGTAAGCTAGGACGCAAGCAGAAAGCTGGTAAGGAAGCAGTTTGGCAGTAAGCAAGCAGTAAGCTAGTGAACAACAAGTAAGCTAGTAGGCAAGCAGCAGGCTAGTAAGAAGGTAATTAGCTAGTATGAAATCAGTATGCTAGTAAGCAAGCGGTAAGCTAGTATGCAAGTTGTGAGCTAGTAAGCTAGCAGTGAGCTAGTAAGCGAGGAGGAAGCCAGTAAGGAAGCAGCATGATGGTAAACAACCAGTAAGCTAGTAAGCATCAAGTAAGCTAGTAAGCAAGCTGCTGGCTTGTAAGAAAGCTATTAGCCAGTAATGATGCAGTATACTAGTAAGCCAGCAGTACGCTCGAAAGCAAGCAGCAAGCTAGAAAGCAAGCAGCGAGCTGGTAAGAAACAAGTAAGCTAGTAATCAAGCGGTAGGCTAGTAAGGGAGCAAGAAGCTGGTAAGGAAGTAGTATTCTTGTAAACCTGCAGTAAAGTAGAGAGCTAGCAGTGAACGAGTAAGCGAGCTGTGAGCTAGTAAACAAGCAGTAATCTAGTGAGCAAGCAGCGAGCTAGTAAGCAAGCAGGACGCTAGTAAGGATGCAGTTAGATAGTAAGGAAGTAGTAAGGTAGTAAGCAAGCATTATGTTAGTAAGCAAGCAGGAAGCTGTTAAGCAAGCAGTAAGATAGAAATCAAGCAGCAGGCTAGTAAGCATACAGTAAGCGAGTGAGCTAGCAGTAAGGTAGCAAGCATGCAGTAAGCTAGTAAGCGAGGAGTGAGCAAGTTAGCAAGCAGTGAGCTAGTACGAGAGCAGGGCGCTAGTAAAGGAGCATTATCCTAGTAAGCAATCTATAAGCTAGTAAGCAACCAGTAAGCTAATAAGCAAGCAGTAAGCTGGCACGGAAGCAATCAGCTTGTATGCAAGCAGTAAGCTAGGATGCAAGCAGTAAGCTAGTAAGTCAGCTGTGAACTAGTAAGCGAGCAGTAAGCTAGTAAGCGAGCAGGGAGCTAGTAAGGCAGCATTATGCTGGTATGCAACCAGTAAGATAGTAAGCAAGCAGGAAGCCAGTGAGGAAGCAGTATGCTAGTAGGCAAGCAGCAGGCTAGTAAGCAAGCAGTAAGCTAGTAAGCATTCAGTGAGCTAGTAAGCGAGGAGGAAGCTAGTAACGAAGCAGTTTGATAGTAAGCAAGCTGTATACTAGTAAGAAAGCAGCAAGCTAGTAAGCAATCAGTCAGCTAGAAAGTAAGCAGCATGCAAGTATGCTAACAGTAGGCTAGGAAGCAAGCAGCATGCTAGTAAGCTAACAGTAAGATAGTAAACATGCAGTGAGCTAGTCAGCAAGAAGTGAGCTAGTATGCGCGCAGTATGCTAGAAAGCCAGCAGCAGGATAATAAGAGAGCAGTTAGCTATTGCGCATGCAGTAACCAAGTAAGGAAGCAGCAAACTATTAAGCAACCAGAAAGCTAGTAAGCAAGCTGTAAGCTGCTACGCAGTAGTATGCTAGAAAGCAAGCCGTCAGCTAGTAAGCAAGCAGGAAGCTAGTAAGGAAGCACTATCCTAGTAAGCAAGCAGGAAGCTAGTGAGGAGGCAGTATGCTAGAAAGCAAGCAGCGGGCTAGTACACAAGCAGGGAGCCAGTAAGGAAGCAGTATGCTAGAGAGCATGCAGTAAGCTATTAGGCAACCAGTAAGCTAATATGCAAGCAGTATGTTGGCATGAAAGCAATTAGATTGCAGGCAAGCAGTAAGCTATTAAACAACCAATAAGCAAGGAAGCAAGCTGTGCGCTAGCAATCGAGGAGAAAGCTAGTAAGGAAGCAGTATCCTAGTAGGCAAGCCTGAAGCTAGAAAGCACGCTGCGAGCTAATTAGCAAGCACTAAGCTCGAAAGGAAGCAGAAGGTGGTAAGGCAGTAAGGTGGTAAGCAAGCAGGATGCTACTATGGAAGCAGTAAGCTAGTGAGCAAGCAGTAGGCTTGTAAGCAAGCACTACGCCAGTAAGCATGCAGTGAGATAGTAAGCGAGCAGGAAGCTAATAAGGAAGCAGTAAGCTAGTAACCAAGCAGTTAGCTAGTAAGCATCAAGTAAGGTAGTAAGCATGCAGCAGGCTAGTAAGAAAGCAATTAGCTAGTAAGAAAGCAGTTAGCTACTAAGAAAGCAGGAAGGTCGTGAGCAAGCAGTGAGCTAGTAAGCGAGCAGGAAGCTAGTAAGAAAGTAGTATGCTTCTAAGCAAGCAGCAGGCTAGTAAGCAATCGGTAGGTTAGTAAGTAAGCAGTGAGCTAGTAAGCTAGCAGGAAGCTAGTAAGAAAGTAGTATGCTAGTAAGCAAGCAGTAATCTAGTACGCAATCGGTGAGCTAGTAAGCAAGCATCAGGCTAGGAAGCAAGCAGCAGGCTAGTAAGCAATCCGTAGGATAGTAAGAAAGTAGTGAATTAGTAAGCGAGCAGGAAACTAGTAAGAAAGTAGTATGCTAGTGAGCAGGCAGTAAGCTAGTAAGCAACCGGTAAGCTAGTAAGCAAGCACTGCGGTAGAGAGCGAGCACGGAGCATTGATCTAGTAAGAAAGCAGTAAGCTAGTAAGGATGCCGTAAGCTAGGACGCAAACAGCAAGCTGGAAGCAAGCAGTAAGGGAGCAAGCAAGTAGTAAGGGAGCAAGCAAACAGTAAGCTAGCATTTAAGCAGTAAGCGATTAAATTAGCTGTAAGCTAGTAAGCAAGCAATAAGCTAGTAACAATGCAGTATGTTAGTAACAACGCAGTAAGCTAGTAAGCAAGCCGTAAGCTGGTAAGGAAGGTGTTAGCTTGTAAGCATCAGTAAGCAAGTACCAAAGCAGTATGCTAGTAAGCAAGCAGTAAGCTAGTATGCAAGCAGTATGCTAGGAAGCAAGCAGTAAGCAAGTAAGCAAGCAGCAAGCTAGTAAGCAAGCAGTATGCTAGTAGAAAAGCAGAATGCTAGTAAGCAAGCTGCAAGATTGGAAGCAACAAGTAAGCTAGTTAGCAAGCAGCAGGCTAGTAAGAAAGCAGGTGGCTAGTAAGAACACGGTATGCTAGTAAGCAAGCAGGAAGCTAGAAAGCAAGACGTAAGCTAGCAAGCAAGTATTAAGCGATTTAGCTAGGAGTAAGCTAGTAAGCATGCAGTAATCCAGTACGCAGACAGTGAGCTGGTAAGCTACCAGTAAACTATTCAGCAAGCAGTAAGCTAGTAAGCATGCAGTGAGCTAGTAAGCGCGCTGGGATCTAGTATCGAAGCAGTGTGCTAGAAGGCAAGCCGCAGACTAGTAAGGAAGCAGCATGCTAGTAAGGAAGCAGTATGCTAGTAAGCAAGCAGTAAGCTAGAGAGCATGCAGAAAGCTAGCAAGCAAGCAACAAGCGATTAAGCTAGCAGTAGGCAAATAAGCTAGCAGTAATCTAGGCAGCAGGCAGTGAGCTAGTAATCAAGCAGGAAGCTAGTAAGCAGCCATTAAGCTACTAAGCGAGGAGAATGCTGGTATTGAATGAGTAAGCTAGAAAGCATGCAGCAAGCTATTATGCATGCAGTAAGCTAGGAAGCAAGCAGCAGGCTATTAAAAAAGTAGTAAGTTACTGACAAAGAAGAAAGCTAGTCAGCACGCAAGAAGCTATTAATGAAGCATTAATCTAGTAGGTGGCCAGTAAGATCATAAGAAAGCAGTAAGGTAGGGAGGAAGCAGGAATTGAGGAAGGTAGCAGTATACTAGTAAGCAAGCAGTAAGCTTGTAAGCAACAGGTATCCTAGTAAACAAGCAGCAGGCTAGAAAGAAAGCAGTAATCTAGTAAGCAAGCAGTGGGCTAGTAAGCATGCAGGAAGCTAATAAGTATGCAGTAAGCTGAAAGGCAAGCAGCGGGCCAGTAAGCGAGCAGTAAGCGAGTATGCTAGCAGTAAGATAGTAAGAGAGCTGGAAGCTAGTAGGCCATCAGCAGGCTAGTAAGCAGGCTGTAAGCCAGTAAACTTGCTGCCAGCTAGCAAGTAAGCAGTGAGCTAGTAAGCGAGGAGGACGCTAGTAAGGAAGCAGTCTGCTCGTTAGCAAGCCGCATGCAAGTAAGAAAGAAGTAAGCTAGTGAGAAAGCAGTGTGCTAGTGAGCAAGCTGTAAGCTAGTATGCAAGCAACAAGATAGCAAGCATGGACCAGGCTAGTAATGAAGCAGCAAGCTAGTAAGCATGCAGCTGACTAGTAAGAAAGCCGCAAATTAGGAAGAAAGCAGGAATTTAGTAGGAATGCAGTTAGGTAGTAAGCAAGCAGTAAGACACTCAGCTAGCAGTAAGCTAGAAAGCAATCAGTGAGCTTGTAAGCAAGCAGCATGCTAGAAAGCAAGCAGCAGGATAGCAAGATGGCGGTCAGCTATCGAGCATGCAGTAGACTAGTAACCAAGCAGTAAGCAAGTAAGCAAACAGTAAGTTAGTAAGCATGCAGTAAGCTGGTAAGAAAGCAGTTAACAAGTAAGCAAGCAGTGGGTTAGTAACCTCGAAAGCAAGAAGCAAGCCATTATGAAAGCAGAATGCGAGTAAGCTAGCAGTAATCGAGTATGCAAGCAGTAAGCTAGAAAGCATGCAGCAAGCTAGTTAGCAAGCAGGAACCTAGTAAGGAAGCATTATACTAGAAAGCAAGCTGTGGGCTAGTAAGGAAGCAGTAAGCGAGTAAGCAAGGAGTAAGCTAGAAAGCGAGCAGGCAGCCAGTAAGGGAGCAGTAAGATCGTAAGCAAGCAGTAAGCTTGTAAGCAAGCAGAAATCTAGTAAAGAAGCTGTGAGTCAGTATGAAAGCAATTAGCTAGTAAGCAAGCAGCAATCTAGTGTGCAAGCAGTTTGGTAGTAGGCGAGGAGGAAGCTACTAAGGAAGCAGTATGCTTTTGAGCAAGCTGTAAGCTAGTAAGGACGCATTATGCTTGTAAGCAACCAGTGAGATAGTAAGCAAGCGGCAGGCGAGTCAGAGAGCAGTTAGCTAATAGGAATGAAGTATGCTAGTAAGCTAGCGGTAAGCTAGTAACAAGGCATTAAGTTAGTGACAAAGCAATAAGCTACTAAGCAGGCTGTAAGTTAGAAAGCAAGATGCGAGCTAGTAAGCAAGCAGTAAGCTAGAATGCTAGCAGCGGGCTAGAAAGAAAGCTGTTTGCTATTGAGCTAACAGTAAACTAGTATGCAAGCAGTATGCCAGTAAGTAAGCAGTAAGCTAGTGTGGTGTGTGTGTGTGTATGGTATGTGTGAATCATGAGTGTATCGATGCCGATGCCGTCAATGTTGCGGGTGGCGTCATTCGTTTAGAAGATGCATGTGGCTGGCCCTGGGAGAAAAGGGCAGTGTCGAGCGAACCGTCGAAGTGTCCACACGAGCGAGGTAAGACGTAGCGAGTTATATTTTTTACCACCTTTATTTTATTTCATGTTGAAATAAACTTAACATCTTTTATTCTATTTTAATTTCATTTCCTACAAAATTGGGGGCACGTCCGCGATCAGAATTTAAACCGAGTCGTAGCTGAACGTTTAGTGTGGACAGTAAAGTATTGTGAGAACAGAGTTTACTTAAAAGGGTTGAGGTGAAAGTGTAGACTGTGTACTGCGAGGACTAGTGTTGAAAGTGACGATTCATAGTTGTGGTGGTCAATAAAATGGCTTCAGTAAGGAGGGATGCAAGTGATTTCTGCATCGCAGAATTGAAAGAAAAATTACGAGTGAAGGGACTTTCAATATCTGTTTTGAAAGTGGAATTGATTCAGCGGCTGCATGAAGCCGATTCGACCGGCGAATGGTTAAAAGTATGTACAAGTATCGTGGTCGAAGAAACTGTGAGTGACAATAGTTCAGGATACGCAAGTGATATGGTACAGATGCGGCGAGAAATGGAACTTGCGCAAAGAGAGAAACAACTAGTAGAGCGGGAGCTTGATTTAGCTCGCCAACAAAATGCATTACTTCGAGAAATGCAGAGGCTTAATCTCGATAGGGGTGAGGCAGGGGAATCAACAAGCGTACCGACGGGGCAAAGACGACCGCCACCGGTAAATATCTCTGCCATTGCGGATTTATTAAGTTATTTTGATGGAAGTAGCAATACATTCGTCACGTGGGAGCGTCAAGTTCAAACATTGAAAATGACGTATCAACTGACGGATGATATGGCTAAACTGTTGATGGGATCGCGACTGAAGGGTAATGCACTTGAGTGGTTACATTCGAAACCTGAACATATTGTAATGTCAGTAGAAGAATTACTGAAGAATCTACAGGAAATGTTTTACCATCCTGGAAGCGTTCTTGAGATGAGACGATGTTTTGAGGCGCGTGTTTGGAGGAAAGAAGAAACGTTCAGCGAATACGTACATCAAAAAGTGATTTTAGGAAACCGCGTAACTATCAGTGACGCAGAAGTGATAGAGTACATTATAGAAGGAATACCTGATCGAGGATTAAGGGATCTAGCGCGAGTGCAGAAGAAAGCAACTAAGGGGGAACTGTTAGCTTCATTCGATAGGATTTTCTTGCAAGGAAGATCGTTGTCGTTCAACTCAGCGATCAAGCCAAAGGAAAGCAAGTGGTCACCAGTGAAGACAATAAAGCAAGACGTTAAAGAAGTGCCGAATAACCAATTACGATGCTTCAGTTGCGGTGAGAGGAACCATCGAGGTGTAGACTGTCCTGTTAAAAGCAAAGGGCCAAGATGTTTCGCTTGCCGAGACTTCGGACACAGAGCCATGGATTGTAAGAAGGGGCAGGACAAGCAGGTAAACGAGTGTACGGCAGTGGCCGTTCAGGACAATAAAGTATACAAGCCTGTTACATTGCTAGGTAAGCAGATAGTAACGTTTATAGATATGGGTAGCGATTTACATTTAATGAAGGCCGAACAATATATTAGGTTAGGATGCCCAACTTTACACGGTACAGAAATATCTTGTAAAGGATTCGGTTTAAGTAAGGTCATTACTTTAGGCACTTTTTATGCGAACGTACAAATCGATACAAATATTTTCCGATTTTTAATTCACGTGGTACCGGATGAATATTTGAGACATAATTTTTTGATTGGCTCGGAATTGTTGATGAATATCTGATGAATATATCAAATTATTGAAAGATGATATACCTATATACCAACCTCCACGTAGATTAGCGCCAGTGCAAAGAGAAATAGTTAATAAACAGATAGATGAATGGATGCAACAAGGAATAGTGCGAGAAAGTACATCGGAATATGCCAGTCCGATTGTACTGGTAAAAAAGAAAGGTAATGGAATGCGTTTGTGTATAGATTATAGATTACTTAATAAGAAAGTATGTAAAGATCGCTATCCGCTTCCGTTGATAGAAGATCAGCTGGATCGTTTACAGGGCGCGACGATATTTAGTACTCTCGATTTAAAAGATGGTTTTTTTCACGTCCCGATTGAGGAAAATAGTTGTAAATTCACTGCATTTATAGTACCTGGTGGGCATTTTGAATTTTTAAGAACCCCATTTGGTCTCTGCAACTCTCCAGTTATCTTTCAAAAATATATCAATAATATATTTCGTAATCCGATTCAGACAAGTGTTGTTTTGACATATATAGATGATTTAATTATTCCTACGTGTTTAAAGACCTTAACCGCCCTAAGGGGGGGTTATTTTAGTCTGACGTGGTCCGGATTACGAGGGAAAGGACACTGGGAAAAAGTATTGAATAAATTGATGCACCAGAATTTGCTCAAGAAATTAAACGTTTATTTTCAATCAAAAAAAGAAAAAAAGGAAAAAAACCGCCTAGACGTCGGTCCGACGTCTGGGGAAAAAACCTGGGCCGGCTTCTCCTGGCCAAGTTCGCGATGTGTTGTTCTGTAACAAGGAAAGACAAGGCTGGATTTAAATACCTATTAACGCTTGTCGCGTCGCCTGTCTCGCTCTATCTCGCACGCTCCTGTCTGTGCCGTTCGCACTCAAAAGCGGAGATTACAGACACGTCTCGACGAACTGAGATATGTATAAGTGGACTGTATTTATGAACGTTCTCACAAATCGAGAACCGTTCGATCGCTGTGCGGAAGAAGAGATCTAATTTCTCAATTCTCCGCTTTTTAGCGATCGTTGAATGCCGCAGGAAAGGACAACAGGTGGAGGTCGTAAAGCTCCAAATGCTGTCCAAACCGCAGTTTCTCACCGTTCCCTGCGTACAAGACGCGGTGTGGTGTAGCCCTTAACATGATGTGATATACAAAACCGTGCGGACAATTCAACTTGTCGCACGACCGCGTCAAATGCAGCAGTCCGTACGACAAATTCTTACACGACCGCGAAACTCAAACGTCACGTGAAGATTAATCAGCCTCACACGATCGCGTCAAATGCAGCAGTCCGTGGAGAAATCAGTATTGAGTTGGCCGTAGCCACTGGCCGAAACTGGACTTCCGACGACCGCTGGTTGCAGCGAGACGTTGGAAAGTCAGCCTCACGACCGCGTCAAATGCAGCAGTCCGTGATAATGCCAGCCTCGCACGACCGCGTCAAATGCAGCAGTCCGTGGAGTCGTCAGTACTGATCGGGCCGTAGCCCTTGCTGAGACTGGAGTTTCGACACACGGGAAACGACTCTTATCTCGATTCCCCTTTCATGACCGCGTAGCACAAACGTCACATGAAAGTTGGACGAAAACCCACAGTCTTTTTGTTAATAATCTCGCCAAGCGGGAACCGAAGTTTTTCAATTCCCTCACACGACCACGTAACTCGAGCGTCACGTGCTATTCGGCGAGATTGTACAGTCAATAATCGGGGCTGATAAAACGCCTCACCGATTTAGTTAATTTTGAGCAACAATTTAAAATTCTCAACGAAAGGTTCGAGTGTTCTCAGAACCTATATTCGGAGATTTGGTTTCGTCGTGGAGCGGAATCGTTTGTCGATCTGCTCGCTGCGCGGACTCGCTATCGAGTCCCTGAAGCTAAGAAGCGAACAGACATCCGCAGTCGCGGCCACGAGAGGGGTAATCACCACCTCGCGGCGCTATC
The DNA here is from genome assembly GCF_051014445.1 of Colletes latitarsis. Classification (NCBI taxonomy): domain Eukaryota; kingdom Metazoa; phylum Arthropoda; class Insecta; order Hymenoptera; family Colletidae; genus Colletes; species Colletes latitarsis. The sequence goes on from NC_135137.1 coordinate 18,396,238, forward strand.
CCTGCTCTTCAATGTCTATCTCTTCTTAATTTCAATATTCCTCTACCCTCTCTGTTTATGGATCTTCGACGATCGATCCCAAGTAAATATATTGGGTCGATCACGTGACTGAGAGCAACCAACACTCGCGTATGGTTTTTCTAACCTGTATCGTTCCGTGTACCGAACTACGCATCAGAGAGTCTCTGAAATGTCGCGTACACGAAAAACAATACCGTACGAGGAATTTATGGTTCTCAGTTATAATTCACGTTAACTTGAATATTTCTCTAAACGGTTCTCAAATCCGTCAATTAACGCGATATTTAAACACTACGAATGATGAAAATGAAGTCGTATCAAGATTGCGTGAGATATTGAGTATTGCAAGTGATTATGGATTCCCCGGGGGATGGGCGCGAAAGCGCGGGCACGGGGAGGATACCGGAAGAATGCTCCGAGCGATTCCCGGTATCCTCCCAAAGCGTGCCGAAGGGTCACCGTGGGGTTTTTAGTGGGTAGGTCCCGCGCCTGTCGTTGTACGGGCGCGGGGAATCCCACACACCCCTCCCACCTCTCCCCAAGGAGGTGGGAGGGAGTCTTTCGAAGATTTTCCCCACGACAAAAAAAAAAAAAAAAAAAAAAAAAAAAAAAGTGATTATGGATTGCGAGTGAATTGGAAGAAATGTCGTTTTCTTCAACGTAGCATAGAATATCTAGGTCACATAATTGAGGATGGTCACGTACGTCCGTCGAAGCGTGAGACATTAGCTGTTATGAATTTTCCATTAGTAAAAAATGTTAGAGACGTACAGAGCTTCTTAGGATTAACCGGGTATTTTCGCAAATTTATTCCACAATATTCAAAAATAGCCCAACCCTTGACGAACTTGTTGAAAAAGACGTAAATTTTGAACTAAATGAAAAACATATGCTAGCGTTTAAACAATTGAAAATTGCATTGAGCAGTGAGCCAGTTTTAAAATTATACCGCGTATGTGCGGAAACAGAACTCCATACGGATGCGTCGAGCGTCGGACTCGGTGCCATCCTGTTACAGAGAGACGATGTCAATCAACGTTACCATCGAACATATTATGCGAGCTGGAAAACATCAGAGGCAGAATCGCGATACATTAGTTATGAATTAGAGATATTAGCTATAGTTAAAGCGTTACATAAGTTTAGAGTTTATCTTTTAGGAATACCGTTTAGAATAATAACCGATTGTCGTGCGTTTACTCTCACTATGAAAAAAAGAGACTTATGTGTTCGAGTGGCAAGGTGGGCATTATTGTTAGAGAAGTTCAATTATACTATTGAACATCGCTCAGGAAGCAATATGCGACATGTCGATGCGCTAAGTCGGAAGCCTATTCCGGTGTGTATGCTTATCAGTGAGTGTGAGACGAGTGTGCTCGTGAGATTGCGAAAAGCGCAATGTGCGGACAAAGAGTTATCGGAAATAATGGATTCTGTGAATAGTGTACAAAATAATGATGGCGACTACGTAATAAGAAACTGACTTTTGTTTAAGGTAATTGACGACGATGTTCGCATAGTAGTGCCGCGTGCTATGCAGGGTCAAATAATAAGACAGTTGCATAAGAACGGACACTTCTCTAGTGGTAAAACCGAGACCCTTGTTAGAAAAGATTATTGGTTCAAAGGTCTAAGATCTAAAGTGGAAAAAGTGATTCAGAATTGCATTGCGTGTATTTTAGCTGAACGAAAATCTGGAAAACGAGACGGACTATTATACCCAATCGACAAAGGACACGTTCCGTTAGATGTATACCACATTGATCACTTAGGTCCGCTTCCGTCAACTCGGAAGAATTACAAACACATATTCGTAGTGATAGATGGATTTTCTAAATTTGTGTGGCTCTATGCTACAAAATCTACCGGTACTGGAGAGGTCTTCAACCACTTGAAAGAACAAGCGACAATTTTTGGCAATCCCCGGAAGATTATTTCGGACCGTGGAACTGCATTTACTTCGGCAGAGTTTCAGGAGTACTGCAAAGAAGAAAATATTGAAGCTGGCCTTATTACAACGGGGGTACCAAGAGCGAATGGCCAGGTAGAAAGGGTAAACAGGACAATCATTCCTGTGTTAACGAAGTTGGCCGCACCAAAACCTAATGAGTGACACAGGTACCTAGACGTATGCCAAAACTACCTGAATGCAACTCCTCACCGCAGTATCGGCAATACACCTTTTAAGATTCTATTCGGGACTAATATGAGGTTGAAGAACAATTCCGAGGTCCGAGAAACAATAAGCAACGAGTGAAACGAACTATTTCAAGAAAATCGAGACGAATTGAGACGGCAAGCAAAAAACAATATTTTGAAAATCCAACAGGAGAATCAGCGTAGTTTTAACCGGAATCGTAAAGAGGCTCATCACTATCACGAAGGAGATATGGTCGCTATCAAAAGGACACAATCAGGACCAGGTTTAAAGTTTGCGCATAAATATTTGGGCCCGTACCAAATTGCCCGTGTACTGCGCAATGATCGGTATTTGGTAGAGAAAGTAGGTGAGCACGAGGGGCCACGAAAAACATCGACAACTGCAGAATACTTGAAACCGTGGATTGAGGACTTAGAAGATGCATTGACGGATAGTGAGAATACATCTGATATCTGAGGGCAGATATCTCCGCAGGATGGCCGAATGTGGTGTGTGTGTGTGTATGGTATGTGTGAATCATGAGTGGTATGAGTAAGCGACGAATGCTTGGAGCCGAATGATTGTTTATGCAAGGGTATCGATGCCGATGCCGTCAATGTTGCGGGTGGCGTCATTCGTTTAGAAGACGCACCAGTCGAAGAGTCGACTCCAGCGAGTTAAGACGTAGCAAGTTATATTTTTTACAACCTTTATTTTATTTCATGTTCAAATAAACTTAACATCTTTTATTCTATTTTAATTTCATTTCCTACACTAGTAAGCTACAAGTAAGCTATTAAGCTAGCAGCAGGCTAGTAAGAAAGCAGTTAGCTACTAGGAAAGCAGTATGCTAGTAAGCAAGCAGTGAGCTAGTAAGCGAGCGGGAAGCTAGTAAGGAAGCAGTATGCAAGTGAGCAAGCAGTAGGCTAGTAAGTATCCAGTTATCCAGTAAGCAAGCAGTGAGCTAGTAAGCGAGCAGGAAGCTAGTAAGGAAGCAGTATGCTAGTAAGCAAGTTGTAGGCTAGTAAGCAAGCAGTAAACGATTAAACTAGCAGTACGCTAGTAAGCAAGCAGTGAGCTAGAATGCGAGCAGGAAGCTAGTAAGGAAGCAGCATGATAGTAAGCAAATAGTAAGCTCGTAAGCAACAAGTAAGCTAGTAAGCATGCAGTAAGATGGTAAGAGAGCAGTTAGCTAGTGAGCAAGTAGTATGCTAGTAAGCAAGCAGTAAGCTAGTAAGCAATCGGTGAGCTAGTTAGCGAGGAGGAAGCTAGTAAGGAAGCAGTATGCTAGTAAGCATGCAATAAGATAGTAAGCAACCAATAAGCTAGTAAGCCACCAGTAAGCTAGTAAGCAACCAATAAGCTGGTAAGCCACCAGTAAGCTAGCAAGCAAGCAGTAAGCTGGCATGAAAGCAATTAGGTTGTATGCAAGCAGTAAGCGAGTATATTAGCAGTGAGCTAGTAAGCGAGGAGGATGCTTGTATGGAAGTAGTATGCTATTAAGCAAGCAGTAAGCTAGTAAGAAAGCAGTTAGCTAGTAAGCAAGCAGTAAGACAGTAAGCAACCGGTAAGCTAGTAAGCAAGCATCAGGCTGGACAGGAAGATGTTAGCTAGTAGGAAAGCAGTATGCTAGTAAGGAAGTAGTATACTAGTAAGCAAGCTGTAAGCTACTAAGCTACCAGTGACCTAGTAAGCATGCAGTGTGCTAGTAAGCGAGGGGGAAGCTAGTAAGGAGGCGGCATGCTAGTAAGCAAGCTGCAAGCTAGAAAGCACGCAGTGAGCTAGTTAGCGAGGAGGATGCTAGTAAGGAATCTGTATGCTAGTAACCATGCAGTAAGCAAGTAAGTAACAAGTAAGCTAGTAAGCAAGCAGCAGGCTAGCATGAAAGCAATTTGCTGGTATGAAAGCAGCTAGCTAGTCAGCAAGAAGTATGCTAGTAAGCAAGCCGTAAGCTAGTAAGCAAGCAGTGAGCTAGTAAGCGAGGAGGATGCTAGTAAGGAAGCAGTTAAAGAGTGAGCAAGCAGTAAGCTAGTAAGCAATAAGTAAGCTAGCAAGCAAGAAGTAAGCTAGTAAGCAAGCACAAAGTTAGTGTGCAAGCAGTGAGGTAGTAAGCGCCACGGAAACTGGTAAGCAAGGAGTAAGTTAGTAAGCAAGCAGTATGCTAGTATGCAAGCAGTAAGCTAGTAAGCAAGGAGCGGGCTAGTAAGGAAGCAGGAAGCTTATATGAAAGCAGTTAGCCAGTCAGAAAGCTGTATGCAAATCAGCAAGCAATATGCTAGAAAGCCTGCAGCAAGCTAGTAAGCAGGCAGTAAGCCAAAAAGCAAGCAGCAGGCTAGTAAGCATGCAGTAAGCGAGTGTTCTAGGAGTAAGCTAGTAAGCAAGCAGTGAGCTAGTTAGCAAGCAGGAAGCTAGTAAGGAAGCAGTATGCTGGTAAGCAAGCAGTGAGCTAGTAAGCGAGCAGTAAGCTAGTAAGCGACAAGTAAGCTAGTAAGCAAGCAGCATGCTAGTAAGAAAGCAAGTAGCTAGCAAGAAAGCAGTTCGCTAGTAAGCAAGTAGTATGCTAGTAAGCAAGCGGTAAGCTAGCAAGCAAGCAGTGAGCTAGTAAGCGAGGAGGATGGTGGTAAGGCAGCAGTTATATAGTGAGCAAGCTGTAAGCTAGTAAGCAAGAAGTAAGCTAGTAAGCAAGAAGTAAGCTAGTGAACAAGCACTAAGTTCGTATGCTCTCAGGGGCTGTGTCCGGCAATCATCGGCCGCAGTACGGGGCGTAGCGACCCCGAGGTTCCTGATGCTAGTCACACCGTAAGACTCCTGTTGGTCGTCACAACGACCCATCCACAATTCCTTCTTTGGTTTTGTGAATGGTGCGTGACGGCAGGTGGAACGGGGGCCTTGGCTTAGCCGCCCGGGCCGCTAGTATGGCGACTCTATAAAATCGCCCTCGAATCCTAAGCTATGGTGTGCGGCGATGGGATGCATGGTTGGGGGAGAAGCCCCAATTCCAAGCGACAACCTCCGGGGGCACCTGCCGAACCCCCGGAGTATTAGGCTTGCCCGGGTAAGGCGGCTCTGCCCGGGTGGACCTTTTTTCCAACCTACGCGTGGGAACTAAATGGATTTTCATGACAAAACGGGGTTGGGGCGGGTTATTGCGGAGAGGGAGGTCGAAGACGGTGTTGGGGCTAGGGTGACGGCGCTCGCGCCTTACTCAGCGCCTTGCCCGGCTTCGTGAAGTGCGGAGGAGGATGACGAGACTCCGTCAGTCTCATCCATCTCCTCCACCAGGTGCCACATAGGTTCCAAGGGGAAGCGGACGGGGCAGGTCGTCTCCGGAGTGGGTAGGGCAATGAGCCCGGTGGTAGTGGTGAGTTGCCTCAGGGACGAGGTAACCGAGGAGATTTCCGAGAGGATATCCTCGTCTCTGAGATGGGTGGAGATGGTGGCCGCATCCTACTCCTTTAAAGGGCAGAAGTGCGGCGGCGCAGAGGCCCTGAGAGAGGCTGCGCAAAAGATGAGGGTGGCGGCGCAGGAGCTGAGCGGACGGAACGTCCGCCTGCAGCTCCTGTTGGAGTAGGAGTGACGGGGGAGGAGGAGGGCAGAGGCGAGCTGGAATGGCGCGGCCCTCCCTCCAATCCTCCCGCCTCCTCCGCCGCGTGCCCCGGCGGTGGCAAAAAAGCGGGGTGCGGCAGCAGTGGTGCGAGGCTCAACAGGCCCTTCCGCCCGCACTCCGTCCGTGCAGAGTTCCCCGTTCTCCTCAGAGGACGAGCTTCTGAGGAGGATTGGGGATGTTACGAGCCAGGGCCGTAGAGAGCGCGTGGCCTGCGAGTGCGAGAGAGAGTATGGAACATGGTATCAATTTGTTAGCTAGGTGCACGGTGGAACCCAATGCGAAATTCGGGTGCCGCTAGGATAGTTGCTAACGAGGACGAACCTGATGCGAAATCAGGGAGCCTCCTGGGATGGAGTCACGTACGGACGAACCTGGTGCGAAACCAGGGAGCCGTAGGAGGGTGAAACGTCGTGAACGAACCCGATGTGAAATCGGGGAGTCTATGATTGTAATAGATTGCGTGGACGAACTCGATGCGTAATCGAGGAGCCACTAGGTTGTAAGAATTTGTATTTGGAATTAGGATATGTTAATTTGAACTCGTAACTTTGAATTATTAAATAGAATATAACCCGAGCGGTAAGGTTATATTATTATGGGAACGTTTAACTAATGATAATCGCTTTATATAATTATGGGTTAAAGAAGTTGGATAACTCTGATTTAATAATGAAAGTATATATATTCTTAAATCAACAAGTAAAATACAAATATTTCGTGTATCTTGTGTCGCGATCAAAGAATGATTGTATTTACCTAAAAAGATCTTGCGCGGTGTTGACGCATTGGCGATGCGGGGGTATGTCAGTTGAAAGTAATGGCCGCAATAGAATTTATGCCGGTTCACGGATTCTATATGGTATAATATTGATACGACAGGGAACTGTAGCCCGATCTCACAAATACAACTGACTAACAAAAATCATATACGCGTAACGAGAGTCGTGGAGTTGACACTAAGCGTGACGGTACGATTATGATCCCCTGAGTAATGAAATCACGGGGTTCATATACCAAAAAATCTGTGTGGGGCGGATTCAAAAGTACGTTAGAAATCACCGTGTGCACTATTCTCCGAATTGTATTAATTAACGGGCTGCTCTATTCTCCGAATTGTATTAATTAACGGGCTGCTGCATCGCGACGGAAGTGACCCCCATTTCAAAGGTTAGATAAGTAGCAGGGCGATTTCCTAATGCACGCAATTGGCAAGGAAAATTTAAGGAACGAAACATTCGACGTACGTAACAGGGAAATGATTGACCGGAGGCTGACCGCCTTCCGGGATGAGCTCCTCCCCGGTAAAGCGGTCAGCAGGAAGGCGGTGACCCCCCGACCAATACCGGTACAATCGGGGAAGGCGCAGGTGGGGGGAGCGAAGGTTCCGCCCAACGAAGTCACTCCGGGGCCTCGGGTCGCAGCATCCAAGGGGGCCAGACTACCCGCGGTCCCGGATCGGACGCCATCCATGGCACCGTCCCAAGGGGGGGTGTCCTGGAGCGAGGTGGTTGGGCGGAAGGCGAGGAGGGCGGCGAGGAGGGCGGCGAGGAAGGCCTCTCAGCCGCAACCTCCGCCCTCGCCGCACGCGGCCAAAGTAAAGGCCGCGAAGACGCGACCTTGGCGCCCCCCCCCCCCAAACGGCAGCGGTGGCGTTGACCGTCGCGCAGGGTGGCGACCTGACCCTCAAGGCTGAGATGCAGCTCGCCAGGGAGAACATCTCCCTGGAGGAGCTTGGCACAGCTTCCGTGAGGGCGAAGAGTGCGGTGACCGGGGGTCTCCTGCTGGAGATCCCTCGAGCGGAGGGCGGGGAGAAGGCGGACCGACTCGCCCAGAGGCTCCGGGAGCAGCTGGGCGAGCGGCGTGTCCAGGTCGCCAGGCCCACGAAGCGCACGTTGATGCGCCTTTGTGCGCTGGACAACTCGGTCACAGCGCAGGGGGTGTCTCGTGCTTAGCGAGGGCGGGGGACTGCCCCGAAAGAGACGTGTGGGTCGGAGAGATCCGCAGGTCTCCTTCCGGCCTCCCCTCAGGGGCTGCCAGCCTTTCAGCTGCAGTACGGGCTTAACGAACCCGGGGTACCCGAGTCATACACACACCGTAAGCCTCCTGTTGGTCGTCACAACGACCCATCCACAATTCCTTCTTTGGTTTTGTGAATGGTACGTGACGGCAGGAGGAACGGGGGTCTTGGCTTAACCGCCTGGGCCACGAGTATGGCGACTCTATAAAATCGCCCTCCAATCCTAAGCTATGGTGCGCGGCGATGGGATGCATGGTTGGGGGAGAAGGCCCAATCCCAAGCGACCACCTCCGGGGAACCTGCCGAACCCCCGGAGTATTAGGCTTACCCGGGTAAGGCGGCTCTGCCCGGGTGGACCTTTATTTCCGACCATCTCGTGGGATTATTATGGACACAGAAAATAAAATGGGGATAGGGCGGGTTTTGTCGGTTGGGGAGGACGGAGACGGGGTTGGGGTTTGGGTGGCGGCGCTCGCGCCCCACTCAGCGCCAGGTCCGGCTTCGTGGAGGGTGGAGGAAGACGACGAGACGGCGTCGGTCTCGTCCTTCTCCTCCAGCACGAGCCACATAGGCTCTAAGAGGAAGAGGACGGGGCAGGCCGTCGTCGAGGTGGGCGGGGCGATGAGCCCGTCGGTGAGGCTGAGTTGCCTCAGGGACGAGGTGACCGAGGAGATATCGGAGAGGATCTCCTCGTCCCTGAGGCGGGTGGAGAAAGTCGCCGATGCCTGCGCCTTTAAGGGGCAGAAAAGCGGTGGCGCGGAGGCCCTGAAGGCCGCGGCGGAGGAAATGAGGGAGGCGGCGCGGGAGCTCAGAGGGCGGAACGCCCGTCTGCAGCTCCTGTTGGAGGAGGAGCGACAGGGGTGGAGGAGGGCAGAGGCGCTGTGGAACAGCGCGGCCCTCCCTCCCATCCTCCCGCCTCCTCCACCGCCGCGTCCCTCGGCGGAGGTAAATAAGCGGAGTGCGGCGGCAGTGGTGCGGGGCACCGCGGGCCCCTCCACCCGCACTCCGCCCGTGAAGAAGTCCCCGTCCTCCTCAGAAGACGATCTTCTGAGGAGGATTGGGGACATGATTGATGGCAAGCTGGCCGCCTTCCGGGAGGAGCTCCTCGCCGGAAGAGCGGTCAGCAGGAAGGCGGTGCCTCCACGACCTGTTCCGGTACAGTCGGGGAAGGCAAAGAAGGGCGGAGTGAAGGCTCCGCCCAGCGTTGCGGCACCAAGGCCCCGGGTCGCGACCCCCAATGGGGGTGGTGTACCCGTGGTCGCGGTGGTCACGTCCTCCACAGCACCCTCCCAAGGGGGGGTGGCGTGGAGTGAGGTGGTGGGGCGGAAGGCGAAGCGGGCGGCGACGAAGGCCTCGCAACCGCAGCCTCCGCCTCCGCCGCCGGCGGCCAAGGTAAAGACCGCGAAGGTCGGGAAGGCACGACCAGGTCGTCCCCCAAAAACGGCAGCGGTGACGCTGACCGTTGCGCAGGGGGGCGACCTGATCCTCGCAGAGGCGATGCGGCTCGCCAGGGAGAATATCTCCCTGGAAGAGCTGGGCATCGCCTCCGTGAGGGCGAAGAGGGCCGTGACCGCGGGTCTCTTGCTGGAGATCCCCGGTGCAGAAGGTGGCGCGAAGGCGGATCGTCTCGCCCAGAGGCTCCGGGAGCAGCTGGGCGAGCGAGGTGTCCGGGTCGCCCGGCCCACGAAGCGCACGGAGATGCGCGTTTGTGGGCTGGACGACTCGGTCAGCGCACAGGATGTGTCCCGTGCCCTTGCGAGGGCGGGGGACTGTCCTGTGGAGGACCTGCGGATCGGAGAGATCCGCAGGTCGCCCTCCGGCCTCGGGTCGGTGTGGGCCCGGTGCCCCCTCTCCGCCGCCCGTAAGGTGGCGGAATCCGGGAGGGTGTTGGTGGGGTGGGTTTCGGCGCGAGTGGAAATCCTCGCGCCGCGCCCGCTCCAGTGTCACCGCTGCCTCGAATTGGGGCACGTGAGGCAGTGGTGCACCTCGCCGGTGGACCGCAGCGGTCAGTGTTACCGCTGCGGTGCCAAAGAGCACCGTGCGAGCCAGTGCTCGGCGGCCCCCCACTGCCCGCTGTGTGCGGACATGGGGAGGCCAGCCGATCACAGGGTGGGGAGCAAGAAGTGCTCCCCCCCCCCTCCCGGAAGGAGAGGGAGAGGCGGGCTGCACCGGCTCCGGTGCCGAGGGCGGTGGCATCGTCCTCCATAGAGGTGGACGGTGCTACGGGGACGGACGGCCGGGAGGAGGCTGGCGCGGCCATTAATTAATGCCGCCCCGCCTCCTCCTCCAGGCCAACCTCAACCACTGCCGCGCGGCTCGGATCATTGGTCGCGGGTATTTGCGACGCGGCGATGCCTCGGGTCGGGCGGGCTTCTCCTCGCCGGGCGGTGTACTGGTGGTCGGACGCGATCGCGGAGTTGCGAGTCGCGACTGTCCGCGCCCGACGCCAGTACACCCGCGCGCGCCGTCGTCAACGTACAGGCGACGGCGTGGCGCGAGCGAGGGCAGCTGATGACCTGTATGGAGCATACCGCGTGGCGCGGGTTGCTCTGCAGGTCGCCATCAAACGGGCCAAGACCCAGGCATGGAAGGAGCTCCTCCAGACCCTTGATGACGATCCATGGGGGCGCCCATATAAGGTGGTGCTGAATAAGCTCCGCCCGTGGGCGCCCCCCGTCACCGAGGGTCTTGACCCCCGGCTGCTGGAGGACGTGGTCAATACACTCTTCCCAATTGGGGAGAGGGGACCGCGTCCTCCGACGGCGGCGGCTGTCCCAGTGGAGTGGACGGCCGAGCTGGGGGTCACGCAGGAGGAGATGGCAGCGGCCATCAGACGGCTCGGGGTTCGTAACACGGCCCCGGGTCCTGATGGTGTGCCCGGCCGGGTTTGGGTCTTGACCCAGGGTGTCCTTGGGGCCGACCTCAGGCGGTTGTTCGACCGCTGCCTGAGGGACGGGCGATTCCCCCCCAGTTGGAAGGTGGCGAGGATGGTCCTCCTCCGGAAGGAGGGTCGGCCCGCGGAGTCTCCCTCCGCATACCGGCCCATTTGTCTCCTCGACGAGGTGGGCAAGCTCTTCGAGCGTGTGATTGCTGCCCGCCTCGTCGAGCACCTGTCGCGGGGTGATCCCGGTCTTTTTTTTTTTTTTTTTTTTGTCGTGGGGAAAATCTTCGAAAGACTCCCACCCACCTCCTTGGGGAGAGGTGGGAGGGGTGTGTGGGATTCCCCGCGCCCGTACAACGACAGGCGCAGGACCTACCCACTAAAAACCCCACGGTGACCCTTCGGCACGCTTTGGGACGATACCGGGAATCGCTCGAAGCATTCTTCCGGTATCCTCCCCGTGCCCGCGCTTTCGCGCCCATCCCCTGGGGGGACAATCGGTCCCCCCAGTAGACACACTGCCTCATAGCGGCGGGACGGGGCCACTCCATCCCGCCGCTATCCGTCCCGGGGCCGCGTTTAGTGGCGGCTGCGAGCCCCAACTCGCAACCGCCCGCGACCCCGTTTCCACCCCTCGGCGGCCGGGCGTTCATGGCCGCACCAGACCGCCGAGGGTGCCTCCCCTTGCGTCGGCCCGGTAGGGGGAGGCACTCCTACCCCCAACCGGTCCGACCCGGCGCCGCCTGGCGGGAGGAGGGTCCCCTCAGGACCCCCCTCCCAGCCTAGGTCATCCGCCACGCCGAGGCGGCCGCCCGCGACGCCTCGCGACCGGGCGACGACCTCGGGCCACCGCACTGAGCGCGCTGAAGCTCGCGCTCCCTCCCCGCGGCCTCCTTCTGCAACATTACGTTCTCGCAGAAGGAGGCCACGGCCCTCCACTTCTCCTCGCTGCCGAGCATGGCGCGCACCACGCCCGGCAGCGAGACATCCCGCCCGACGACGCCGACCAGGACACGGCGCTCCCCCTCCCACGCGGGGCATATCTCCAGGGTATGATCCGCCGTGTCCTGCTCAGCGTCGCAGTGGCAGCAACGCGCCGTCGGCTCCTTCCCTATCCGGCACAGGTATCTTCCGAAGCTGCCATGCCCGGAAAATACCTGTGCCATCCGGTAGGTGAGGCAGCCATGGCCTCTGTCCAGCCACTCCTTCAGGAGTGGCCGAACCGCCCCGACAGTCCGGTGCCCCGCGGTTGGCAGAGCCTGCCGCTCCTGCCACGCGAGCAACACGGACTGCCGGGCCTGGCGCTTCAAATCGCCCCAAGCAGGTTCCTGCCCGCCCGGGACCGCCCCCACCCCCGCGCGACGGTCGACGCGGTGCCGGTACATCACCGCGTGCGACCGCGCGAGCAGGTCCATGGGCGGCATCCCCGCTAGAACCGTCGCCGCCTCATGTGACATGGTCCGATACCCGCGGACGACCCTGAGCGCCATGCGCCTCTGCACCCGACGCAGCATAGTCATGCTGCGCCGGGAGGCAGCCAGGTCGTCCGCCCAGACGGGGGCCCCGTATAGGGCCACCGACTGGACCATTGCCACATAGAGGCGACGAACTCGGCCCGCCGGGCCCCCCAGGTTGGGCAGGATCCGGCCCAGAGCCGCAACCATCCTTTCCAACCGGGGGACCAGGCAGCGGAAATGCCCCCCGAAACGCCAGTGGCTATCGAGGATCAGCCCTAGATACCTGATCTGGGGCTTCACCTCGATGTCAGCCCCACCCACCCGGATCAGAGGGGGTGGCGGATCCTGCCGAGGTGAATGAAACGCAATCACCTCGGTCTTATGGACCGCCACCGTCATCCCCATCCCCCTGATCCGGTCGACGACGCGTTGCGAACCCTCCTCCGCGCGACGCATGGCCCTCCCCCAGTGCGCCCCGACGGCCAGCACCAGTGTGTCATCCGCATAACACACCGTGCTGACGCCGTCGGGGAGGCCGGCCCGCAACACCGAGTCGTACGCGATGTTCCACAGGAGTGGCCCGAGGACCGACCCCTGCGGAACACCGCAGTACACCTCCCTCCGCATATCACCATCCCGGCCCGGATACTCGATCCACCTGCCGCGGAGATAATCCCCGACGACCGCCCTGAGACAAGGGGGGACCCGATGATATTCGAGTCCCCTCCTTATCTCTTCCCAGGGGAGGGTGTTAAAGGCATTGGCAATATCCAAGGATATTGCCAATGCCACCCCTCCCCGGGAGACGGCCGCCTCCGAGAGGGCCCTCACACGACCTATCGCGTCGATAGTCGATCGGCCCCCCCGGAAACCGAACTGGCAGTCGGCCAGACCGGGATCACCCCGCGACAGATGCTCGACGAGGCGGGCAGCAATCACCCGCTCGAAGAGCTTGCCCACCTCGTCGAGGAGACAAATGGGCCGGTATGCGGAGGGAGACTCCGCGGGCCGACCCTCCTTCCGGAGGAGGACCATCCTCGCCACCTTCCAACTGGGGGGGAATCGCCCGTCCCTCAGGCAGTGGTCGAACAACCGCCTGAGGTCGGCCCCAAGGACGCCCTGGGTCAAGACCCAAACCCGGCCGGGCACACCATCCGGACCCGGGGCCGTGTTACGAACCCCGAGCCGTCTGATGGCCGCTGCCAGCTCCTCCTGCGTGACCCCCAGCTCGGCCGTCCACTCCACTGGGACAGCCGCCGCCGCCGGAGGACGCGGTCCCCTCTCCCCAATTGGGAAGAGTGTATTGACCACGCCCTCCAGCAGCCGGGGGTCAAGACCCTCGGTGACGGGGGGCGCCCACGGGCGGAGCTTATTCAGCACCACCTTATATGGGCGCCCCCATGGATCGTCATCAAGGGTCTGGAGGAGCTCCTTCCATGCCTGGGTCTTGGCCCGTTTGATGGCGACCTGCAGAGCAACCCGCGCCACGCGGTATGCTCCATACAGGTCATCAGCTGCCTTCGCTCGCGCCACGCCGTCGCCTGTACGTTGACGACGGCGCGCGCGGGTGTACTGGCGTCGGGCGCGGACAGTCGCGACTCGCAACTCCGCGATCGCGTCCGACCACCAGTACACCGCCCGGCGAGGAGAAGCCCGCCCGACCCGAGGCATCGCCGCGTCGCAAATACCCGCGACCAATGACCCGAGCCGGGCGACATCCTCCTCTATGCTCGGCAACTCGGCCGCTCCCTGCGGCCAAGTTGCAGCGAGGGCAGCTGCCATCAGGGCGTCCTTGTCATGGCGCCGAAGCGCCCAGCGGCGTGGTGGGGCGCCACGCAGGCGGCCGTGTCGGGATGCGCTCGCGGCGGCAGAGACCTCCATCCGGATGTACCGGTGATCGGAGAGTGTCTCTGCCCCCGCGACCACGTGCCAGCCCGACACCATGCGCACGGCGTTGGGGGTCGCGAATCCAACATCCACGGTGGACCCCCCATATCGCCGCACGCATGTGTGCTCCGACCCCCGGTTCAATACCCGGAGGTCGAGCCCCGCCGCCCAATCGCCCAGGATCCCGCCGCGAACGGAGGTCCTGGGGGATCCCCAAGCCACCGACTTGGCATTAAAATCCCCCAGGACCAGCACCGGCCGGGCCGCGTAGCGCTGCACGCATGCCGCGACCTCGGCCAAGTACAGCTCGAACGCAGCGTGACCGCTACGGGGCGAAATGTAGCACCCCACCACAGCGACTCCCCCCCAGTCCACGGCGACGAATCCCCGACCGCGCTCCAACAAGGAGAACGGTGGAGACCCGTCGCCCCCTCCCCATACCGTCGCCACCAAGCCGTCCGCGTCGCCCACCCAATGAGGGTGATCAGGGACGCGGTACGGCTCGGCGGCGACCGCCAGGCCAACCCCCCACTCCGCGAGGACTTGGGACATCAAGTCCTGCGCCACACGGCAGTGGTTGAGGTTGGCCTGGAGGAGGAGGCGGGGCGGCATTAATTAATGGCCGCGCCAGCCTCCTCCCGGCCGTCCGTCCCCGTAGCACCGTCCACCTCCATGGAGGACGATGCCACCGCCCCCGGCACCGGAGCCGGTGCAGCCCGCCTCTTCCTCTCCTTCCGGGAGGGGGGGGAGCACTTCTTGCTCCCCACCCTGTGATCGGCTGGCCTCTCCATGTCCGCACACAGCGGGCAGTGGGGGGCCGCCGAGCACTGGCTCGCACGGTGCTCTTTGGCACCGCAGCGGTAACACTGACCGCTGCGGTCCACCGGCGAGGTGCACCACTGCCTCACGTGCCCCAATTCGAGGCAGCGGTGACACTGGAGCGGGCGCGGCGCGAGGATTTCCACTCGCGCCGAAACCCACCCCACCAACACCCTCCCGGATTCCGCCACCTTACGGGCAGCGGAGAGGGGGCACCGGGCCCACACCGACCCGAAGCCGGAGGGCGACCTGCGGATCTCTGCGATCCGCAGGTCCTCCACAGGACAGTCCCCCGCCCTCGCAAGGGCACGGGACACATCCTGTGCGCTGACCGAGTCGTCCAGCCCACAAACGTGCATCTCCGTGCGCTTCGTGGGCCGGGCGACCCGGACACCTCGCTCGCCCAGCTGCTCCCGGAGCCTCTGGGCGAGACGATCCGCCTTCGCGCCGCCTTCTGCACCGGGGATCTCCAGCAAGAGACCCCCGGTCACGGCCCTCCTCGCCCTCACGGAGGCGATGCCCAGCTCTTCCAGGGAGATATTCTCCCTGGCGAGCCGCATCGCCTCCGCGAGGGTCAGGTCGCCCCCCTGCGCAACGGTCAGCGTCACCGCTGCCGTTTTTGGGGGACGACCTGGTCGTGCCTTCCCGACCTTCGCGGCCTTTACCTTGGCCGCCGGCGGCGGAGGCGGAGGCCGCGGTTGCGAGGCCTTCCTCGCCGCCCGCTTCGCCTTCCGCCCCACCACCTCACTCCACGCCACCCCCCCTTGGGAGGGTGCTGTGGAGGACGCGACCACCGCGACAACGGGTACACCACCCCCCTTGGGGGTCGCGACCCGGGGCCCTGGTGCCGCAACGCTGGGCGGAGCCTTCACTCCGCCCTTCTTTGCCTTCCCCGACTGTACCGGAACAGGTCGGGGAGGCACCGCCTTCCTGCTGACCGCTCTTCCGGCGAGGAGCTCCTCCCGGAAGGCGGCCAGCTTGCCATCAATCATGTCCCCAATCCTCCTCAGAAGATCGTCATCTGAGGAGGACGGGGACTTCTTCACGGGCGGAATGCGGGTGGAGGGGCCCGCGGTGCCCCGCACCACTGCCGCCGCACTCCGCTTATTTACCTCCGCCGAGGGACGCGGCGGTGGAGGAGGAGGGAGGATGGGAGGGAGGGCCGCGCTGTTCCACAGCGCCTCTGCCCACCTCCTCCCCTGTCGCTCCTCCTCCAACAGGAGCTGCAGACGGGCGTTCCGCCCTCTGAGCTCCCGCGCCGCCTCCCTCATTTCCTCCGCCGCGGCCTTCAGGGCCTCCGCGCCACCGCTTTTCTGCCCCTTAAAGGCGCAGGCAGCGGCGACTTTCTCCACCCGCCTCAGGGACGAGGAGATCCTCTCCGATATCTCCTCGGTCACCTCGTCCCTGAGGCAACTCAGCCTCACTGACGGGCTCATCGCCCCGCCCACCTCGACGACGGCCTGCCCCGCCCTCTTCCTCTTAGAGCCTATGAGGCTCCTGGTGGAGGAGAAGGACGAGACTGACGCAGTCTCGTCGTCCTCCTCCACCTTCCACGAAGCCGGGCCAGGCGCTGGAGGCGGCGCGAGCGCCGTCACTCCAGTCCCAACACCGCCTTCGTCCTCCCCCTCTGACTTACCCCGTCCCATCCCCGTTTTAATATTGAACTCCATAATATTCCCACGAGCAGGTCGGAAGAAAAGGTCCGCCCGGGCAGAGCCGCCTTACCCGGGTAAGCCTATATACTCCGGGGGTTCGGCAGGTTCCCCGGAGGTGGTCGCTTGGGATTGGGCATTCTCCCCCAACCATGCATCCCATCGCCGCGCACCATAGCTTAGGATTGGAGGGCGATTTTATAGAGTCGCCATACTCGTGGCCCAGGCGGTTAAGCCAAGACCCCCGTCCCTCCTGCCGTCACGTACCATTCACAAAACCAATAGGGAATTGTGAATGGGTCGTTGTGACGACCAACAGGAGGCTTACGGTGTGTGTATGACTCGGGTACCCCGGGTTCGTTAAGCCCGTACTGCAGCTGAAAGGCTGGCAGCCCCTGAGGGGGGGTGATCCCGGTCTGGCCGACTGCCAGTTCGGTTTCCGGGGGGGCCGATCGACTATCGACGTGATAGGTCGTGTGAGGGCCCTCTCGGAGGCGGCCGTCTCCCGGGGAGGGGTGGCATTGGCAATATCCAAGGATATTGCCAATGCCTTTAACACCCTCCCCTGGGAAGAGATAAGGAGGGGACTCGAATATCATCGAGTCCCCCCTTGTCTCAGGGCGGTCGTCGGGGATTATCTCCGCGGCAGGTGGATCGAGTATCCGTGCCGGGATGGTGATATGCGGAGGGAGGTGTACTGCGGTGTTCCGCAGGGGTCGGTCCTCGGGCCACTCCTGTGGAACATCGCGTCCGACTCGGTGTTGCGGGCCGGCCTCCCCGACGGCGTCAGCACGGTGTGTTATGCGGATGACACACTGGTGCTGGCCGTCGGGGCCCACTGGGGGAGGGCCATGCGTCGCGCGGAGGAGGGGTCGCAACGCGTCGTCGACCGGATCAGGGGGATGGGGATGACGGTGGCGGTCCATAAGACCGAGGTGATTGCGTTTCATTCACCTCGGCAGGATCCGCCACCCCCTCTGATCCGGGTGGGTGGGGCTGACATCGAGGTGAAGCCCCGGATCAGGTATCTAGGGCTGATCCTCGATAGCCACTGGCGTTTCGAGGAGCATTTCCGGATCCTGCCCAACCTGGGGGGCCCGGCGGGCCGAGTTCGTCGCCGCTATGTGGCAATGGTCCAGTCGGTGGCCCTATACGGGGCCCCCGTCTGGGCGGACGACCTGGCTGCCTCCCGGCGCAGCATGACCATGCTGCGTCGGGTGCAGAGGCGCATGGCGCTCAGGGTCGTCCGCGGGTATCGGACCATGTCACATGAGGCGGCGACGGTTCTAGCGGGGATGCCGCCCATGGACCTGCTCGCGCGGTCGCACGCGGTGATGTACCGGCACTGCGTCGACCGTCGCGCGGGGGTGGGGGCGGTCCCGGGCGGGCAGGAACCTGCTTGGGGCGATTTGAAGCGCCAGGCCCGGCAGTCCGTGTTGCTCGCGTGGCAGGAGCGGCTGGCTCTGCCAACCGCGGGGCACCGGACTGTCGGGGCTGTTCGGCCACTCCTGAAGGAGTGGCTGGACAGAGGCCATGGCAGCCTCACCTACCGGCTGGCACAGGTATTTTCCGGGCATGGCAGCTTCGGAAGATACCTGTGCCGGATAGGGAAGGAGCCGACGGCGCGTTGCTGCCACTGCGACGCTGAGCAGGACACGGCGGATCATACCCTGGAGGTATGCCCCGCGTGGGTGGGGGAGCGCCGTGTCCTGGTCGGCGTCGTCGGGCGGGATGTCTCGCTGCCGGGCGTGGTGCGCGCCATGCTCGGCAGCGAGGAGAAGTGGAGGGCCGTGGCCTCC